>NC_079168.1:55426022-55793522 GCF_947568905.1 Ostrea edulis | reverse complement strand
CACATGGAGTCACATGATCATCATGGAATGGCTTGCCACCTCACCATACTTAAAATTCAATAGAAAACGTTTGGCAGGTCATGAAAGGTTGTGTGGAGAAATATTAGCTAGATAACATTACGGACTGAAAAGCTACAGTAATAAGAGATGTTTGTAAAACACATATGCCCCCCATGGTGCAAAATTGAAAATGGTTATACACATGCATCATTTGATTGATAGTAGTATCACCAATTCCAAATATTGAGCAAACAATATCTTCCTATGTCAGGAGTGGATTGACCAAGTGACCTAAAAATCAATAGGGGTCACCTACTCCTTATGCTGCACCAGTTTACCAGGTATGGTGTCAATCAAACAAATAATTCTTAAAATGTAGGAGACAATATATGTCCAGTTTAATCATTGACCTGTGATCTGTGACCTCAAAATCAATCGGGGTCATCTTCTACTGAAGATGTATCAGTGTACCAAGTTTGATGTCTGTCAAACAAAGGGTTCTCTAGACATTAAGTGGTCAGTAAATTCCTATGTCCAGTTTGACCCTTGACCTTTGACCATGTGATCTCAAAATCAATAGGGGTCATCTACTCCTTGCGATGTACCAGTGTACAAAGTTTGATGTCTGTCAAGCAAAGGGTTCTCAAGATATTGAGCGGACAAGGCCTTCCTATGTCCAGAGTAGATTGACCCTTGACCTGAAAAACAATAGGGGTCCTTGTCTCCTCATAACCAACCTACATATAAAATATCATTAAGATCAAGTGATCGGTTCTTAAGATATTGAGCTGACAACATGTGGTCTACCGACCAACCGACAGGTACAAACCAATATGCCTCTCTTCTTCAAAGGGAGGCATAATAAAAATATCTGGATGGGTCTAGATCAAAGCTACATAAACAATCTCACAGACAGTATCTATTGACAAATCATTCAATTGGGGACAGACTGAAGTATATTAAAACTTTTAAATTTTAAATATTTATGTGTTCTTTGTTACAATTAAAAGAAACATCAATTCAAAATGAAATTCGAATTTTTTTAAAAATCAAATTACTATATAATCAAATCAAAGTAGCAGATTGACCTTGGAGGCTTCAGGGTTCTCTGTAGTGCAAGAATCTGCACAATGAACACAGCAATATTTATTTGGGATGCAAAAACACAAATAAATTCAGTCAATCTAAGAATCTACAGAGGCATACACCGATTCAAGCAAAATTTAGTTGAAAAAATCATCTTAGTATTTGATCAGTTTGTCACTAGGGTTCTGATAATTTCCTGAACAGAAATCTTGAAGTACACCATTGCACTTTGGTATTTAAAACCGATACAAGGAGAGGGTTAGCTAGACTGACTGGTTTGTGCTTGTTTCATGTCATTCAATATTACCAATGTCTGCCATGGGGACCATAGTACACAACATGAAGATACTTGCACATAAATGCTTTACAAGATTACAAGATAAATCTGGACACTTATTATGACCCCCTATGACCATAATTTGCTCAAACTTTAATGAATCTACAGTATAAATGAATGCACATTATTTTTCACAAATTCTTCTTGAAAGAAAAGATTTCAAAATTCCCACGTGTATTATAAACCAACTTTAATTCGTGTGCAAGAAATTTTCACAAAGTTTATGAAAACCTGGTCTTTGAAAAAATTTCTTGCCATGAACCAGTTCTTTCATGTTTCTCTGATCAAATTTTGTTTAAGACTATCTCCGTCGTGAAAATTACTCACCACGAACAAGTTTACCATTAGAAAATTGTGACATAATGTTGTCGTGAATAAAAAGTAGTTTACTGTATTTCTTTGTAAAACTGTGGCCACATCTAGCCCAGGAACCATAATCTGAAAAACCTTGAATCATAATAATGTAGATTGCACAAAGGTTTTTTTTTTTTTTAAATTTTGTCTGTCCCAATGGTTCTATAGACTGATGAATACTTCTTAAATGAGTCTTTAACCAACATTCATTAAATGATATAAATGAACATTGGTTAGAGACTTATTTAAGAAATATTCTTCAGTCTATAGAAACATTAATTATCAGCTCACAACTTTGGGAAGAAAGGGAAAATGTGACAAAATGGACAGAAACTCTGCCTGAAGTGAGCTAAAAAATTCTGAAATACTTAGGTCATGTAATATGATAACGCTACATGTTTTCATCTATCTAGAAATCAATTCATCTATTCAGGAATCAAATTTATCAGTACACACTTGTGTTATGATGATTTGGGGAGGATCCCATTTGGTCCATGTTACCAGGGAATGGTTGGCTAGGAAGGACGGGTTTCTGCCCGACAGGTGAAGGAGGAGCCATCATTGGGTTTATCTTCTTTGTCTTTTTGTCTTCTTTTACATCCTAGCAATAAACAACAAGAGACCCATAAGGCCACATCACTCACCTGAGCAGCAGTTCCTAGCAATGAACAAGCTTGAGCAAAACTATCATTATACAAGCAGTTTGGTTCAGAAAAAACTTTTCAAAGATAATGCCTAAAAATTCATTAATTATCAAACTTTAAAATTATTAAACTTGACTACAAATTCATCATCATATGCCCTTGTAGATGGATATGGCCTTTCATATTAACAAATTTCATCTAAGGATGCTTTGTGCCAAGTTTGGTTCCCTATACATTCGCATGTGAAACTTCAATACCCTATTGTGGCCCCTTCCTAACCCCAGGGGTCATGGTTTTTACAAACTTGAATTTCCACTTTGTTAAGAAGCTTTCAAGTAAATTTCAGCTTTTCTGGTCTTGTGGTTCTTGAAGAGAAGATTTTTAAATGACCCCACCCTATTTTTGCATTTTTGTGATTATCTCCCCTTGAAAGGGGCATGGTCCTTCATTTGAACAAGCTTGAATTCCCTTTACCTAAGGATGATTTGTACCATGTTTGGTTGAAATTGGCCCAATGGTTCTGGAGAAGATGATATTTCTATAAATCAGTATGTAAAACTTTGATCCCCTATTGTAGACCCACCCTACCCTCGGGGGCCATTCTCTCACCAGAGGGCGCGTTACGCAAGCTTCACATACACCTCTGTCAACACTTGGAATCACGTGACAATATAATCACATGATATAAACAATCATTCTCGGTTTCCTATCCCTTTAAAAGTTCAGGCAACAGGTGATACATCAGGCTCTTTTCATAGCCAACTGACACTTTAATAAGTGCATATTTACCATTTAGCTGTTTGTCTCTTATTTTACAAGTTTTATCATATTTTTACAGCCTTTCTTACTTTTGATTCCATGTTTACATTTAAATCTCCACCACGTGTATATCCTACATTCATACGCATATTACGAAGTAGTTCCAAATTTATGATCAGAAAACGGCGATTTTAAACAATTTACAGTAAGCATCAATTTGATTGCACCAAAAACATATCATAATATGACTAAATATTTAGTCCAAAACATAAATGTTGGATCAAAGAAACTTTTACAAGATTTCTGTAAAAAGCCGTTGACAGAGGTGTAGTGCGAAGAGCGCACGGAACTCTGGGTAGAGAATGCCTCGGGGGCCATGATTCAGGGCTCGAAATTAACATATGCCCGTCAGTCTGTGACTGGTTAAAAGTCTGGCGGACTGACTGACATTTGTTTTAGTCAGTCCGATGGGACTGGTTAATTTTCTAAAGCATCATTTTGGAAAATATACTTATGGAATTTTATACACACATTTGGCATGCTTCGATCTGTAGATATCAGACGAATCTGATTCGTAAATATAGATCCCACTTGTCTGAGGCATATTGAGTTAAATTTCTTTTTAATAACATTAACGAAATATGTTTAATTATTTCTGGAAAACTGTTGGACTGTTAAATTTTTCTGCGGACTGGTTGAAATTATACCCCATCAGTCCGTCTAGACTGGTGAAATAAAAAGTTAGCTTCAAGCCCTGTGATCTGAACAAACTTGAACCTATTTTATACCAGAAAGCCTTCACTCTCCACTCTTATGGCCCGAGGTTCTTGAGAAGAAGATTTTTAAAGATTCTCCCTATATACTTGCATGCAAAACTTTGTTGGTGTTGGTTCTTGAGAAGAAGTTGAAAAGTTGAAAGTATGAAAACTTTACAGATAGACAGACAGACGAAAGACAACGGGTGATCAGAAAAGCTCACTTGAGCTTTTAGCTTAGGTGAGCTATCGACAACATGTCTCTCCTCTGGAAGAGAGAATATGTAATAACATGTTACAAAATAGGCTTGTCAACAATAATGTAGCACTGTTGCTTTGTTATATTCAAAGCCAAACGAGTTATAATATTGAGGGTAATATTTTGCATTATGCTAATCTGACTAGAAAGTTTCATCTTCTGAAACTAAGATAATACCAAGGGTCTGATAAGAAAATACAGTGATAAACAAAAGAAAGCTGTTAATTTACATTCCAACTGTGCATTTTTGGCCATTACTTAACTATCTCTCGGACACAATAAAATGACTCCCCAAGTCCAGTGGGATGCTGATAAAGGAGTCACATGATGATGGGGTCAGAAGTAGGCAACACTGTTTGGTTGGTATTTATGGCTTTTTTTCAATAAAATGAGTAATTAATATCAACTTGTAAGAGGGCAATATTCTTGACCTGAATAAGATGTCCAACTATAAAGTGCGGTGAAAATATGAAAACGGTCAGAATTTTTTTGACGTTTACAATGTTTGCATATGCTTAGATAGTGCATGCTGAACTAGTGACCACTGTGGGTACTGACATTGAAATGTAATTTCTTATTGTGGACCTATTTTGGTAGCAGGGGGTTATGATTTGAATAAATGTCACTTTGACAAACCGATGTTGTGTTCATTTGATACAAATTCATATATACATACATGCATCAATTTTTCCTTTCACTTAAGTGAACTAAAAACCAAAGTATCATTAATATAACACAAAGGTGAAAAACAGCATCGGAAACAAAATATTTTCAAATTGTCACTTTATACCTATTTCATGAAACAAATGGTTGGTCAAGCTTCACTATGCTCACTCACTGGGCTAGAAAAGCACAGCATGATCAGACACTGGTGTCTGATGATATGTATATAATATGTATACATTGTATGTCTTACTCAAAAACACTCACCCTCTTGAAGTATCCTCCATGTAATCTCATGTGTCCATTTAAAGCTTGAATATTTTTGAATTTCCTGTCACAAATGTTACAAACAACAGGTTTTGTGTCATCCCTATAAGAAAGTGAATATCAACAATTACTTCAAATAAAGGGCCTGTCTGGAACCACATGTACATGATGCACATTTATATTTGCATACTTGAAGTCGCAAGCTGTGACACTGTCATTTGCAACAACATTGAAACCTTTACCCCAAGATGCATTTAATGACAGACAAGAGGCCCACAGGCCTTATCGGTCACCTGATTATTAGGTAAAAGTATCACTAGTCCCAAGGGCTACAAAATCTAGGGAAAAAAATTCCTGTTTTGAAAATCTAAGCAGACTAAGGGAAAGTCTAAGATTCAGCTAAAGTATCAAATAAAATGTGTTCTTAAAACTTAAATGCCCTTGTTAATGCCTACAATGATGAAAGGATTTACATATTACAATACATGTATCATGTAACATATAACAAAATATGACCGATTTGGACCCATCCTGGAATCAAAACCCTGGGGTTGTGAAATTCAAAATTTTGATACACCCTTTTCTGATTTTCCTAAATATGCATTTACTTTTTATACTGTATTGGCAAACTTAAAGAAGTTTTTCAAATAATAAAAACAACAAGAGGTACTGTGAGCAATGCTCACTAAGAATACCCCCCGCTTACCCCAATCTCCCAAAGGGTGTTGTTAATAGGTATAAATTACATCTTTCCTGAGTGTAAGAATATGGTATGCCTTTGTAGAAGAAAATGGAAGACATAGTCCAAACACAAATCCATGGCATAAACTTATAATTTTGACCTTGAGATCAAAGGTCAAGGTCATGAATGTACATGACATATAGTCTCATGGTGATACACCCATGTCTTATGGTATGACTATGTCAAAACCCTATAATCAATTTTGACCTTGAGGTCATAGTTCAAGGTCATAAAAAGGTAATGAAGGTACCCGACACATCGTCTCATGGTGATACACTCATGTGTTAAGTATGGTATGCCTATGTCAAAGAACAAAGAAATCATGGCCCTGACATGAATCCATTGTAAAAACCTTTAATTTTGACCTTGAGGTCAAGGTCATATGGAGGTCATGAAGGTACATGACACATCGTCTCATGGTGATACACTCATGTGTCAAATATGGTATGCCTATGTCAAAGAACAAAGAAGTTATGGCCCGGACATGAATCCATTGTAAAACCTTTAATTTTGACCTTGAGGTCAAGGTCATATAAAGGTCATGAAGGTACATGACACATCGTCTCATGGTGATCCACCTGTGTGCCAAATATGGTATGCCTAAGTCAAAGAACAAAGAAGTTATGGCCCGGACACGAATCTGCACAGACAGACAGACGGACGGACGGTAAGACAGACTGATTCCTATATACCCCCCCCCCCCCCCTGAACTTTGTTCAGAGGGTATAATAATCATTATAATAATTTTGTCAACACCCTGGAACCATTAAATCCTTATCCTCTAGTATCATGAAATTTATCATATCTATCACATTTCAAGTATTCTCCATTAAAATGAGTCATCTAATAGTGACTGCAAAATTAAGATGCTTTAAATTTCACTGGTTTGTTGTTAAACATCAAAAGACTCGAGTCCTTGTTTAAATAACACATAAAATATTGCTTTTATTCTTGCATTCAGAAGGTCAAAATTTTGGCTGTCAACATTAAATGAGTTATATTTTTTATGATTAACATAAAAAAAGAAAAATATCTATCTTTTTTTTTAAAATGTGAAACAGCCCCTTTAAGATAGCTCAAACTTTTATTTCTTATAGTTCTTAATTCATTATAATCAGAAATATGTTTCCTATATATACTAAGCAAACTTACTCTTGATTTCTTAAGATCTATTGAATTCCTGTACAGCATATTTCTTTAAAATTAATTCATGATAAGTCGAAGTGCTGTTTGTTTTTACTTGTAGTAAGTTAGGTGTCACATGCATGTGACCCTTAACTGGTGAGGTTTGTGCAATGAAAGTGTGTCACTTAAATTGGATGAATTTGCAATTCAATTCAATTTTATTGGATCTCATCACCATTATGCAATGGTATACAGAGATATGAAGACAAATAGCTGTTACATATACATTTTAGTAAAAACTACATGCGTGTAAAAAAGTAAAGTATTCATCAAGTTAAAAAAAAGTGTTATTGTGTCATAATTGTTTTTCTCTTCTTGTCTTTTTGTTATCTGTCATTTGTTTTGTTATTTTGACTGTATGTCAACATGGTGATGTCAATAAATAAATTTAAATTGAATTATTATAAATGTGAAATATGGGCATTCTAGGTAGTAACAACACCCTATGTACCGTACTGCAAATTATTTGGCATTTATGATGATTATAATATATCCATGATTAAAATAATTCTTAAAGTTAACATAGACAATAACTTTCAAACATGTCACAAAATTGTGAGTGAATGCAGTGTAACATCTTATGGTCAAATCTTTATTGATTTTATCTAATCAGCAATGTGTGCAAGTACATGCAATTATTTTCCTCAAATTAATACTTTTAACAATATGTACATGCTTTTGGTAAAAAGAACTATAAAACTAGATACTGTGGTAGTTGAGAACTGATTTTCTAAGCTATGAAACAAAATGTTACTCATGGAAACAAATTACTTGACAATGCTTCTTTTTTTTTAAATCAAATAATATGATAATTACCTAAATCTGGAATACTACCCAGAAAACATATCATACAGAGAACATTATTGTAAACCCAATGGTCAGCATGCCAATATAGGAACTCTAAAAAAAAAAAATATCAAGGTCTTAAATCAAACATGTACATACATCATTTTTTGGTCATTTCCATTTGGATGGTAAACTCTAGGTAAAACCCCACTCATGGGGTTTATCAGGCGGCCTGAATTTGGAATCTGGCTAGGGGCTGGACTGATTGGGCTGACCTGTCCTAGATAACTAGGAGACTGTTCTTCTGTTGAGGCAGAGCTGTGAGGACTTGTCTCTTGCTTCACTCCAGGATTCACTGCATGTGTCTGTGGATAGCAGAGTGATTTAATTTGCTGGTACATTCACATTTTAGAGCAAATTGTGAAAAATTAAAAGCTGTGCTTTTGTTTTAGGACTAATCAAACTTTAGATTACTGTTCACAAGAGGCCAATGGACCATATAGCTAAACTGAGCAGCTGCACTTTCCCTAGGTAAAACTCTAAAACCATACTGTGGCACTACTCTGCTTTCAGGTACCATGGTCCTAATTGTACCATTGTGTTTCTTAAATAGAAGATTTTAAATACAGTCAAAACTGCCATAGCGACCCACTGTATTAAATGACTCACTGTCGTATGTGACCTTAAGAAGTTCTCCCCAAGACGTTATCCTATATATTGTACCTGTATTAAACAACTACCTGTCTGACACAACCTACGACCATGATTTTTAAAACGTTTTCATGTAATTCAACGAAGTTTTACCTTTATTTAACGACCATACATCTTTTTACTACAACATGATTCCTACTTTCAATTTCGGTTCAGCACGACTATTCTGGGAATTATCGCCCCTAACACTTTCGTTTTAAAACGCACAGTTCAGCGGTGTTCTTGTGTAGTTGGCCCTCTGAATCAATTATTATACCCAAGCTGTCAACATGCAGGGTCGTGTGGGGTTAATTGAAAAAACCTGAATTATTGTTGATTTAACAAAATCAAGGATCAGGGAATCAAGGCCAATGTGGGATAGATCAAAAATGAAAATCTACCACTTGTTATACATGTACCATTATGTTCAACAGAGTTAAAAATCAACCCAATTGCGATATAAATCAGGTAAATATTGTGCTTAGAACTTAAATTTTAAATGGAGTTTTGCGATTTTCCTGCATGAGATACTCAAGGTTTCCAAAATCATGACCAGAACTACCAACTCTGACACTAAGAAATATCCCTAGAATTTGACACATCCGAATTCAAGGAAAATGCCTGCATTAATTCAAAGCTTAAAAGATTTGCTGTGTACAATGAATATTGTGATTTATTTAATGCCTTTCACATTGGATATTTAAACATATTTCCAGCATTTATTGTACAAATGGAGATGCAACACTTCATTACTTGCTTTCTTACCACCAGACAAGCATTACAATTTTTTTTAGTAATACAAGTAGACTATAATACATAAATACTCTTTACAACAAAATGTTCATAAGTTTTAGAAAATTTACATGCAGTTTATAAATGAGATTTAAATCTCATGTAAATGTGTAATATGAAATACATGCTAATTCTATAATTCTTAAACATATTAAATGTAATTTTTGATAAATAATAAATCATGATACAACACATTGTTTTCTAGATTTTTAACTACAGTGTATTATTAATTTTATTTTGCAACTATTAATACAGTACTTGATATTCTTCATGATAAATTCCAAATACATATTAAGTTATTTTCGCCATTGTACAAACTATTTCTGTATATTATTTACAAAATTTTATGCATTAACTGTGGACAATAGGCAACCTGTATTGAGAGACCACCTGTAATGTGACCTTTTTTCCATTTTACGTTGGACGGTCTCTTAATACAGGTTTGACTGTAATTTCCTTTACACTCATACTCATACGTAAAACTTTAAACTCCTCTTGTGGCCCTACCTTGGTGATGTGAACAAACTATTGAGGATGTTTATGTATTAATTAGTAATTCGTTACCCTATCAGTTATTGTGAAAAAAAATAAAGAATTTTCCTATATACTTGATGCCCCTTGTGTGACCCTATGGGTCACAGTTTGAATAAAATTTCAATTATTTACTCCGTCTTTATTGTTTTCTAAGTTGAAACTGATACAATGCTACTTTTTGTCAGTACTCTGCATACCTGCCATGGTTGACCTTGGTATCCCATCGACTGCTGCAGTCCTTGAGAATCCATGCTATCTTTACCTTGTGTGATAGCCTTCAATAAAAACAAACAGAATTCAACCCTATTTTGCTTCCAGTTGTCTTTAGCTAATAATTCTCATATAATGATTAATGAAAGTTATTATGAAAAGGTTTTTCCAATTTTTATTTTCACTTTTAATGCATGAACATACTATTTTTCCATTTTCACACATACATGTACTTACATGTAATCCAATCTGCAACTGATGCAGTTCTTGGGCCTGATGTTGCTGCATTTGTGAAGCCTGAAGCAACTGTGTTTGTTGCGACTGTTGCAACTGGGAAGGAAGGGAAACCTGTTGATGCTGTTGTATTTGAGCCTGTTGTGCAGCTTGTTGCTGTTGTTGGATTTTTAACTGCAGGTCATGAACTGCTTGCTGATCTGCATGTGACTGTTGTGGTTCAATCATTCCGAAAATGGCTGACTCCGATGTCATAGGTTGCTGTTGGAACTGTTGTTGCTGTTGCAATTTCATATGGAGTTCTTTCAAGGCCTGGACTGCCTGCTGCTCCTGGTGTTGCTGCTCTTGTTGCAACTTATGCTGCCATTCATGCACTGCCTGCTGTTGTGAGCCCTGCACTTGCTGTGCCAGCTCTCCTAATCCCCCCTGTTGGCCACCTGCAACTGCCTGTGACTGCTGTTGCTCATACTGGAAAGCATTCTGTGGTGCATGTGGAGCTCCATAGGTGGGGCTTGTCACAGGAGTGGAACTTTCACTGGCATACTGTGACCCATAGTTACCCCCTTCAATAGCAGGTAACGTAGCATCACTATGGGTGCTCTGATTCCCTACTGAACTTGCTGACACAGCAGATGAAGCACTGCCACTCCCAGGGCTGGTCTGAGTAGTTGTGGCAGCTGCCTTAATAGATGCTGTATTTGATGCAGCAGCTGCTGCTATCACTGCTGCTGCATTCTGTGCCACTTTTGCTATAGCCTCCTGGATCTGCTCATGACTTTGGTTATGGTGATTCTCTAAGTGGCGCCGCAAGGATCTAGCATCACAATAACTCTTCTGACAATTCTCCACAGTGCATTCATATGGCTTCTTTTCTCTGTGTGTCATTAAATGACCATTCCTAAATAAAACGAAAACTTACAAATCTAAGAGTATTTGATCTACATACACTTTGAAAAGCAATTATTAAGGATGGCAATCGGTCCAAATTTTGTAACTGGTTAGTCATAAATTCTTTCAACTGATTAATAATTACAAAATTATTTTAAATAAAGATAAAATTTTCAGGTGGCTTTTATTATTTTTTTAGTTTTTCAATTTGTTGCAAAACATTATGACGAAAGCTTTGATAAGTAATTGAAAAACACACGCATGCAAGAATATATTTAGGAATTTAAAATCTTTCAACTTTTTGCAACACTACATCAGAACTGTGCTTTGTACAATTATTTATCATATATTTATTTGGTTCAAAGTTTGTTTTAAGGTGGCTCACTACACCCTGAAATAGTTTCTCAAATCAATACGAATTGATTTAATCATAAAGATATGATGATAAATAATATTAGTATATCTGTCAAAAAGGCAGAATATGTGCAAATTTAGATAAAAACATGATTTTCAAAAATTTATTTCAACACATATGAACAAAAGACTCTAGCGGATTTGAACTCGAGATCCACGGTTCACCAGTCCAATGCTTTAACCAAATGAGCTACGATGATAGACAAAAAAAAAAATGATTGATACAACTAATTTCACAAAACATTTAAATTGTCATCTTGTGACATACAAGGGCTGTTTGATATGTAATGTGTATTGTATGATATCTCAAAAGCATTTGACTCAAATAGTGAAATGAACATTACATCCCTTCAAAGTATTCTCAGCGTTTTGAAATATATAATTTCAAGCTCTGAATCCATTTCTGAAATGTGTCACAGTACGCTGATTTAGGTAGACCTCTGAGGTAGTGACCGATGGCTGAGCCAAGGGCTTGTCGGGACTTGTAATGACGACCAGATAAGAACTTAAAGTTTTGGAAAAAGTCGCATGGGGCTAGATCTGGAGAGTATGGTGGATGTGGCAAGACAGTAACCTACTCCGACTTCAAAAATTGCTTCGAAAGCTCAGATGTACACAGGCAAATGTGCCTCACGTGAATTTCACGTGAAATGCTGTTCACGTGAAATTCACATGAACCTTTCACGTGAAATTCACGTAAATTTCATGTGAATTTCACGCAAAAAGTGATTCACGTGAAATTCATGTTAAAATATTCACATGAATTTCACGTGAACAGCAATTCACATGAAATTCACGTTAAATTTTTCACATGAATTTCACGTGAAAAGCATTATATCACTTTTCACATTAGTTCCTTGCTAAAATTTTAATGTGATTTGATTTTTGCAAGGAAATAATGTGAACGTTGATTCACGTGAATTTCACATGAAAAGATTCACACGAATTTCACGTGAAATTTCTTCATGTGAAATTCACACAAACAATTTCACACGAATTTCACGTGAAAAGCTATTCACGTTAAAATTTTTACAAGAAAAGCGATTAAAGTGAAATATTCACACTTCTTAATATATTCAAGCGAAAAAATAAATAAAATTAAGGTAAAATATAAAACGATATGGATATTAGGCAATTCAAAAGTTAGAGTACATTTATAAAATGTAGGCAAACGACCAATAAAGTAGATCCTGCTCACGCCTCCCTCTCCTCGTTTATTTGCGAAATCATTAACTTGCATTGTAGTTCTGTACGCAGTATGATTACATGTACTTTCCACACCTGATTTCTCTCATTTCCCATTATTTTTTTTCTTAAGAATTAAAATATAAATTAAATCTCCCATCATCATAAATATTAATGAAAGCATATTTTCCAACTACTTGAAGAATCACTATATTGATAGAGTTAGAATATGCAACTTCAAAACCACGAAATTTTCTACACATGGAAATTACTATTTTACAGTAAAATCAGAAAGAACTATGAATTAAAACTAATAAGACCATTTGAAATTTCCATTTGTGAGAGTAGTAAGTTTTAAATAGCTAAGAATATTTGCCCACCCTTTAGAAATTGAAACTGGTGGATATTCAAAACCATGCATTCCAAAAGATTGTTGTTTTTGTCAGTTTTATAAAACTACTGAAGATGAGTTCAATTTTTTATCTCACTGCTTTATGATGTTAGTAACAGGCTACTTGTCGGGGTGCACTTGGGCTGTTTACATACATGTGATTTGAGGGTAGTATTGTGCTGGTGGGAAAAAATGCCATGATATTGTTTTCCGCTGTCGGTAGTTTGGCATCAATTTTAATTACCCCCCCCCTCCTCATTAGATACATCGAGAATAATTACCGGTGTGATACCTTGGAAGCTGGTGTACGCATAAAGTTAGACCTATTGGAAATTGCTGATACACGCATGTAGGAAATGAAAATTTTCTATCAGCCGTATTCACCATCCCGAATTTGTAGATCGTCAATCAAAAGGAAAATACAGATTTCTAGCACTCGGAAGAAAGCGAAAAACATAAACAATCCTTAACATTACTGTACATGTATATTTAGATAACTTTTAAAAATATATATATAAAGCTTTACACTACAGTCAGATTCCGGTAATATTCACAAGACTGTGATGTCACACTTGAGTAAGCTGTCTGACGCGTCTGACGTATGCAAGACAGCGAATGTGAAAGTACATAGAAACTCTATAGGTAAGATGAGATTGAGCATTGTAATATAAATGTTCAGTATAAATTCAAGCCATTAGGCTTATTACATTTATGTGATCTAAAGTTCCTAATGCAACCGCTTATTTCAGACTGATGAGAATTACTTTAGACGGGGTACATCAACGAATAGGCACGACAGCGAAAATACGGAAGTCACTTCGGGGACGTGTCGCAGAATCGCATAACTCTACACGGTTTGTTAATCTTTCCTTATTCATCAGAGAACATGGTAATCGTAATTCAGAACATAATTTAATCGATCTATATATTGATTAGGGGTGCTAAGTAATGTTCCATATTACCTTCATAGAGGCATCATCAAGATCAGGCACGTTGAAGGGGGTGGGTGGGGGGGTGGGGGGTGATGTGTAACAATGTCCATCGATTGTTATATATATCGTAATGCCAATAAAATGTATATATATTGGTTGCTCCTCCCTTTAACAATAGATAGTTTTAAATGAGAAGAATGTAAGCTTGAAAGCTCTATCAATGTCAATCGTTTCATTTTAAGCAATGCATTTATATAGATTTAATCTAGATAATGAGGAATGCAAAGTCATTTTCAAATCGCCTCTGGACTAGAACATGACAATTTGAAAACATATTCCATGACTTCCTTCTGTATCTTGTATAATAATTCTATTCTGTATGATGATTATGTTTCTTTCAAACACAAATTATTGATAATGTTGCAACTTTTTTTTCTTCGTTTCTGCTACATCTACATGCAATTTCATTCATAGTACAGTATGTGTACATAAGGCTTAAGATGAATCCTTTTGTATATTGAACAGTCCTTCTAATACATAAATATTTCTTTTTCAGAGATTAAAAGAAAGAAAAAAAGACAATGAAGACAACCATGTAAAAACAAATTCAATCAATTAAATTATCAGCAGATTGAAAGCAGATTTGTACTCCTTTTTGTGTTCATCTGAAACCGATATTCAGGGTATCAAAATATCCATGTATGATTTAACGTTATAAAGTTTATGTGAAATTCACGTGAATTTTATGTGAAATTCATGTTAAAGATTTCACGTGAATTTCATGTGAGTTTCACGTGATTTTTTTTCTGTGAATTCACATTTGTTGCTCTTTTAACGTGAATTTCACATAGAAATTTTCACTTGAAATTCATGTGAGGCACATTTGCCTGTGTATGGTGATGGAGCATTATAATCATGAAGTAAACGAACATGCCTAAATCCTGACACAGGGCGTCGTTTATGATAATATTTCTTGAGCTTTTTTAGTATAACGTCTTGGTAATACCGACCTGTAACACTTTTGCCCTTTGACACTGGAATTTGTACGGCTATACCATCACATGAGAAGAATATGCAATAAAGAACCTTCTTTGTGCTTATGGTTCTTTTGGCAACTACAGGACTTCTACCGTGTTGAGTTAGCCATATTTTGTTTCCAATTTTTCTGTCTGGTTCTTTATTCAAACTAGCATCAGAGCGGGTTTAAAAAACATTGTAATTTTACTTTTCTTATCCACTTTTTCATTTAAACTTCGTCAGTAGTTGGTGTCATTTTCATTTTTGTCATTTGTGGAAACATGGTATCACAGGATTACAAAAGTGTCACAAGTGGACAGTTCATTCTCACAAATATGCAGCTGAAGATATGACTTCTTAATAAATATACTCACTCCGAGCTCGGTGTCGTTCATACCTCACACACTTTTGTGTGAAGCATAATGAAATCATCTGAGGATGGTCGATTGTAGATATACCCTACTTAAGACAATTTGTTCTTTGAAACAGTCCTTAATTTACTGACATTTTGTTACATCATAGCAAAAGTTAGCAGAGTGAAATCAGGAAATTATTTTGAATTCAATAGAAACCTGAATGCTCACACATCTAATATTTACTAGCCCGATCTATGAGGAATTACCTAGCCCCAAGGGCACATGCTATATACAAAGCACTAGCCCAGATCCATAATTTACTGGCCCCATACCATTCATGATTTGACCATCAATTATTTCGAGTCCTGCAAATGGAATCGGAATTCAGTCGGAAGTTTCATTAAGCAAGCGATTCCCAGGAGAGCGGTTTCAGCGACGAGAATATTTACAATAAATTCTTCTTCCATATTCAACAAAACTTTAACACAGTTATTTTTCAAGTTAGTCCCCCCCCCCCCCCTTTTTTAGTACATAATTATGTATACAACAATATTTGTTTACTAAATAATTATAACCAGGTTAATCGGTTATAAATTTTCTAACCAGTTAGCAATTTTTCGGCCGAGTAATGGGTTAACTGGTAATCATTGCCATCCCTAATAATTACATCTGATTTGATGCAGACCCTTTTTAAAATACGACTATAACCCAATACTTACAAATGATCCTGTCTTTTAAAGGCCTTGTGACACAAATTGCAGACATACTTCCGTTCATCACTGTGAGTAAGTCTGTGCTTTGCCAAGGCACTAGTGTTGTTGAACGTTTTGTTACACGTGGTACACATTAATAGGTTAGAGTTACGAGCTGGGGATCCTAGAGGAGGGGTTTTCATTTGCTTCCCCTTTATTTTCTTTTTACTGCCATCCTCAGCAAATCTTGGATCTTAAAAAAAGGCCAATACTATGTGAATCTCCATATGTGTACACAGAAGTTGTAAAAATCCAATACAATTTCATAATATCGCAAGTATTGTAAACATATTTCTTTATCTTCATACTTTTTCCCAAGCATTTTTAAGAAATGTTTCATAGAAAGAGGCAGATATATTCATAGACAAAAAGCTTTTACCCTAACAACAAAATTAAATATATTTCATATTGTTCTTGTGATTTTACCTATACCAAGACTCTCTGGATCCATAACAGAGCCCAGATTGCCTTCTCCCACCAATCCAGAAGTTGGATCTCCAAAGTCCTCGTCCATGTCATAAGGCTCATCCATATTTCCCTCTCCATCAAACAAATCCTGAGGTCCCATGTTGGGAAGAATCATGCCATCATCCAGATTTGGAAGGGTCCCTGCCACTGATACATCAAACGGTCCATCTTGTAAGATTTCATTTTCATTGTAGTTAATGGCACTGAGCATAGCATCACCAGAGTTGGCAGAAGGACGGTATGGATTGATGTGAGATGTAGACCTTGGCACCGGTGTTATCGGACTTGTCTGGTCACCTGAATCAGGATACGAGTTCATAACCCCCAAGCCTGTTTTCTCGTCTGCCATGGAATACAAGTCCACTTTGGCACTGTCATGTTTTGGTTCACCCATATCCTCTTTGATGGGTAATCGAATGTTAAACTGATTATCTGTTAGGGAGTATCCCCCTAAAATAGAATTAGGTGGGTAGTTAATGGCAGAATTTCCACCCTGGTGGGGAGAAATTCCTTTTTCTGGCATGAAGAGATTGGAAGTGGAAACATGGTAATGTGGATTCATAGTGGAGATGAGTTTGTTAGAGTAAAAGTGGTAGATGTGGACACATTCTCTAGGCTTTGGAAAGGTCCACAAGGAAGGAAGAAGTGGAATGCTTTCTAAACATGATGATCAAAATGATGAAAACCTAATAAAGAAAAAGAAAAGATAGGAGTGATGAACATGCATGCTAAAATAAAAAATTCAAATTAGTTTAATCACCCATCCACAATCATGCAAATAGCTTAGTATTAAGTTTTAATGAAAGAAGTTCTACATAAAAAAAAAACACCCAAAAAACCCTGTTCAAATACACAATATGGTGAATACAAACTGATGCAGTTAATCATTAAAAAATAAATTGTCCAGGTTTAGTTTTAGAAGAGGGATGTTTAGAGAAACCTTATTTGTATACAAATATATTTCACTTTCCATATTAACTATATGAATGAATTTGACATTAAAATTTAGCAATCTTTTTTTATTGAATCATATATAATCTAGTTCAATTCTAGCATATTTGACATTTAATATATGACCTAACTTAAGTGTTGTTGGAACCTAGTGCTTTCTTAAAAATTATATATATATATATATACACACACACACACACACACTCTGTCAATTCCGGTCACAAAATTTAGTCCCTAACATTTCTTTAACAAATTCTTTATTAATAAATTCCCTGTACTCCGGATACTGTGTATTCTGTATATCGGCCGGCTTACATGGTCCCCACTGCTATTAATTAACTTAAATTATCCTGTGTAAACCGGCCCCTCGATGATACATCACCCTAATTGTTAAGTCAGTCATATTTGGATTACACAAGGACCCAACTGCTCATAATTAGCTGTAATTATCGCATTTAAACCAGTCACCCCATGATGACCAACCTCTAGGTATATTCGATTGATCACACGCGGTGTACACAAAGGGTGTTTCAAGGGAAGCCTCAGGTAAGTTCAACTGGCGATGAGTCGTAATCAGTTTAAAATAAAACCTGATTTTAAGGATGCACTTTTCAATTATGACAGCACCAAGCAGGAGGTGATGGTGCACGGGCCTCTCCCTTAACGACAAAGACGAGAACTGACAATAAAAGACAAAGTTCAATTAATCGATGAATTCAATACATTCTTGGAATCAATCAAAAACGTCAACCGCCAGTCATGTTTTTCAAAAGCAGGGTAGACCTCTTGGAGCTCTCCGATGAGTCAGACAGTTTAGTTAGCTGAACTCGCCATATCCGGTCGATCACTCGGCATTACATTAGTTTCTGTTTCACAAACTGAGACAGTTAAAAGCGATATTTCCATTTAAAAATACATTTACGACGAAATCTGGGAAAGAGACATTTCAGACGAACACAACACAAACTTGACGAACGCACATGATGTAGCACTTGAAGTCAGCGATGATGTAGATGAAATCGACAATTTACCAACAGAAAAGTGTGCGAATAATTCCCAGATTTTTATACCGTTTAATAAAAATTGAAACTTTTTCAAAAGAACACGACGATAAAACACTATCATTTATATTTTCACATTTTGAATTCTTCTGTGATATAGTAAAACGTTAGCAATTATTACACACGTATGAATAATTTAGACAGCGAATACAAGGGAAGCAACTCTCACACTTTTCAATATTCTGCACTCCGGACTCTGTGTAAACCGGCCAATTTCTTTGGAACCACACACAGCCGGTTTAGACAGATTATACTGTATATATAACCTGCCCTATAATCTTCGATCTTGGGGTTATCAAAATATACCTTTATCTGTATTCTGACAACAGTATAATGAATATGACCAGCATCAAATTAATTTTTAAAGCAACAAAAGCTATACAATCTATATGCTTCAGCAACAGATCTTTTTATAGGGATGTATATTGGTAGAGACCCTGAAGCGTACTACTACACTACTTGCACAGAATGATACAAAACGTTTCTTGCACAGAACAGTGAACTGTTGGCATGGAATGATTAAGGGTCTATACGGAGTGGTGAATAGTCTGCATGGAACAGTGAATGGTTTGCACAAAATGCTTGAGATGAAAGGCTGACTACTTTGTGAATGGTCTGCAAGAAACAGAAGATGCATGGCTTGCAAGCTTTGTGAATGGTCTGCACAAAACAGTAGGCATGGACTATATGCTTACTGCATAATATAGATTCATTGCTCTATTAAATTTATTCAAACTGAAAATGATATAGTTGTTTCCCTATATTTGCACATTCAATGTAAGTGTCATTAAAATACATGTGCAATTCATATATTTTAAGGTCACATTTAAAGACAGAGATTATGTACCTATGCATTTTTAAATATATGTGGTAAGAAAAAAAATAAATTGGAATTTGTATAAAAATCTATACAAATGATACACCAGTCCATCTTTGCTGCATTATCTTGACAGTTCTAAAATAAATTTTTAATAATGAGAACATTTTTTTCCAAACAAGTGTAACAAGACAAATTATTCCTAGATACAAAAAACTGCAGAGGGCAGAGATATATCATGACTCTGGAGACTGCTGAAGGTGTTCAAAATGACTTGAGGACTACAAATTTATACGATTTGCTCTGTTCAAATATCACTATTTTGTTTCGATTATTTGAAGATTTTAAATGTTTTAAGTCTACATTAGAGAAATTTTAAAATATTTGCTCGAATTTCCAACAATGTCCACCTGTTACAGATACAGATTCAATGCCTTTTGGTATAAATACATTTATGCTACACTGCTGTGATGTAATTTCCAGGACACCAAACTATGTAAAATCTAATAGACAGAAAGACAAATTTCCCCAACATCTAAATATTTGTTATATATACAGGATTAAAGCAACATAAGCTGTAACTGACGGTATTTTTCAACTAGATACAAGTATGAACCAATTAACACTAACCAGTATAATTATAATAGTCCCACAAGATCTGATGAAAAAATCAGCAAAATAAACAAGGGAATATTGTGTGAGAGCATATCTCTACCATGAGTGTTTCATATAAACCACCATAGCCTCAGACACAATCATCTTGAACCCAGGAAAGATGATTGCCAAACATAATCGGGTTGCCGAGACTGAGGTAACATGAATATGGAAACTGACATGAGTAACTACTCATTCAATTTGTTTTAAAGTATTATGTCATGTCTTGAATGATTTTAACATACTATCAGTGTAAGAAAGTCATAACATAATAACGCAAATGTGCCACATAAATGAAATTTTGATAATTGGATCAATTGTTTACAAATCTGACACTTGTGCAGGGCCTCTCTTATGCATTTTTTGGAAATGTGACCTCCTGGGTCAATGCACATCAATTATTACGAACAGAAATTACTGTTAGAAAGACAATAATTCATGAATCAACATTTTCTGCTGATTTGATGGGTTTATTGTTTCAGATCCACTCTGATCCAATGAGATTATACATATATTCAATCACAAAAATGTTAATCTATTTGTTCTTTTACTTTTCAATACATTTACTGTCAGTTACAGCTTGTATTGCTTTAGGAGAATGCAGTGCTCGAGCTGGGCTTCGCCATTTTCGTCAATGGTGAATTTTTTTCATAAATGGCGAAAAAAAATTGAAAGTGGCGAAAATCCCTTTTTGCAATAAATTGTATTTTAAATCCTTAATTTGTCAGTGACGCATTATCGCCTGCTTGTTTATGCAGTCCAACTTTGTTTATTCAGTCAACGTGTGCGACCGGAAATCTCGCGTCGCTCCAGTGCACACAGAGCTGGTCACAGCCTCAGGTAATTTATGGCTGCAAAAAAGTCGGTGATTATGTAATAAAGTACATTTGACAGCTGTTTACCCTGCTGTGGTCTATTGTTTAACATTTAAAGTCTTATTCATTATCGTGTTATCATCTCCACATTAATGTCAATTCTTAACCAGAGAACGAACCGGTAATTAAATTGGCCGTATTATTGTGTATAATGTATATATGAATACATCAGTTATTTGTTTTTGCGGCCAAACTCGTTGATTACAAGATTTTGATTTTGATGTGTTTGATTTTAGTTCGAATATTTTATAAACAATTATGCGGTCGGTCACCATTGATATGGACATAGCAATTTCTTTGAAGTTCGGTGCGCAACAGTATAAAAATGCTAATCTCATAAGACTATGCACCCCATTTTATTTTGACATTAAACTTGTAGCTTCTGACCCTAGTCAGCCTAAAATTAAAAAAAATAACTATGTTTGGCTTTACAGTCAACCCCACCTGCTCAAACATCTGATTCTGTCCAAATTGCAAAATCTTCCATACAAAAACGGAAATTTAATAGGGGATGGTTGAGATACGACTTTAAATTGGGCTTGATGTTTTGTGACATCTGTATTTCGGGCAATGTACACAATGTTTTCACTGAGGGTTGTAGCATCATGAAGTTTATATTTATATGATTTATTATCTGAATTTTGATTTCCATAATAAAATTTATCAAACAAATCAACTTCTTATTATTTCAGAAAGAAGTGTTTAGGTATGGTAGCTGAATATGATTAAGTAATGTAACTGATTCAAAATGCTAAAATAAGTGTAATGAATAAAATAATATATAATATGATGGAAATAATTGTAAAGCATGTGATTATTTGTGCCGCGCCGCTCCCCGAAAAAGTGGTGAAAGGGAATTCTGGTCCAGTGGGAGCACTGGGAGAATGGCTAAACAGCATTAAGATTAATGTAGAAACTTGTGCTATATATTTCTCATGCAAACCAACTTAATCTAGAACTTCTTCGGCCTAGTGGTTACAGTTTTCGCATCATAACTGGGAGGCGACTCAGGCCTGGATTCAATTCTGAATTCCAGTGCTGCATTAAAATTAAAATGTTTAACATCTACATAGGTAATGGTTGTTCCTTCTCAAAGCAATCCATACCAGAAGTGAAAGGCATGGGTCTTTTTTACCTTTTTGAAGTCCTGCATCACAGTAGTCAATGGCACAATCAAGAACCCTCACTGCTACAGCCAAAATGCATACAAAATTTGTGGCAATATACCCAAAGTTGATGACATCTTTTATGAGTGTAAAATTCTTGAATGGGACATAAAATACAAACATTCAAATCAATGTTACTAAAATGACGAAAATAATTTCGAATTTCTACAGTCCGATATACATTTTTAAGCACAAAAGTTTTATGTGGAAAACAAAGTGTTGCTCCAAACAAAGAGGAAATGCCAATGCAAGTTTTACACCAATTTCTTTCAGTATTTCTTATAGTTCATTCAAGAACCCTTCTTTGTATAGCATTCATTATATTATTACAAAATACTGATTCACTGCTGTTATAAAACACTGTACAAAACTGAAGTTATCTTACTCTACTATTAAGTTCCACTTCAAATTACTGATACTTCATGGTTATGGTACACCTTTGTAGTACAGGTCTTAACCTATAAAAGTTGAATGCTATTAGTACAGAAAATGTTTTATTGTGATATTAATCATCAAAATAGTTATACAGTTAGGACTTCAATAGTAAACATGAATGTGACTACAAGATGAAGGTAATGTTACTAAATATAAGACAATCCTGACAATGCCAAGTTGCGGACAGCAAGAGTGTGCTCTCTTGAATTATTCTTCCTCAAAACTTCTGGCTTCAATAACTGTACTTTTCAAGTACCATCTTAAACGTTCCATTATCATATTCGACAGAACTTTAATCTGTTGCATGTGCACACCGGGTAAAATAAAAAAATATATATCTGTATATCCCAGTTTAATGTCTCTTTCTACATTGTTGGTCTAATATCATGTCACTGTCGAAGTTTAATTCTATGCTACAGAAGTAATGAAAAACATACCAGTTAAACAATACATCAATTGATGTTTACAAACATGCTGTTATAAGGGAAGCAACATATGATTTGACGAAGCGAATGGTCGTGAAGTTTCGGTGAGAAATAAGCGGTTTATTTTTGTGCATTTGCAAATAAGAACTTGCCAATACATAATTATCAACTTAAACCTTTGTTTTGCTAACCTGCGTACTCATTTAATCCTTATACATGTTTATTCTGCATCGTTGAATATGAAGATGTCATAATTTTTTCCAAGTTGCTGAACGTATTTACTTGTGCCGTATTGCTTATTTTATAGGGCGGAATCACAAATTATAAAACATAGTTCCTTCAATATGTGTACACACCTATTCAATCTCCCAAATCTTGATTAATTACTTTGTTTTCATTCATATATAAAAATAATACCAGTTCGATGTCTTCCCAACATATGACTTATGTTGCTTTGATTTAAAAAATATTAATTTTGCTCAATGATATCTTTGGTTAGTATGGCAAAAATAGTGCGTGACGTCACGATCAGTGCGCGAGAAAAACGGAAGTCGGAACTACTCTGGATTTTTCCTACCTTATTGGTTTGAGCGGAAGTTACAACATTCATTTTACCCTCGGAAACAGAAACCAAATGGCAAACGACAATTTAGCGCCAGGTAGAGTCTAATTTTCTTTCAAGTGTAACCCTAAAGAGTTTGTGAGAGTACCGTGAAAAAATACCACGCGAACTTATGTAAACGAAAATTGTTTGTATTTGTCGACTCTTGATATTTTGCTCTTCTGACCCACATAGCATGCGTTGACGTTGTAGGCTACTCAATTTGCACTAGAAATTTCGTAGCTACTAGCTAGCATGTTTAAGAAAATGAACGGGATAATTTTTACCAATTTAGCTAGTGTTTTGTATTGTTTTCAGAAGCATTACACTGTTCTATCGTTATTATTATCATTTTATTGTATTCCAATATGTGGTGATGTTTAGTTCTTGTTGGAAATGTGTACGACTCTGGGCAGCAATGATGTACTTCTGTCTATCTGATATAATATACTACTGTTTATCTGATAAGTCGAATTTTGATTCTTCAGAACTTAATGCATATACAGGGCAAGCACAGTCGGTATATACAGGTTGGGGACACTTCCCCTGTAGCGAGATATTCTCGCTAAAACGCGATTATCCCACTCTAGCGAGAATAAACATTACCATAAACAGGTGTTTTGGCATCTTTATTGAAGATAATGGCAAATCCCGTGTGACGCTGAATAAGTGCGACACACACTCAGCATGATGCAAATTGTTTCTATGAAATTGACAACATAGTCAAGAAATTGCATATCAAAGTTGCTGCGTAAGAAGGAAGCAGTCTGAAATCCAATACATTTCGTGAATGTTTTTGTTTTGATTAATATATTTGCAGAAGTATCAGACATTTTAGCACTTTTTCTTCTTTTCAAGGGAAACACGAAGAGATGTACTCCACGGGTGTTTTTCTCGGTTGTACAGGATATATTTACTCTCGCTAGAGAGGGATAATCGCGTTTTAGTGAGGATATCTCACTATAGGGGAAGTGTTCCCAACCTGATATACTTATTTATGTATAGATTTATCCATAACGGACAGAATCAGAAAATTCCGAAGTTGTTGGGACGTTTTTGGACAACTGTCCAAAACATCTTAACATCTTGCAACAATTGAATTAACATTTGATCAACCTATTCATTTAGTGTGGGAAATATAACGCAATTGATGTAACAAGCATTGTGTCGTCATATTTTAGCTTTACTGTTATTAACATGATCAACAAAAGATATGAGGTGTTAAACAATACCTATCTCAAACATAATGTCAGCTGGGATTCAGTCTGGCTGTATATTTGGACTAATGCTTTTACCGAATCTTGGAGCAGTCCATTGTAATTTACATTTAACTTCGGTCTGTTCTAGCAGTTAATGTGCACCTAGGTAAATCTAAAATTCTGACAGCCAAGTATAAATAAATGTTCAAATGTTCTCTTTGCTGTCTTCACATGGGTATTCCTTGTGGCAAGACCTTTCCATGGGTACCAACATTTTTGACCCCTTGACCTTGGAGTTTGACCTACTTTTTGAAAACTTTAACCTTGCAAATAACTTTTGAATAGTAAGAGATAGAGCTTTGATATTTCACATGAGTATTCCTTGTGACAAGACCTTTCTGTGGGTACCAACATTTTTGACTCCGTGACCTTGATCTTGGAGTTTAACCTACTTTTTGAAAACTTTAACCTTGCCAATAACTTTTGAACAATAAGTGATTCCTTGTGACAAGATCTTTCCATGGGTACCAACATTTTTGACCCAGTGACCTTGGAGTTTGACCTACTTTTTGAAAACTTTAACCTTGCCAATAACTTTTGAACAATAAGTGATAGAGCTTTGATATTTCACATGAGTATTCCTTGTGACAATACCTTTCCGTGGGTATTGAACCTTTTGACCTTGACATTTGACCTACTTTTAATTTTTTTTTACATTGTTCATAACTTCTAAATGGTAAATATTAGAGTTTTCATATTGTACATGAGCATTTCTTTTGACAAGATCTTTCTACTGATACCAAGATATTTGCCCTTGTGACCTTGGCCATCTTCGGAATTGGCCATTATCGGGGGCATTTGTGTTTCACAAACACATCTTGTTAACTATAGCCGCTGTTGTGTCTGTCCTTCTGTCTGAGTTCATATCTCCTGAACCTTTCTTAATTGATATAATTAATCACAAATGTTTCTTGAGATAAAGTTTCTCAAGGTCATTTTTGAAAGGTCCTGGTCACTTGGAACATGTATAAATGTTCCTTATTTCAACAGTTTTTTAGATAAAAGTTTCCATGGCCGAGTGGTTGGAGCATCACGCTCAAAATCACACGGCTTCTCACCTCTGGTCGGCGCGGGTTTGAATCTTACTTGCACCGGTAAGGCGAAAGTTTCCCAGTTTACTTGCAGAAGGTCGGTGGTCTCTTCCCAGGTACATTGTATCTGGGTTCTCTCTTCCACCAATAAAAACTGGGCGCCACTAGATAACTGAAGAATTGTTGGGTGTGGCGGAAAAAAGCAATTAAAAACAATAATAAACCTTTCATCAGAAATTTGTCACAATTGATCACAAATATTCCACAGGACAGGTAAACTTTAGACCAAGGTCAGGGGAAGGTCAGATATAAGGAAAAAGTTTCTTATATCAACAGTTTTTGAACAGGTATTGATCATATACCCTGATTTCTGTCGGACTGTATCACCAAATGTGTCAACAACCTGCAGTCAGTACATGCTTTCACATTGCTTTGTAGTTGTTTAAGGTACTGTACTCTACATCGTCATAATGGCTGACTTCCTGTAAAAACATGGATGAAAAAATCGATATCAGCAATATTTGACTTTTCCTTTACAATTTCAATACCTAGCCGAGTAGCTCAGTAGGTTTGAATACCGACTGCTGAACTGTAGGTCGCAGGTTCGAGTCCAGCAGGGGTTTTAATTTTTTTCCAGATTACTTTCTATTAAAACTGTATTTTTTGACAAAATAAAGTAAATTTGAAAATTTTCAACTTCAAAATATTGTTGTACATATCCTCCACTTTTCATCCACATCAAATTTCTCTGGTGTAGCATACCTCCTTAATTTCAAAATTCTGCTTGCAACGTCACATGACCATAGATATTTTGAAATGGGGCGTTCCTATCCGACTCAGAGAAAACAAAATTAGATAAAATATGATCTTGATTACTCCGATCGAGTTAAATTGCATAAAGTGTATAACTGATATATCTAGCTTGATATAAAACACATGCTATTTATTCCTACAGTGATATCAGGGTTGTCACTAACGCAAGAATCTGCGTCCTAGATGCAGAAAATTCATTTGGGACACAAGTTTGTCTGACATGGCGAGTCCCGCGGATGCATATCATAATTTTACTTAAAAGCCCTGATATTGCGTAATGATTAAAACTCATATTAGGAAAAAATCTAGGTAAACGTTACGCTCTAGTGAACGGAAATAATGCCACCAAGTTCACAGTGTTCCAATCCGACTTGTTTGTTTAATTAGCACCAGTCAATTAGTTGCGAATTAGAATGTAATATTAAAAAGATAATTAGATAAGATGCAAAGTGAAAACATTTTGCCACTGGCAGTTATTCATTTTCATTTCTTATTTATTATTATTTTTACAAATCGGGATCTATATATTTAAATATAAATGTTTGTCGATCCTCTGGTAACCATTTTTATTGGAATCGAAAGTAGCATAGTTTGTAAACTTTGGTAGGTTTTACAGATCGTTGGCAAACAAAACTTGTACGCATCCATTTTATCACAATAATGATTAAATTTGATTTAAATGCTGTTTAATATTGAATAGGGTTGTTGTGATGATAGGAGATTCGAGGAAGTAATTCTGTTGGCATGGACAATTTTAATTGTCTTTTCTAAAAAAGACTCATTAAATTTTGACAACAACATATGGTATTAATCATCTGATTGCTATCTGTCACTACCTTAAGGAATTTTTTACAGTACTACATGAATTTTCAAGTAAAGTTAAATATTTTCTTTTCATTCAGTTTCGGCCAGTGGGTCGCGTTTAAATGGAGAGCCCCTGCAAATTATCAGGGCAACATCAAAAGAAGAGGAAGAAAAAACTCTACATTTCTTTGAACTAGATGAGGAGAAGTTGGCCAAAATTCTGTTGGATCCCAGAATTCAGGAGAAAAAAGTGGTGGTTGTCTCGGTAGCAGGAGCATTTAGGAAGGGGAAATCATTTCTGCTGGACTTTTTTCTTAGATATCTGAGTGCTAAGGTACTGATTAAAGTTTTCTACATCAGTACATATGCACACACTTTTTACATGTGTAAACTTGCATGTTACAAAAAACACTATAGATAATGCTTTACTCTGTACTCTTTATGGATGACAATCAGATGTTACTTTTCAGATTTGAACTTATAAAATTTTCTGTAGATTCTATACATAGAGTACCAGGGATTGCACTGTCTGAGCCATGAAAGCCTGCACTGCGAGAAAAAAAATCTTGAGGATTACTTTTACTTTGCATACTCAATCATGAACTCACATTTGTTACAAGTAATAATGGCAGATGTAAACACTATGTCTGCTACTGAAAATGTAGATGAATGTGCACTTCATGAAGCTATGTATAAAGACAAATGAAATTGTTAAGAAATATATATTAATAGAAAGGTTATTGATGGAATATCTGGTAGATGTGCATACCCTCAGTTTTGCTTATAGATGCAGATCTTGTTCACACGATGACTCTTAAGGTCTTAAGTAATATAGGTTTAGGTTTCTTCATATCTTGATCTTGAGGGTCACAAAAGAGATTAAAGTACTAAAACAGAAATATATGAAAATTAATCTCTTTTTTTTTCAAGAACCTCGCAAATTTTGAAAATGTCCTCATGTAGTGTAGATTCCGTTTTCTTTATTGTGAGAGTCGGATGTCAATGTAGGGATTTTAATGATTTAAACTATTGGAGTTCCAAACTTGCAAATCTTTATTTTGGTATGAGCAAGGTCACTCAAGTGAAAATCATGGTCCGTGGGCCTCTGGGACTTCTCAAAAACTTCTTTGTGTTGGAGTGACCCTTATTAAGGCCCATGGCCTCTTGTTATGTAGGGAAAAGGTAAGAATCTATTACAGTATTTTCTATGATATACTTCTATAGGGACACCCTGATTGGCTAGGTGAAGATGATTCACCGTTGGAGGGATTCAACTGGAGAGGGGGATCAGAGCGAGAGACTACTGGGATCTTACTATGGAGTGAACCATTTATCTGTAAGATCCCATCAGGGGAAGAGGTAATTTCCAAATATTTTGGATTGTCACAATATTAATAATGCTTTATCGAGTGACATTTACCATATTTCAGTTTGTTTTTTGAGAATTCTGTATGTAGTTGATAGTGTATTAGTATACTATTGTTTAATATCCATTTATCATAGGTTGCTGTTCTGCTGATGGACACACAGGGAGCTTTTGACAGCGAGTCAACTGTTAGGGACTGTGCTACCATTTTTGCTCTTAGTACCATGCTTAGTTCAGTGCAGGTAATCCATTTATATGCTCTAAACCAACATTTATTTCTGTGAAAGAAAGATACACAGATGCCACATTTTTTGCGATATTGAATTACCACGAAACACTCATTTTCTCTGTGCATGAGGTGTGTATGTTCGCATATTTGTTAACATTACTCACCGCAAAGTCATTTTCTGACGATAATTTGTGAATAAAAGTAGTCACAAATGAAAGTTGGTTAGCAGGATCATTGTGATTTAGGGTGACTGTTTAGAAAATGTATTGCGCAACTGTCACAGATTTTTCACTTATACAAGTTCAACAAATCAAATTAGGAGTACCTATGTATGAACTTTCGTGAGCTTTATGGTCTTTGTGCCTCTATTACACCTAAGATTATTATTCAATATTTGGTATGTTTTATTTTTAGGTGTTTAATTTGACACACAACATACAAGAAGATGACTTGCAGCACTTACAGGTAAGATTAATGTTTAATACATGTAATGACTATTAGATTTGATGTGTACACTTTTTATGTACACTGTAGGACACAAAACTTGAATCAACACCTATGATGTTTCAGTAACCAAAACCTTACAAACTGTGTTAATACAAGTATTTGAAAGAAAAAAATTGCACCATTGCAAGGGAAAATGTTGGTGTTGGAACATGAAAAGCATTTCATGTTATTTATATGATGCTGTCATAGAATTGTTATTTTAGCTGTTCACTGAGTATGGAAGATTAGCCTTGGAAGACAATGACAACGTATCCAAACCATTCCAGGTAAGTAAGTACTCATCTGTTGAATAGGATATTGACATTCCAGGTAAGTAAGTACTTGTTGTCTGTTGAATAGGATATTGACATGCCTGTAACATGTCAGGAAATGAGCTTTTGTCTGAGATAATGAATTCCTTCTAATCAATATTACTTCCTGCATATCTTTTGGTAATGAAGAAAGTTTTAAGCAGTGCATGTCTCAAAATAGGTTTTAAATTGTTGTGGTGAGCTGGTTACCATGATTACCATGCATGTGAACTCACACAGATTGTATGGAAGAGTCATGGCAAGGTCTTTAAAAAGAGATCGTTATAAAAAGGATTTTTGTGGCATTTTAAAGTAATATTTGATAAAGTATTGAGAAGAATGAGTGTATCTTTGTGAAATCACGGCAAACAGTTCTATTTATATAAAGAGAAAACTCTACAATAATGAGATATCAATTACACTTGAAATCCCATGTTTACCAAGGCAGAACTAAAACATGCAGTGGAAATGCTGTCTGGCCATGATAGAATGTAAATCCTTTGCATATAGTTCTGGACTGCCAGTGAAACATCTGACAAGGATATAGTTCTTATGTACATGGATGTTACATATATGTCTAGTCATTATGTAACATGTATAGTAAAACTTGAATGGTACAAATGCAGATACAGCAAATTTATGGATATATATCCCGCCAACACTTTGAATATCTTATTTCTTTATTATGCCCCCCTTCAAAGAAGAGAGGCATATTGCTTTGCACCTGTTGGTCGGTCAGTAGACCACATGTTGTCTGCTCAATAATTTGAAAACCATTCACTTGATTGTAATGATATTTCATATGTGGGTTGGTTAGGAGTAGAAGAGGACCCCTATTGTTTTTCAGGTCAAAAGTCAAGGTTCAATCTACTCTGGACATAGGAAGAAACTGTCTGCTCAATATCTTGAGAACCCTTTTGCTTGACAGGCATCAAACTTGGTACACTGGTACATCCCAAGGAGTAGATGACCCATTTGAGGTCACATGGTTAAAGGTCAAACTGGACATAGGAATATACTGACCACTCAATGTCTAGAGAACTCTTTGCTTGACAGGTATCAAACTTGGTACACTGGTACATCTTCAAGAGAAGATGACCACTCTTGATTTTGAGGTCCTGTGGTTAAAGGTCAAGGGTCAAACTGGACATAGGAATATACTGTCCACTCAATATCTTGAGAACCCTTTGCTTGACAGACATCAAACTTGGTACACTGGTATATGTTCAGGAGAAGATGACCCTATTGATTTTGAGGTCAAACTGGACATAGGAATATACTGTCTGCTATATTACACCTAATTAACACTGGCAAGCTATCCTCACACTTTCACCTTTATCCAGGGAAGTTCCAATTGAAAATAATTATACACTTCACTTTGAGACATCAAGAGTGAAAAACAATGAAATATTTTACAGGACCCAAGTTTCACTTTGAGAGAATGACAGTTCGAGAGTTTGATAGTTTTGCTTAGTTATATAGAGAGAAAAATCGAGACCATGATTTCACTTGGAGAGATCAAGAACTTCACGAAATCAAAGTTTGAGCCATCGAGAGTCACCTGTATCTTAAAGACCCTTTGCTTGATAGACAATGTCAAGGGCCAGTGTACTCTGGACATTGGAAGATATTGTCCACTCAATATTTTGAGAACCCTTTACTTGACTAACATCAAACTTGGTACACTGGTTCCCCCTAAGAATTAGATGTCCCCTGTTGAGGTCAAGATTTATGGCATGCACATTTCATTCTAGGTTATATTTCCTCCACATCAAACTAGACATATAGCATAATATTGCCTGCTCAACATGTTGAGACTCATTTACTTGATAGACTTAAGACTTGGTACACTGGTTTACTCCTAAATGGTAGATTCCCTTATTGATGGGTCAGACTACTCCGGAAACATATTGTCTGCTCAATATTTTTTAAGAGCCCTTTGCTTGACATTCATCAAACTTATTACACTGGTTCTACCTAAGGAATAGATGACCTTTATTAATTCTGAGGTTACAAGGTCAAAGGCCATGGGCGAAACTACTATGGACATAGGAAGATATGGTCAATATATAAAGTACCTTTTCCTTGACAGACATCAAATTTGGCGTACTGGTAGCTCCTAAGGTCAAAAGACCCCCATCAATTTTGAGGGCAAAGGTGAGGGGTCAAAATACTCTGGGCATATTAGAAATATTGCCTGCTCAATATTTTATGAACCCTTTGCTTGATAAACATCAAACTTGGTCTACTATCCTCTGTTGAGTAGATACACACACACACACACACACCCATTGATCAAGATGTCTTATGTATTATAAATCCGTTTATGTAAACACCGTGGCGTCGATGGCCTAGTGGTTAGGCTGTCAGACTCTCGACCGAAAGGTCGTGTGGTTCAAGTCCTGGCCGCAGCAGGGCCGATGATGTGTCCTTCGGAAAGGCACTTTACATGAATTTCCTCACTCCACCCAAGTTTAAAAGGGGTACCTGGCTATAGACAGTGAAATATATTGTTAGAATGTTAGTGCTCTAGCGCCTATAACGGCAGCTTGCACTGTATGCTTTCCAGGAAACTGAGAAAGTTCTAGAATGATATAAGGTCTGACGCGGTAATAATGTATTGTAAAGCGCTTTGAGCAGCATATGCTGGAAAAAGTGCAATATAAAACCAATCATTATTATTATTATAAAAAAAAAAATCTGCAATGCTTGCTACTACCTTCATCACCCAATAAAACAACAAAGAAAGCATTATATTGTTTAATTGGAAGGTCATTGTATTTATTGAAAAGTAAAATACTTTGAAAGGAAATGGATTTATTACTGATAAAACAATGGTAAATGTAGATAAAGTTATTACATCACATGGCCTTTTCATGTTATTACAGTGTCTTATGTTCCTGGTCAGGGATTGGAGCTTTCCCTATGAATCATCATATGGAGCAACAGGTGGCAGAAAGGTGTTGGAGAAAAGACTTCAGGTAAAATTAACATTATCTGTGCCTTTTATTTTAATATTTTAACTAGACACATTTTGTTGGCAGATGGTGAAATCATTTGTTTGAAGATTTTGATATTTTTATTTTGAAACAAATTCTACACTATTATAAATATTTGTTTCAGATCTCAGATAAACAACACCAAGAACTTAAACAAATCAGACAACACATTCGCTCCTGTTTTGAGGATATCAGTTGTTTCCTGTTGCCGCACCCCGGTTTGAATGTGGCTACCAACCCACATTTTGAGGGGAAGTTGAAAGGTAATCTGTACATTTTTAGTATCATTTCTACTTCCTGTTGAATTTGCAATTTTGTTGAAAAGGAAGTTAAATAGCAAGTTTCTTGATGTAAAGATAGTAAAGATTTTATGGGTTAAAAATTTATAGTAAGAAAATTTATGGAAAGATTAAAGTACATGTAATTACATTTCTAATTTGTCATATATGTTAACCATTTAAAAAACCACAACCCAAAACTATGCATTTACCACATTACTATATATTTTTAGCATGTTACTGTGCAGTTTAGTAGAAGTTAATCCATTATTTACCATTCAATAGAATTATCAAGGCCCATCATAGAATATGCAGGAGCCCTATATATCAATCATGGTGCCTGTCTCTCAGTTATGATTTTATGTGACAAAATGTCTAGTGTTTTTTAACTTACTGACTTCACATTCAAAACCTGATATGTAAGTGGACACTTCTCAAAGGAAGACACATGTGAATTTTATCATTGTTAAACTTTGAGTGTTGTGTGGGGGTTTTTTGGGGTTGTTTTTTTTTTTGTTGGTTTTATTTTGCTTTTTGGGGGGGGGGGGGGGGGTTGTTGTTGGTTTTTTAGGTCACCTGAGTAAACTCGTGTGTCGTCCGTAATGCGTTAACAATTGCACATTTTTAACTTCTTCTTAATAACTACCATTCCACTTTTCAAATTTGGTATGATGCATCATTTGGACAAGGGGAACATAAATCATAAATTTCAGGACTCCAGCACACCTGGCGCCCAAGGGGTGGGGCAAAAACTGTCCAAAATTGATCAATTTTCAAAAACCTTCTCATGTACCGCACACGTGTAAGAAAAACTAAATGCATAGTGATGTAGAGCAGGAACGCCTTTACCAAAATTGTAAATTTTATGATCCCCAAGATAGGGGTTCTGACCCCAGGGCGGTGCCAAACTTGGTATATAGTGTTTAATATGTGTAAAATTTAAATAACATCTTCTTTAGTGCTATTGATAACTTAATTAAAAGTAAATAGATATTTAGAAAGAACAGGTAGTCATTTAACAAAACTGTAAATTTGATGATCCCAGGGGTAGGGGTTTTGGTATCAGGGTGGGGCCAAAATGGTCAGTTATTAAATGTGTGAATAATAGAAATTTTTAATTTCTTCTTGATAACTGTCATTCCAATTCTTTTCAAAATTGGTATGAAGCATCTTTAGAACAAAGGGACATGAATTGTATATTTCAGGACTCCTGCACGCCTGGGGCCTTAGGGGGTGGTGCCAAAATTGACCAATTTTCAAAAATCGACTCCTCTAGAACCATACATGTGTAAGGAAAACTAAATGCATTATGATGTAGAGCAGGAAGACCTCTACCAAAATTGTAAATTTCATGATCCCTAGGGTAGGGGTTTTGACCCCAGGGCGGGGCCAAACTTAGTGTATATAATGTTTTTGTGTAAGACACTTAAATAACATCTTCATTAGTGCTATTGATAATAAATATAAACTAAATGGATATTTAAAAAGAGCAGTTAGTCCTTTACCAAAATTGTAAATTTGATGATCCTAGGGGTAAGGGTTTTGGTATTAGGGTGGGGCCAAATTGGTCAGTTATTTAATGTGTGAACAATAGAAATTTTTAACTTCTTCTTGATAACTGTCATTCCAATTCTTTTCAAATTTGGTATGAAGGACCTTTGGAACAAGGGGGACATAAATTGTAAATTTCAGGAATCCTGCAACCCCTGGGGCCTTAGGGGTGGGGCAAATACTGCCCAAAATTGACAAATTTTCGAAAATCTTCTCTAGAACTGCACATGTTTAAAAAAAAAAAACTAATTGCATAATGATGCAGAGCAGGAAGGCCTCTACCAGAATTGTAAATTTCATGATCCTTAGGTTAGAGGTTTTGACCCCAGGGCGCGACCAAACTTGGTATATAGTGTTGATATGTAAAATATTTAATTAACATCTTCTTTAGTGCTATTGATACTAAATTGAAACTAAATGGATATTTAGAAGGAGTAGGTAGTCTTTTATCAAAATTGTAAATTGCATGATCTTAGGGGTAAGGGTTTGGTTTCAGGGTGGTGTCAAAATTATATTAATAATTTGAAGGACTTTAATTTAAGTTTGCTAATACTGTATAAAATCTAAATGCATAATTAGGAAAAGCAGAAAAGGATGTACAAAAAATAGTGAATTTCACAACCCAGGGTCTTGACTCTTAGGATGGGTCCAGATTTGTCATATCTTTTAATGTTTTAATGTTAATACACCTATTATATTATGTAAAGCCTTTCATCAGTGTATGCACTTTTGAGGGCATTGAAGTTTTAAGAACACATCTTGTTATATACTCTTGCTGAATATTAGAATTTAGCTTAGATATTCAGAACAGGATTTTTTTTTCTAGATTTCATAGCCCTTGGGAGAAGTGATACTTTTCACTAGTACTCAGGAGACCAATGAGGCCTATGGGCCTCTTGTTTTTCGATTCAGGGGGGTTTGACTCCTTTCAAAAATCTCTGCATTGTTATTGTCTTTCGATAACTTAAATGGAAGATGAAATAGTGCTAGAACCAATTAATGGATACAGATTATGGAATTGATGCATGTGTTTTTTTAATGGCATATCTTTAGAGTTACAAAATCTTGACTTAAAACTTTATATGGAATTTTTATAAATGGGGATTATAGATTTTTTTTAAAAATTGAATTATTGGCCAAAGTATTGATTACTCATGCAAAATTTTGGATACATTAATATAAAAGTTTTTAAGAATCGGTGTTGTGTTCGGAAAAATATATAAACCAAATTAATGAATAATGGAATAAGTTCCAAATCTCTACTATTTGTATCATGAATGACAAAATCAAAATACAATTCTAGGGCATAAATATTGACAATATACTGGACAGAAACTATAAAATCGAGCAAATTTAGAACTTTTTCATTAAGCAATCCTTCTGCCACAAAATGTAGTCCCTTCCAAAATTTTAATTGACATACAAATTTTCATCTGGATAGGTTGAAGTATTTTTAAATAACATTATGTTTGAACCAATGAAATATACACAGAGCATCCTGTGCAGTTGTGCAAAATCTGAAAAGCTGAAACTTCATTAAGATGGCAGAGTAAAAATATGGAGATATTGCACTTGAACTACACTCAGAAAAAGTTGTAAGTTGAAGATACATTGAAGATTTGTATAGCAGATGAATATATAGCTCTTTGGTCTATCCCACTGCTGTAGTTACCATTATCAAATGGTATTTAATGCATTAGATATTTAATGTGTTTGTGTTCATGTGTTGAAGAAAGATTATCTGATATACATTGCACTAGCATACTTCTGTTTGGTCCAACAAAACTTTTAAAAGTCTTTGACAGTGCTACAATAGCTACCCAGGGTCTCCATCTACATGTACCAGGGAAAATAAATCTTTTGAATTTTGACAGAAAGATGCGTTTCTGTAACAATAAATGTTGACTGAGTGGTACGATAATGATGTAAAAATTTTCAGATATTGAGCGTGAATTCAAGGAACAGTTAAAGATCCTCATCCCACTGTTGTTGGATCCTGATAACCTCATTGTTAAGGAAATAAATGGAGCCAGGGTGTCTTGCAGGGACCTAATGGAATATTTCAAAGTAGGCTTAATTTTCATTCTTCTGAAACATAGTCATTATATTACTTACAATGCGCTTCATGGAGTATGCCAGCATAAAGCATTGCAGTTTATACCCTCATATATTTTCAAAAATGAAATTTATTTCTTTAAATGTACGCAGCTTATCAGTCTTTTGATTTCAAAAGAGGATCAGCAGATTTCTGTGATATGCTTTTAGCATTATTTTATTTTTCTGGGTAAAATTCAATGCTCTTCAGGCATCATCTTCACAAGTCAAGGGTTATTGATTTGTTACCTCGTACTAACCCTTGACATCAGTCACTATATAAAAGTTGGGCTCATTAGACCATTACGCAGTCCACTATAAAACATCCAATGAAATCACTGCATCTTGTTATGGTGTACATGGATACAAATAACGCAATCTCATACCGCTGTATTGATAAACACACACAGTTGTAATATTTACACCACTAATTACGTTTATTGATAGTAGATCAAGTTTGGAAACCTTTTTGCTTTTAAACGACAATATTGCTTAACCGATTGAAATAGCCATAACTGTAGGTATCAATACATATGTTTTTATTTGAATCTCTTGCTTCGCGTTGTTATAAATAGAACCGCATTCTCATTGGTCCCCACTCTTTTGTGGAAACAATCAGAACAAGCCCAACCTTTTGATAGTCACTGATGTCAAGGGTTAGTGCGAGGTAACAAATCAATAACACTTGACTTGTGAAGATGTTCCGGCATGTGTCACTTCATACACTACTCAATTTCAGTAGTTTTCATAAAAATTTACATTTATTAAAGACAAAACGTTATATCTCAGTGTGTGTACAAGTAAACCTCATTAAAGGACACATCTCATGTTTTCAAAGTATACAAAATTACATGCATTTTGCCTTCTTTATGCTTATAGTAATTAATTCTAATAGTTCGTTCGCCAAAATTTTGCGATAATTAACCACAATACAGACTTAAATCTAAGCCCCGATTTCAAAAAGTCTAGATAATTAGGTAGGTAGTCACGTGGTACAGTGACGTCACATGCGCCCTTCGAATTGTAGAAGTAGTGTGAGATATTATTAAAAACTCAGCTTTTAGGGGCCTAATTTATTCACCATGGGCAACATTTAAATCGATGTTGTCGGTTCCTTTTTATTTCTGTGCAGTATCACGGGTAGTGTCCACACTAGTGGGCCCCCTTCCAGATATCTGGCTGGCTGCACGCATGGCAGATCTCACCTCAGATCTCCATTCTTTCCGGTCTTGAGGGTCGGCAGTTGAGAGCTTCCATTCTCTACGATCTTTCTCCGTCAGCTCTCTCCAAGATAGAGATGTTGACAAATTTTCCGAGTTTCATGTTTTTGCCACCAGTGCTTGCATATAGCGATATAAATACCCAAATTTAGCAAGAAAAACGTGTATGAAATCGGCAATATTGCGAGTAAATAATGTTTATATGGGTCGCTGTTTACAAACTGTTTGATAATGTTATTCCTTTATACATCTGTAATTGGCGCTGTTTTTTCCCCCAAAAAATAATAAGTGCAATTATTATTTATTTTTGGATTGGACAAATTATAATACGTTACATTGTTGACAACTACTACTAGTCGTTGAACTACGTCCTAGGCCAAGCTACTATCACGACCGAGTGCATTTCGGAAAGAGGGAAAAAGAAACAACACACACAAATCAGTAAAAATAATCAAATTTAAAGTGGAAATTAAATTATTTTATTTTAATAATTCAATCTTATTATTATTTTTGAATTGTGATCTGCATGTTGTTAGGAAGTGGGAGCACGGCGTTAAATACTGATGCACTCTTGAAAGATGTTACGAGTTCATTGAGGAAATAATTTTATAATTCAATTTAAAGTTAGGAAATACAGTATTCTATTACTTATATAATTAAAAGTTCAATTATTTTGTATCTTTAAAATGTTTGTAAATCTACCATTAGGTAAAAACTGGAAGCACGGTATACGGGTATGTTGTTACTGACAAGGTGAAGGTCATTTGATCCGAGTGTGTATTGAATTTGAAGACCAGATCAGAATTATGTAGTGCTTATAAGCTTCGATATATCCATTTTATCGCAGTTTATCAGGGTCTATGTCCAAACGGTTTTTGAAAAGGTGACTGGGTGTATTTTTAAAGGTAAAATTCTTGCTCCAACAAAAAATTATCCACATCTTTTTTCTCTTACCTTCCTTCGAAAAATTGAAAAATACTCAGTCTAAATCCTTTCTACCGACAATTAGTACACCCAAGTACGGCACAAAACATCTTAATGCGATATTATTTACAAGCCGTTAATGTGATAATTGGTGTTTTGTCGATTAAATCTAATCTGTTCATGAAATGGCTAATAGATGTTTTTAAACCCGAGGGCACATATGACGTCACACATAATGGCGCGTAAAATAGCGAAAGTAAATATGCATATCGCAAGATTTGAATTTCATCGCTTTCAAACTTGAAAACTACGCAAAATATTTCATTTAAAACACATTTAAAGTAGTTTTAAGCATGAGAAGAATTAATTTTGCTGAAAAAATGAAAAAGTTTAGAAACATGCGTTGTGTCCTTTAAGCAGTACCCCTTGCTTGTCATAAAAGGTCCTTCAGATGAGATGGCAAAAACTGAGGCTCCGTGTCACAGCTGTAGTGGCACAATAAATATCCCTCCCTGCTCAAAGGCCGCAAGCACCAAGCGTAGGCCTAAATTTTAGTAGCCCTCACCGGCAATGTTGTCATCTCCATATGAGTGGAAAATTCTCAACCAGGACGTTAAACAATGTACAATTAATCATCTTTAAGCATTTTAACAGAAAAGACTACAAAATCATACACACCAATAAAGAGACATTATATAATCATTGACATTTTTTGGTTAATGCGATGCTCTAGCATCCTCAGAGGGCAATGTGAACATTGTACTTAAAAGGTAACTAAAGTATCGTATTGACCAGAAAAATGCCAATAATTGTTTTACTTTATCATTGAATGATTTAAAATGTCTGCAGTGCAAGACCTTGTTGAAAGAGAGTAGAGACACAAGTACATGTATTTGCTTATTGTATGATTGGATGATTTGAAATATCAAAACCAGCAGTGAGTTACTAGGCAGTCTTCAAAATTAGCCACTGACCCGAAGACCAAATCCAGTAAAATTGGGATCGAGCTTGTAAAATTATTACATATACAAGACCTTTTCATCAAAATTAATGACTTTTTGTAAATATTATATTATTATTTACTAAAATAAAGTGATGATCATGATAAGAATCATAGTAGAGATGGTGTTTCTATCACTCTTGAACTAATTTTGACTAAAACCGTATGAGTGGTTAAATGAACTGTTTCTTCAAAGTTCTTTTTCAAAAATAAAAAATAGAAATAGTTTGTGTTTGATTTGGGCCTGCGAATTTCTATTTGTTCTAGTAAACAGTTCAGATACACAGGCCCAAATGGCTAGAGCTTAAAACAAATTTCTGTTAAGACTGACTAGATTGTATGAAAGGATACTTCATCGACCATCTTTGTATACATCTAGAGTGGAAGACCTAGTCAAGAGTGATTAGAGACATGAGCGACCAAAAAATAATAAGCAATTTTACTAATTTCAAAATTCCTAATTGATATTGGAAAAGTCAAATGTTATTATTCACTTCAAAGACAAATTGAAGTGAACATTAACTTTCGGGGGGGGGGGGGGTAACTTTCGGGGGGGTGTTGAGTATTGGATCTCAGCCAAGAAACTAAAACAACTTGACTGTGTACATGTCATGGTGATACTCCACTTGTTGCCCGTAAATGTGTATCTCTTCAGAAACAGTTCAAGTTATTTTTTGACATAAATGACCATCTGCAAAGCACCAAAAATAAAATTGATGTTTAAAAAATTTCTTACTTAAGATAACGTTTGTCTAATTTTTCATATATAAATTTTTGTTTTTCCAGGCCTACATCAAAATATACCAAGGAGAAGAGTTGCCAGAACCAAAGTCTATGTTACAGGTACAATTCATGGGTCATCACAACCCTAATTTGTTTGATATGATTTGTTGTGACACAAATATGGCTCAATTTTATTAAGATGTGAGAAGGTCTTTACTTTAGATGTGGAAGGTTCTTTGAATTTGACCTCCTGTGCATATAGTTATAAACACAACACAAGAAACGATTACACATTTTATGGAACATCAGAGCTCAGCATCAAAACAGCACAGCATTAAAGGGACTGATTCACGATTTTCCCCAAAATTTTGTTTTTCACTTTAAATGATCAAAATCTACAGTACAATATGTTAAGAAGGAATCACAAAAAAATTAAGGTTATTCATCATGACATAAGCTCATTATGGGGAGTTTATTATTTGTTTTGAAAACAAAGATTGAGGTGTGTTATTAATTGAACACTCCGGTGGTAGTCCCTAACTAACCATATTGGGTGCCCACTCTCTTGGCCCCTTTGGCCTTTTAGCTGATAGAGAACACATACTGAGCTTTTTTATATTTATTGGAAACGGAAGAGGCAAGTATTGGTCCGTTTGGTTAAGTCGTACTTGGTGTGCGTTATACGAATACGTCGTACCACGGTAAAGCCACCAAGGTGATAACACAAAAGTAATATAAGTAAAAGAACTTCGGTCAATTAAGCTGGATTATTTGATATTGAATTCAAATAATCTTCATTGTTTACGAAGTTTTCATAATGAATGGATATTGATCCAAGTTTATCATATTCATCACATCTCAAGTATACTTTAGGTAAAATGTGTAATTCAAAAGTTAAATTTGTGAAATTACCAAATGAAGATGATTTAAATTACAAAATTAACGTTTCACTGATTTGTTTGTTTACATAAAAAGACTCGAGTCTTTGTTTACATAACACAGAGTCAAAGCTAAAATATTGCTTTTATCCTTGCATTCAGACGGTCCAAATTTGGTTGTCAACATAAAATGAGTTGTATTTTTAATTTTTAACATAAACAATGGAAAATATTTCTTTCGAAAAACGTGAACCAGTCCCTTTAACAATTCCTCCCCTCGTGGCTCAGATTACATAGACATTGCATTTTCATGACTGAAGTACATAGAATTTACCTCCCAAAGTTGCAAATAAACTTATCCCCCAGCAAAAATATAGTTCTCCATCTGTCTTTAGCTGCCTATAACAAAATGTCTGCAGGCTATAACTTTTCTCTCTCTGCATGGGATGACTTTAGTGTATACTATTTACTGTCCATGACTCGATCTTGAGTTAAGATCACATGGTATTGAGAAATTGAATTTTAACTCCTTGCTTGGACTGACTTCAGACTGTAGTGTAGTTTTGTCTGCATCTTAAAGGTGTATCTGATTGTCATAAATGTGAATCAAGGTCACAGGGAAATGAAATATTGAATTAAAATTGTGTCCATTGGTAAGCAATAGCTTTGCTCGCCTAGCTTGGAAGGAATTCTATATGTTATTGTCCACACCTGAAAGTTAATCATGACTTTGAATTTAGGTCATGACATCGGAGTTATAGAACTGTGAGATTTTGGAACTGTATCGGAGCTGTTTGTTTGATTTGCTGGCACTGCTTGACAGTGATGTTGATATGACCATTTATATACTGTAATCCCTGCAGAATGCTCCTTAACTAAATGTGTATCATCGAGCTTGAGTCAGAGTCATTGTCACTGGTAAGGTTAAGGTAGTAAGTTCAAGTCTTCATTTATATTACCTACAATCACATAGAAATGTGTATGTGTTGACATTCATCTCTTTCACAATCATAGTACTTCAAGTAAGACTGAAGCACGACAGACAATAAGTAAAAAGTGTTGCCATGCTCTGCAATTAAGATATGGATCTTCAAATGTAAAAAGTGCAATATTATAATAGTTCGATTCTTTTTAACTCTTTCTCTGGTTGACTTTATGATTTTTGTTTTAATAGGCCACAGCTGAAGCTAACAATTTGGCAGCAGTGTCAACTGCAAAGACAGATTATTCCAAGAGAATGGAAAGTGTGGGTATTCTTATTGAATGAATTTAAATATTGAGTATTTTTATGTTGTCATGGGTACTAGAACTTCAACATCAAATTCCAAAACATTTATCCTGGTTTGTTTTTGGAGTGTTTTGTTGTTTTCAAAACTCCTTTACAGTCATTGTATGAAATGCTTATTTCTCTGCCAGGGACTCGTGATTTTGAATATGGCAACATATAAAATGTAGTTTGATATTGATTAAGAAGAAATATTTAGAACAGGTTCCATAAATACTTATGACAGACTTCATATGTATTTGGGGGAGGTGGGCAATTCTATATCAAATCCTATTGTATGATAAATTTATGTACATATAGTATAAATAAAGAAATTCTACATGTAATGTTCAAATTCAATTTGACCTGAAAATTTGTAGGTTTGTGGAGGTGACAAGCCATACTTACATCCTGAACGTCTGGAAGAGGACCATCTTCGTTGCAAACAGAGTGCCATTGATGTCTTCAAATCAACAAGGAAAATGGGTGGACCAGAATTTAGCAAGCAGTATCTTGAGCAGCTAGAAGTCGCGATAGAGGAGCAGTATGAAAATTTCCAGAAGCACAACGAGGGCAAAAACATTTTCAGTTCAGCCAGGACACCTGCCGTTCTGTTCACTGTCATGGCATTTTCGTATGTCATGTCGGGTGTGTTTGGACTGGTGGGAATAGAATCTTTTGCCAATTTACTGAATTTAGTGCTGGGACTCTTTCTGATTTTATTAGTGATTTGGATGTATGTGAGGTATAGCGGGGAACATAGGGGAGTGGGCCAGCACATCGATCAAATAGCAGAGTTCATCTGGGATAAGGTTGGTAAAAATTTAAAAGAAGAAAATAAGAGGGTATTTGATGTCTTTTGTATTCTAACAAATAATTTTTAGAAAGTTCAATGCAATATAGTACTTCATTGAACTTCATTAGATATAGCATGATTTATATTTAATTCAAAGTTTGTTTAGATTTTTAGTTCACCTGAGCTAAAAGCTCAAGTGAGCTTTTCTGATCACCCGTATTCCGGCGTCCGTCCGTCTGTAAACTTTTAACATTTTTGACTTCTTCTCAAAAACCACTGGGCCAATTTCAACCAAAGTTAGCACAAAGCATCCTTAGGTAAAGGGAATTCTAAATTGATAAAATAAAGGGCCAGGCCACCATCCAAGGGGAAATAATCAAGAAAAGGTAAAAATAGAGTAGGGTAATTAAAAAATCTTCTTCTCAAGAACCAACGGGCCAGAAAAGATTAAATTTATAGATAAGCTTTATTAGGTAGTGCAGATTCTAAATTGTTAAAATCATGGCCCCCGGGGATTGGATGGGGCCACAATAGGGGATCAAAGTTTTACATACAAATATATAGGAAAAATCTTTTTCTCAAGAACCACTGAGCCAGAAAAGCTGAGATTTATATGAAAGCTTCCTAATATATTTAAAATCCTGGCCCCCGGGGGTCGGATGGGGCCACAATAGGGGATCAAAGTTTTACATACAAATATATAGGAAAAATCTTTAAAAATCATCTTCTCAAAAACCACAGAGCCAGAAAAGCTGAGATTTACATGAAAGCTCTCTGACATAGTGTAGATTCAAGTTTGCAAAAACCATGGCCTCCAGGGGTAGGTTGGGGCCATAATAGGGACTACGGTTTTACATGCAAATATATATGGAAAATCTTCTGATATGGACCAAGGTGAGTCAGGTGAGCGATGTGGCCCAAACAAAATTATTTACTTAATGTAATTGAAATGATATTTTCATGAACTGATACTGTTGAATGTACATTTAGATGCAAGTGACAAATATTGGTGTTATTTATCTTAATTTTTCTTTATCCTAGGGCCTCAGTCAAGTGTACATGCAGATGATGCAGCAGGGTGTCAAGCAAGCTGTGAGACAGTCTTCACGTCAGACGTCTCAAACATCCAAGCCCAAGGCAGACTAAACTGTGTCTTCTAAGATTTCATTATCATCAAATGAAATTTAAGTATTTGTGAAACGTCCAACGAGACATTGACCAAACTTCTTCACTCCCTTGAGAATGGCTGTCAATTTTTTCCTTCCTTGTGTTTCTAACCATTTTTTAGCCTAAAGCCAATCAAAATTTCCAATATATTCTATTTATTATTATTTTTTATATGCCCATCTTAGATGGGATGTATTATGATGTGGCGTTCATGTCCGTCTGTCTGTCCGTTAGCTTTTTTGTGTCCAACTTGTAACTTAAATACTATAAGGCATAGAATCATCAAACTTGGTCAGCTGGAGTATTTCGGAGAAGGTGTGTCACACAATAAAGTTAGGTCACTGACCTTTAATTAAGATGATATGGTCAAATATGACAAAACCCTGTCTGACTCAACTGGACAGTCAATCAGACTGGGTCAGTTCTAATAGGTAGAAAATGTGTCACATACTACATTATGGTCACTGCCACTTAATTAAGGTGATATGACCATGTACATGTATGTCATAACCCATTTTGCCTCATGTAGAATTGAGTCCTAGAATCAAGAAACTTTGTCAGTTGGTGCATCTGTACAGAAATGTGAATTGCAGCTTAAAATCGGGTCATTTAAACTTTAAAAATGGCCAATTATTTTTTTAAAAAAGAAATAAGTTTTTAATCCCTGCAAATGTAAGATTAATGTAGCAATCTTATTTTTAAAAATGATTATTGTTTCAATAGACATCTGAGGACACTACAGGGAATAATGTTGAATGATTCAGAGATATCAAAATCTCCTTTGATATTACTTTTTGTTGATTAGTAGTATGAATTTACTTTGTACAAGTAAAGGGTCATATTCTCAATCAGATTATTCTGTAAATTTAAATCATGCTGTAAAACAAATGGTGAATTTATCTGTTTATGATAAATAAACATCCAACTGGCGTATCAGCATGTGCCATGGCAGTGCACTTTATTTATTCCATTTTGGGTTGGGTTGTTGTTTTTTCTTCTGGAAATAAATGTTAGAAAATAAATAATTTTGTTTGTACTGTTGCATTGTGTTTTATCAGCACAAGAGTGTAACAAAAACATGTGGTTTCTTTATTTAATGTAGTTTAAGTTGGTAATTTTGGGGGGTATTTCGTTGTTGTGGGTTTTTTTTTTGGGGGGGGGGGGGGGTATGCTTGTAAATTATGATTTGTTAATGTTAAAATTGTGTTCCTTTCCCTTTGTTCAGTCAGCTGCCACAAATTTGAATCTAATTATCAGGAGGTAACTACAAAGCTCAGGTTTAAACTACATGGAGTAAAATGTTTTATATGTGTCATAGTAATTTATAATTTAGGAATAGAAATTTTATGCATTTTTCTATGGAAATATAGAATTTGGAAATTTCATAGAAATATGTGATGCACAGGATTTGCAGTTTATGTGAAGATTATTTTTCTAGAAAAATTGTAAATATTAATGTTTTTGTACCAACTTCAAAATAAGTTTGCAGTTTATGGGATAATCCGATATATGAACTTGTATCACATACAGTTCATGGACTGGTATTGAGGGTTGAAAGCCCTGAAGTGTAGTCTGATATGTTTTGTTTACTGTATGCATGCAAGTGAATAGAATAGTTCTGTGAAACTGATAGACATTGGAGGACAAGTATGAAAAAGTGAGCGTTTACACAAATTTACCTGTATAAATTGAAAAGGATGAATGCCCAAAGTTTAATTTCCTGGGGCTGAAAGACTTGCACACAGAATAAACATTTATTGGATAACGTCTTGATTTTTGTAATGAAAATGTTCTGAAGTTTTGTTCATATATCTATTTTGAAGTTGTAATAGCTTAAATTATTTATTTTTTTTCAAATTAATGATTCATTGACTTTAGTTTGATAAATGAATATTAAAAGCTTAACTTGTGATGAATAAATATTGTAACTTTTAACTGTCAGTATTGTGGAAATGCTCTCCTCATTTCAAACAAGGTGAACATCTACCTTGCTAATATCCTCTTGTTTTTATATTGGGTTTCCTCCACTCAAATGTTTTATAATGAATACAGAAAATGGCATAAATGTTCCTCCCCACCTCCATCATTTATTTTTTTTAATCTAGTCAGAGTTGTACTGTAACAGCATTTTCTATAATGAATGGAAAATGTCACTGCAAAGTGTCATCAATGGTATTTTTTAAAATGCAATAAACTTGAAATGCAAAAACTGTAATGGAAACTACAGGTAACTCTCGAATTATCGCCACTCAATTCATCGCCATTTTCGTTATAACGCCGCATTTTTCTAGGAACATTTTTCCTGTTACTTAAAACTCTCGTTAAAACGCCAAATTCGCTATCGCCATTTGCCACAGTGTTTTCATTACAAAAGTCTATTTCACCGTGTTAATTATCTCGATAAACCGCCATAGGTGCACGTGGTCAGTGAAGCAGTAAATTGGTCATTATCGATCTCCGGCGTACACCTGGACAGAAGGATCCCAGTAATTGCTGTATTGAATAAACAAGAAAATTACTGGAGATGAACTGTAGTCAAGTTGTTTATACATCATAGAAACACATTTCAATTTAGCTATGATTTCGCCACGAAAGAGGGTCCTGTTAAATTCCGATGAAAAAAAGCAAATCATTACGTACCAAGAACATCATCCAAAATGTACCCATCAGGATATTGCAAATCATTGTTTATGTGGTTTATGCAAGTAAGGACAAAAGATAACTCTTACATATAAAAGAACGGTAACTCTATTTCTTCAAGATGGCGGTAATTCAATTCATCGCCAAATTCGTTATAATGCCATAATTTCATAAGAACAAAAGGTGGCGGTTTATCGAGAGTTGACTGTAATTCCAAATGTGTCATGTTAAGCTTGTATAGTGAAACCTGTCTAATCCAACATGCTCTGGAGAGAAATGTATGTCGGATTAGGCAGGATATGGGATTGTACAGAAGATGGAGAAAAGGTCATTTGGGACTGGCATTCACAGTGAAAGAAATCAGATTAGACAGCTTTAGTTGTAGAACATTTTTATGAAATTAATAACCCATGACAAAGGACGAAAAACATTTTGCTAAAACAAAGTTTTAGCTGCATGAATGTTTTGACGCCTGTTACAGTAGACTCAGGTTTTGTTTTTTTTTTAAATTTTCATCCCATTGTAATTACATGCATTGTATTGACATGCTTTGTACTTTAAAGTAGTGAATTATATTTTTTTAAGCATTACCTTTCAGACATTGCACTTGTAAAGTACTATTTCAAATGTGACATTCAAGATGAATAATTTTCAGATCATATCTGCATAGAATAGAGTCACAGGATTACAAAATAGACTCGCTTACAAATTCTGAAGACTTCTGGGTATAGAATTACTTTACAATGTTTTAATTATAGATTGATTTCATGAGTATTTGCTTGATTTTTGGTGGGTTTTTTTTTTTTTTTTGTTGATAAAAGAAAAGTAAGCTACAGCTATTTGTCCTTGCATGTCTTGTGATCAGAAATTATAATCAGATTATCATTGTAACTCTGTCAAAAGAATTGACAAAGACAACCACAGTTTGTTTTTGCAACGACTATATAGATACATGTTATGAAATAACAAAATGTTGTTTTTTTTCATTTTGGTTTTTTTTTTTTTTTACCTGCTTATTCGAAGGTGTGTAGGAAATTGCAAGTGAAAAACACAAGTTAGGCCCCTGAAAGTGGATTAGTGGTTATGTGGGTTTTTTTCTCATCTGTATATATATGTACATGTATTATTGTTTAACAATAACTTAATAATTTATGTGATTTTAATTCAGATTTCAAAGGAAAGGGGCACTGTTGACAGTTGCAGATTCAAAGCAATGTGGAATTTTCACTGTTTTATTATTGTTATGTATTTAAAGTACTACCCCATGTATTCTCCGTAAAGAAATGTAATTTATCGTAGATTTTCACATGCTACTTTTAAAAAATATTTTTTTAATAGTTGCAATTAAAATGGTCTTCAGATTCTTGTGTGGCTAGTAAAGGTTGATACAGTATTGTACAATAATCTCAAAGTACAATATATTTAAGTCTACCATGATTAGATATGTCTGATTGTCAAATTTAAAGTTTTTTAAATATGTTGGTATATATAGCATTATTGTATAAACAAATTTGGAATTAGGGAGTAAATTATTGACTTTGTATATAACATTGTGTCAGTACCAGATAAAATTGTTGTTAAACTTTGTTAATAAAATTCCTTGTATGCCCATCAACTGTGTGTATTAGTTGACACTTTGATGAAATATTTGTGAACTTTTAAGAATTGGCTTCATTTCTATAACCTCATCTACTGTACAGTATATTGTGATACAGTGATGTGTGTCTTACTGTTCATACATTTAACTTGATATGTACCTTCCATGTTTACAGATCATATACATGTATATTGTTATGGTTCACCCACTTTTGCAAGAGTTATGCCCCTTTATAGAAAGGGGTACTATTAGTACATGGTTTGTCCATCTAACTCTTCACACAGTTTTCAAGCTAGGACACAGGGAAGCTGAGACAAGTTCCATTAGAGTACACATTAGGATCTTGATATTGCTCTTATATCTTTTAATATTCCCATGAAAGTTTTGAACCCATGTTATGGCCCCAAATTGTCACAATATAAATGAACATGACTTCATACAACATGGAGATGCCTCAACACCAATATGACTAACATGACCTTGCTGTTTTGGAGGTCAAACTCATAGATCGTGGTATGAAATGAAAGGTCTTGCCATAAGAAATCTATGTACAAAACATGAAAGCTCTACTATAAACAGTTCAGGAGATATTTGATATGGTAGGTTAGGTTTTCTTGAAAGTTGGTCATGATGTTTAGGTAATGATTTTTGTTACAAACGGAATAGTCTTGTCACAAGGAATACAAATGAAAAGTGAGAGTCCTGTCACTCGCCATTCAAATGTTGTGATCCAAGTTTCAGACAGACAAAACCTATGCCCTCATCCCCCAACTTTGGTCCTGTTCCTGAGAAGTGTTTTATCAAGATTTATCCGTATATTTCCTTGTAACCCCCCACCCCCCCCCACCCCCACCCGTGTGGTCCCATCCTAACCCAGGGGACCACAGTATGAATCAGTCTGTACTACCTTGGGATGTTTGCATATCGTGGTCTTGTTGTTTTTGAGAGAAAATATTTATATCCCTATGTAAAATTTTTATCTTCTATTGTGGCCCAACGTTCCCTTTGTGGTCATAATTTGAACAAACTTGAATGTGCACTAGCTGGGGATGCTTGCATATTGATATGGGTATTCACAGCCCTATTTCTGAGGAGAAAATTTTTAAATATTTATCCTACATATTTCCATTTAAAACTTTAATCCTCTATAGTGGCCCAGAAAGGGGGGGGGGGGGTAATTTGAGCAAATCTGCACTACCTGTGGATGATTGCATATCAGCATGAGTATTCATGGACCTGCGGTTATTTAGATGAAGATATTTCCTATATATCCCCATGTTATACTCTGGTCCCCTATTGTGGTCCCATTCTAAACCCCCACCCCACCCTGAGAGGCATGATTTGAACAAACTTGAATCTCCACTGTCAGGAAGCTTTAGTGTAAATTTCAACTTTTCTGGCCTAGTGGTTCTTGAGATTTTTAAATGACCCCCACCCTATTTTTGCCTTTTCTTGATTATCTCCACCATTGGAGGGAACAAGGCCCTTCACTTAACAAACTTGAATCACCTTTACCCAAGGATTTGTACCAGGGTTGATTTGAATTGGCCCAGTGGTTCTGGAGAAGAAGATAAAAGTTACTGATGATAACATGCTGGACACATCTTTATCAGGAAAGCTTACATGAGTAAAAATTAGTAAAAAATTTAAAGTACACGTACACCCTTTACTTACTTACTTACTTAATCCACTTCGTCCCATGGGGGACATAAGGCAACCACAGTAGCTTTCCACTTTTTTCTGTCTTGGGCTATTCTTTTGGTTTCTCCCCATGTTTTATTGATGGCCTGTAGCTCTGCATTGATCCCTCTACGCCATGTGTTTTTTAGCTCACCTGAACCGAAGGTTCAAGTGAGCTATTCTGATCACATTTTGTCCGTCTGTCTGTAAACTTTTCACATTTTCGACTTCTCCAGAACCACTAGGCCAATTTCAACCTAACTGGCCAAAAGCATCCTTGGGTGAAGGGCTTTCAAGTTTGTTCAAATGAAGGGCCTTGTCCCTTTCAAAGGGGAGATAATCACAAAAATGCAAAAATAGGGTGGGGTCATTTAAAAATCTTCTTCTCAAGAACCACTAAGCCAGAAAAGCTGATTTTTACATGAAAACTTTCTGACATAGTGCAGATTCAAGTTTGTTCAAATCATGGCCCCCGGGGATAAGATGGGGCCCCAAGGGGGGGATCAAAGTTTTACACACAAATATATAAGGAAAAACTTTAAAAATCTTCTCAAGAACCACTAAGCCAGAAAAGCTGATTTTTACATGAAAACTTTCTGACATAGTGCAGATTTAAGTTTGTTCAAATCATGGCCCCCAGGGATAAGATGGGGCCCCAAGGGGGGGATCAAAGTTTTACACACAAATATATAGGGGAAAAACTTTAAAAATCTTCTTCTCAAGAACCACTAAGCCAGAAAAGCTGAGATTTACATGAAAGCTTCCTGACATAATGCAGATTCAAGTTTGTTCAAATCATGGGCTCTGGGGGTTGGATGGGGCCACAATAGGGGATCAAAGTTTTACATACAAATATATAGGAAAAATCTTCTTCTCAAGAACCACTGAGCCAGAAAAGCTGATTTTTACATGAAAACTTTCTGACATAGTGCAGATTCAAGTTTGTTCAAATCATGGGCTCCGGGGGTAGGATGGGGCCACAAGGGGGATCAAAGTTTTACATACAAATATATAGTTAAAATCTTTTTCTCAATAACCACTGAGTCAGAAAAGCTGATATTTACAAGAAAACTTTCTGACATAGTGCAGATTCAAGTTTGTTCAAATCATGGTCCCCGGGGGGTAGGATGGGGCCACAAGTGGGGGGGGGGTCAAAGTTTTACATACAAATATAGAAAAAAGCTTTAAAAGAACCATTGGGCCAAAGAAGTTGACATTTACATGAAAGCTTTCTGACATAGTGTAGATTCAAGTTTGCAAAGGGTAGTTTGGGCCATAATAGGGACCAAGGTTTTACATGCAAATATATATGGAAAGTCTTCAGATATGGGCCAAGGTGAGCGATGTGGCCCATGGGCCTCTTGTTGGTCTGCCTCTCTTACGTTTGCCTTGTGGATTCCATTCTAGAGCTTGTTTAGTTATGTTGGTGTTAGGTTTTCTTAAAGTGTGTCCAATCCACTTCCATCTTCTTGTTCTAATTGTTATCTCAATTGGTTCTTGTTTGGTTCTTTTCCACAGTTCTTTGTTACTAATCGTATCTGGCCATCTCGCACCAAGGATGTTTCTTAGACAGCGGTTTAAGAAGACTTGGAGTGTCTTGATGGATTCTGATGTTTCTCTCCAAGTTTCAGACCCATGGAGAAGGACAGATTTGACATTAGAGTTGAAAAGCCTTAGTTTGGTACTAGTTCTCAAGGTGGTGCTTCTCCAGACTGGTTTTAGCATGGCAAAGTCTTGTCAAGCTTTCCTTTTCCGAGCTTTTATGTCTTTGTCGGTTCCACCTGTAGTGCTGATGATACTGCTCAGGTATGTGAATTCTTCTATATTTTCTACTTCTTTGTGTCTTATTTGTAGTTTCTCTGTCTGAGCAGTGTTTATTTTCATTATCTTTGTCTTTACTGGATTGATTAGAAGGCCTGTTTGTCTTGCTGTTGATTCAAGACTGATGGTCTGTTCTTTTGCGTCTTGAAATCTATGTGATAGCATATATATAACGTCAGCAAAGTCAAGATCTTCCAAGCGGTTTTGCATTGTCCACTGTATACCTTTTGGGTTTTTATATGCTGTTTTAGTTACCCAGTCTATAACCATCAAGAATAGGAGAGGGGACAGGAGACAGTCTTGCCTTACACCAGAAGTGACATCAAACGGATCGGTCAGGTTTCCATCATGAACTATTTGGCAGTTATATCCATCATAAAGCTGTTGAATGATAGAGATGATTTTATGAGGTATGCCATAGTGTTTGAGAATATCCCACAGTACCTGGTGGTCGATACTGTCAAAAGCCTTTTCGAAGTCTACAAAGATCATATAAAGAGATGTTTGCCATTCAATTGTCTGTTCTACTATGATTCTTAAGGTTGCTATCTGGTCTACACAGGAACACTCTTGTCTAAATCCTGCTTGTTTATCTCTAAGCATTTTGTCTAATTTTGCTTTAATTCGATGGAGTATGACATAACATAGGATTTTGCTTGGAATGGATAACAGGGTGATCCCTCTCCAGTTGTTACATGAGGAAAGGTCACCTTTCTTTGGAAGTTTAATAAGGGGTCCTTTTCGCCAATCATCTGGAATTTGTTCTTCCTTCCAGATTCTGTTTATCAGGTGGTGAAGGGCCTCAACTGAAATATAGTCCATGGCTTTAATTGTTATCAACTCCTCCTGATTTCCCATTTTTAAGATGTTTTATTGCTCTATCTATTTCATCTCTTGTAACTTCTTCAACATTTATGTCTAGTGGTTGTCCCGCTTCTATATCAGGTGGATTCGTCGGTGGTGGTCTATTTAATACTTCCTGAAAAACGTACACCCTTTGCTGACCTGAAAATGTTTTTCGCAACTTTTGTCCTGTTTTCATAATGTCTGTATGTGGAACAACGTACAGATGAGGATCAAAAATACCTATTTCATTTTTATTTGTCGAACACTACCCTGGGATATTGTTTGGATTTTGAAAATGCACTTATTGCATAGATTTTGACTTGTAAATCGCCTGTGTCCAAGGCTTTACTGAGCTTTCTAATCGAAATTTTGTCATAAACTTTTTGAATTCTTCAGAATCACTTGGATATAGGGTGAGGTGTTTAAAAACATTTTCTCACAAACTACTTAGTCCAGACATGCAAGAAAGTTGCCTTGTATAATCAGAATATCGTCTTAGCTGTGGCCTGCGTATTTGTTTCCTGACCTAGAGGTTACAAAACTTTTACCATACTCGGACTCGGCCATGCTTGGATAGAGTACAACTCTAAGCAAGCTCCGAAGCATACTTGAAAAATCTTGAGCCCGACCTCTTTATTTGAGTATGGGAATGGTTTTATAAAAGTTTAAGGTTTGAGTATGAGTACCATTTAGAGCACCGAGTTTGAGTATAAGAATGAAAACATGCTTTAAAAAAGTATTATAACCTTCAGGCCAGGATATTCAGGAGTAGACGCAAAATTTGAAGAGATTTATTGGATTTCGAGTACATGAGCATGGTCTTTATAACTCCCATCGCAACGTCCGGATATAATTAAAGGAGGTGGGGGGGGGGGGGGGGGGTCCTTGCTGAGCCTATGCACCATTGAGTTGCATAGCCATTGTCTGTCTGTTTGCTATTATTTAAGATATGTAACACCCATGTTCAACGAAAATTTACATTAAAAAAACAACATGAGGCATGCAGTTAGTGAATTGCAGAATGCATGGACAAACAGAGATGATTCCAATCGATTAATCTTCAGTACAAGTTATGACATGTAGTTTTGGTATCCAACATTTTACACATATTCATGAAAAAACACTAATTTCAGAATAGACAACTGATTCATGGTACTGTATTTACATAAAAATAATGATTCGTGTATGATCATGTTTTCAATCGCACTGGAATATCGAAGTATGAGAAAATACTTGCTTTACTTTCAAGTAAGCCTTACCCTTTTAGACTTGCTTACTTTCAAGTAAGCCTTACATTTTTAGACTTGCTTTACTTTCAAGTAAGCCTTACGTTTTTAGACTTGCTTTACTTTCAAGTAAGCCTTACGTTATTAGACTTGCTTTACTTTCAAGTAAGCTTTACGTTTTTAGACTTGCTTTACTTTCAAGTAAGCCTTACGTTTTGAGAAGCCAAGTCCTCTCCGATCCCTCAGCTATATTACATCTTTCGCTCTTTGTAAATCTGAAATGATAAGAGGTGTAATAATATTGATTTGCTATATCGGGCTTATAACGATAAATATACGATTCAGAATTCAATTTCCCCTTTTGCAGTTGGCATACATTCCAGTTATTGGGTGTAAATTCCTTTTAGTTTGAAACTATGCACCAAAATACACATACACTCCGTTAATCAATTCATATAACACATCCGTGCAAGAGGCCATCCGTCCACAGAGGGATTGGTCTAACACGCTCTCTGGATAACTCCTCGGATTACAAAATCATGGACGTGCGACACAGACGGTCAGCTAAACACTTTCGGTCATGAACACGTTTGCACACATACAATTATCCTGTCATCTTTCGGAATATGAATAGGGATTATTTCACAACCATTTAATTCTAACCGCCAGTATACAGTTTTCAAGAGGGATTATAGAGGAGATGGACCCACCCAACACGCATTGGAGGACCTCATCCATCCCCTGGGATCTTCCACGTGTATACCCGTTCCAATGGAGCACCAAAAGAACTCGCATATAATTGATGATATCATTGATTATTCGAAGATATCGTGAATTCATTTACTGCGTGCAATAATTCAATTAATGTGTGCATCAATAAAATTATATTGCGGATAATAATTGAATGGATTCACGCATCAATTGAAATATTGCGCGCAATAATTGGATTTATGCGCGCATTCAATTAATTAATATTGTTCTCATCAATGAAGTCGACTCAGTAATATTGCTCTCGTCAATTGAAATGCATCAATGTGGTAGATTTATTGTTCGCAAACTAGAATTTGGAACTCGGTATAGATAATTTGATGATCTCTAATTCAATTGATAATCTCTTTAATCATTCACAACGTGAATGAATCAATGCACGCATCAGTTATTTCAAAAAGAGCAACAATTCAGTGAAACACAATCATTACAATTCAGCTGTGAATATGTTTCACATTGGAAATAACTCTTATTAAATAATTCCTCTCTCTAAGAGAATTGACGCGCTCATTAGTTGAATTATTACTCTCTTCTATTTAATTATAGCGCACTTCAATGCAATTGTTGATATAATTCATTCATTTGAAGGGAGCAATAATTCAATTATATCGCGCATCAATTCATCAGAATAATCAATGCTATCAACACTTCAATCAATGTGCCAATAATTTAAATTTGACGATATCATTAGTTATTTGAAGAGATCTTTAATTATTTAATTGTTGCGCGCATCAGATGAATTGATGATATCTTCAGGCAAGCAATCAAAGATATCTTCAATTATTTGATTGAAGTTTGACCTGCAGGAGTTAATTTTAGTTTGGCGTTCCATAAATCCCCATACTTACAGGGTCTGAATTAAGGTGGCTCATTGTCATCTCTGTAGCAAGCCTAGTATTACAAGGTCCTCAGCAACATGTCAACACCACGTCAACACTCTAAATCAATTATAAAAGCATGACTATTCACAGCATCTAGCAGAAAAGAAGTCAGCAACGAAGACACGTATGGAAGACCTTATTTACTGTATTCAAAATGTGTATCTGTTGATTTATCATTGTGTAAATGACGATATGTTATTTAAAGGTGCATATGGCTTATGCTCCAATATCATGAAAATGAAACCACATATTTCCTTACTGCTTATGTCAAGATTGACGAGTAGGTTGGACAAGTACCCGGGGTCTTTTCTCGCCCTCCTTCTTTGAATTGATCAATATTTCTTTAAAGACTCTTTCAGATATATATCTAGGCCTAACCCTTAACACCAATAACAGAAGTTTCAATTTTGCATTATCAAACTTATGGCTGAATTGTCATTCTATATTGATCTAGATAGCTAACATGGGCTTGCATGGCGAAGGTGACGGTTAGGAGTCTCTCGTTATATAGAAAAACGTCGTTTATCGGTTTTTAATAGGTACCTATGATGAAAAATGGATTGTTAGAAACCCCACCGCACTTTACAGGGCAATGAGGACATCATCAATCATGGTCCAAAAGACGATTTGGCTACTGCGTAAAATGTAAGCAGAATTCTGGAAACCAGGATTCTGTAGAAAACTGTTCCACGGCCCCTAGTTGGCTCTCCAGATTAAAAAAAAAATGTAAATTCCGAAACCTCACCGCATATCTACAGGACACCACTAATCATATTCCAAAAGATGATTTGGCTAAGATCTGCGCAAAATGTAAGAAGAGTTCTGGAAACCAGGGGTACATTTTACAAAAGAACTTACGACGTACGGCCAACTTAACATGCTAGAATTCTCCTGTTTATTGTAAGATAATTCATTCCAATGTAAATTAGTGAAAAAATAATGTTGAAATTAAATCTCAGAAACGTTTTAACTCCGGTTTTTAAACTAATAACTGTGTACATAATACAATTTAAGACTTGCGACTTTGTTCTTCGGCCCCCTGTTGCATGACTTTCCAGACTGTAAATTCAGAAACCTTGCCACATATCTAGGACACCATTAATCATGGTCCAAAAGACGATTTGGCTACTGCGTAAAATGTAAGAAGAGTTCTGGAAACCAGGATTCTATAGAAAAACGTACGTACTCTTCAGCCCCCAGTCATCCTTACAATGCCAGTGGTCCTGAGTCCACTCGTGTCCCACGGACCCCTGACAATGTGAGGATGCCCCCCCCCCCCCATTTGGTTTTCAGATAAAAATGTAAATTCTGAAGCCCGACCGCACATCTACAGGATACGGTCAATCATATCTCAAAAGGTGCATGAATAATCTACTGCAGGAAATGTAAGAGGTGTTTGCGGATGACGTTAGTGCGACAGATCGACGGACGGACGAATGCATGGACCGGGACAAAAATTAATATACATGTACACGAATTTGCGTAGACAGTCAGGTACAACTAAACGTTCTAATGAATAAGGACCTACACAACTAAGACAATTCACACAATAGATAGTTCACATGATTTAGATAGAATAACATATTTCTGAATAAAATTAAATATTCGGATAAACTGGAGACAATTCTTTTTTCTTCGACCTGAATAATTGTGCTGAAGGTAATGCAATATGTTACACTACTCACCTTTAAAAGTACGTTGCACACTATTAAATTTTAAAAGTCCTGAAAATAACCCAATATTTAACCCATCCCCCTTTCTCTCTCTCTATCTCTCTCTCTCTCTCTCTCTCTCTGGATGATAAAACGTGTGCTCATAGTGAGGACAATTTTAATAAAATAGCACCATGAAGACAAAATTCTTGTCCTCACAGTTACGTCCCCATAAACGTGACCTACAGCATGTGAAAGAATTAGATTAGTGAGGACAAATTGTGTGGGGACATGTTCTCTCACCCCCCACCCCCCCTTTTTCACAATTCGAAAGAGAGTATTTTCTTCTAGATAAACCTTTATAGGTGTCCATATAGCTATACCGTATAGCTATAACACAGTATATTTTTGCCTTTACAATAACATATGCGTGTACATTCTCTTCTAGACACTGTGAGGACGTCCTCACATAACAGCTTTCATTGGAGAGAGAGAGAGAGAGAGAGAGAGAGAGAGAGTCGGATGTAATAGAGCTACGCCCCGATTTTTGGTTTTCAGAGTATAGTATACGAAGCATTAATAACGTATGTATATAAATCCACTGGGAAATTCGATAAAGCCATTCTCAGTTTCTCCAGAATTAAAAAAAAAATGAATTTATCTGAGTTTTGTTCTATAGATACAAAATAGTCTTAAAAATAAGCTCCTGATTCTTTCATATGTCTCCATGTAGCATATCAATTATATTACTTGTTATTTTTTTCCAATCATATGAGGTAGATTTAATATCTATTAATTATGGTTAAAACGCAAGGTGGTTATATATAAACGATTACCTGCCTTGAGAATGCCCATGTGATTTTAATTAACCAATCAGGTTGCTTGTTTGGTATATTGGAGTCTACAGTGTATTCTTGTTGGAAGGGAAAAAGGTTCTTGTAAGGGGAATACGTTTCTCTTACGATATGCCAAAAAAGGAATCGAAAAAAGAAACGGTAAGATTTATCCAATATGTATTTTTCTGTTTATTTATTTATCAAGGCAATCGTTATATTTAATGTTTATGCGACAAGTTTCCTTGTTGTGACATACAAGATTATTTATTTTGCCGCTTCGATCAACGAGGAAAACAGTTATATTATGTGTACCTGTGTTGTAAATATTCAGGCTGTGACAAAAAATAAAGGCAGTGCAAAGACAGGTGCCAAGGAAAGTACAGAAAATGCAGAATCGGAGGTGAGGTTTTATAAAATTCGCCTAGTCTTTAACTGAAGTGTCGGTGCCAAGATGGGCAGCCATATTTGACATGGTTATAGGAAAAACATGGCGACCATTCATAAAGTCAAGTTAAATATTTTTACTATGTTGACTACCCCCAGATTTTCGTTGTCATGACATTTATAAATGGAGTATACTGTCATATGCCCTAAACGTAGTAAACAATAACCAAAATTATTGCAGGCAAAGAAAAAAGCGCAGACGCAAAATAACACAACGGAGCACCCACCCCCGGCACAAATAGCAAAAATGAAGTTTGCAGGCCCTCCCCATATTAAGAAAGACAAACGACAAAATTCTTCGCGCTTTAACATCACGAAAAACCGAGAGCTGCAGAAACTACCGCCATTGAAAGGTAAATGTTCCTACTGCATAGTGCAGAAATTATGTATCCATGCATAATTAATTGATTTTCCTTGAGCTGTAGGTAAAGTTGTTGTTTTGGTTTTTATTGTAGGTATTTACATTTGTAAAAACTGTTGAAAATATTCATTTAACAATCAACAATTCCCAAGTTTACTCTGCTTTTTCTTACTACCATGTGCTCAATGTTTTTATTAGATGCGTACCAGTCGTTCATAAAAAAGATCCTTTCTGCATTTTACCTCTCCAAACAAAACCTCCCTCATTGGTTAGGAAGAGTCACTTAGGTTTTCTGGTGGAAATCCTGTAAGGGAGAGGTTGGGAATGTAACAATTATAATGAGTAGGGAGAAAATGCAATGGACCAGACTTGGATTATGGATTTGAACCTTGGCTTCCTGAATCTCTAGTCAGGTGCTCTACACTGAGCTATCTGGCACTGGTGATCAAACCCATTTGACCACCACATTCTTCACACCTTGAAGACATCAACCCAGGATCTTTATCCCTTGGCTCATATTTTCACCTGTCAGTTTCAGGGTCTGGCTTAGGGCACCAAATATAATAGGAAGGGAGAAAATGCAATGGGTCAGAACAAGATTCAAATCCAGGCTCACTGAGTTTCTAGTCAGGTGCTGTACCACCTTAGCTACCTGGCCACTAGTGGTTAAACCCTTATGACCAGCACACACTGTAACGTTCATGGGAATTGGTACATCAAACTCTCGCCATCTTACTGGAGGCTCATGGTCCTAGAAGTATACATGTTTTAATTCTTGCACATGGCAGTGTGCTATTTTGTCACACCAACTACTCCCTACCCCCCCCCCCCCCCCCCCCCCAAGCATTGTTGGATAGCTGGGGCATGTTTATCTTTTGAATTTCATAGAATTAGAAATCCCCTAGTCCACACACCAAGATATGGGATGGGTAATTGACATATTGTTACTGTTGTGCCATATGCAAGTTTCAAGATGCATCCAAGTTATTTCCCATTAGAGAACTCTTATACACAGTAAGACGTGAAACAATTTGTTTACATGTGGGAGTGGGACAGAATACTTGTCACTGCATAAGTGAATGTGTATAGTAAGTTTTCGTATGCAGTTTCATAACCCAAATTCGATTGATGCACAAATAAGTAATAAGTATTCAGAAAGTAATTTTAAAAATACATGAAATTCTATCACGTTATTTTGTTGCTTGCACATACCATATCTAGGATAAAACTTGCAAATTTATACAAAATTGTTTTAATGTTTTCACTTTAGTAAAACATTTCTTTTGATAGTATTTTGTATTTCTTGATCCTGATCAGCTGATTGGTATTCATGACATTGATTTAATTAATATTTTTTATGAGATTGGCTAGATAAATTAAAAGTAAAAATCAGTTTCTTTATTGATGACACATATTGACATGCTATAGGTAGCAAGTACCTACGTAATTTAAATGTGTTGCTACAGTTAAGCCCTAAATAATTTCTAGTTGTTTTTTTTTTTTTTTTTTTTTTTTTGCACTTGAAATGCATACATGGCTTCAGTAGTTTCACCGGAATTGCATCAAAGGTAAACAAGGCTGTATCTACTGACATAATAAATTATAAAAACTTTTTACATTGCAGTTTGAGCATTAGACAGGTTCCTGCGACTTAGAGCATGTTATACTTAAGATTTTATACTCTGCAAAATTAAACAAACAGGTTTATGCTAGATGTATAAGAAATGTCCCATTGTTTTCATTTGGGTTTTGCAGTGAACTATCAAAAATATTATGGAAATCTCTCATAGAGGCACGTTCAAACGTTTACATTTCTGTTACATTAGTCTTGTAGTTCAGGTGGTGGGGAACTTGGACAGTTCCTGGGTCAAGTAATTGTTATTAACCATTGTCAACTCCACTGTGACATAACTGAACATTTGAATAGATTCATGGATCTGTTCTTTGCTTTCAGTTATAATATAAATCAATAACCAATTAATACATTTTTGGTTTTTGTCACAAGAGTAAAACAGAAACTGTTGTATGACTATTACATGTATCAGTATTTGAGGAGGAATGGATTTTAGGCTTGGTAAATACAGTGGATCTAGAGAAGAAGTAAGCTTTGGTATGGCAGTTAAGGAGTACCTAGATTGTGTAGCTATGATTGAAGTAACCACCAAAGTGAAAAAAGAAATCCGATTTTAGGGATTGACATAATGACTTATGCTACAGTTTGTGGCATGCAGAAACCCTATATATGTCTTTGGGAATTTTGATAATCAATGTAATGTATCAACCAAGATTGACCATAATTCTGGCCTTTCCTTCCTCATACTTCAAATGTTTGAAATTTTCCATTGGTGTGAAGACAGAGGCCGGTAAAACTGGACTTGAGAGTCTAGAAATATTATATTTTTAAGTTAATTGGTTCTGCTTCCCAGTTTGATATTTATAATTGACTTTCAAGATTGAAATGGATATATTTATTATAATAGAATTAATAGTGGAGGGGGTATCCCACATGAAAGAAATTTGACCAAAATTTAGGTATAAAAAATGTACACTGTTACGTGTAATACTTTGTTTTTGAGTTTGAGTCAGTAAATTTCTATTCAATGCAGCTGCAAAGGTCCAATTGAGAGGGGACAGTAGTCAGAAAATTGTATTGTAAAATAATATATATATTGTATCTCGGTTAATTTTGGCATCATAAATATTTAATGGATTTCTTTCAAAAGAAAAGTTTGAGATTTCAGTGATTCCGAAGGTCCGTTGGACATTGGCAAATGTCCGGTAATTTTTGTTTTGGTCCGATCAATATCAGTTGTTGGCCGGACCAAATGTCCGATAATTTCTTTTTGAATGAAATACATGATTAGATAAATTTTCAATTTTTAGCAGCATGTCCCAAAATTTATTCTGTTCTTTAGTCATTGCAAACAGAAAACGTGTTTACATTTAACTCAAATATTTATCAAACTTGCAGTCATCTTCAATTCCCCCGAGAGGGTGATAATACAATTGAGCAATATCCCGTGAAACTACAGACGTCTTTGAAGAGTTTGAATTTATTTAATAAATAACATGTAAATAAAGCATTTAAACTATACTCTGATCAAGAAGTACTTGGAACAACATGGGCACATTTGATTTAACAATTTGCATTAGAGTTACGCGAATTGCTCGAATTAAAAAAGATGTGTATTTCATAATAATGGTGTTGAATACAGGTTGGAAAAGTTTACTCCACTGACGAATATGAAGTGAAATGCTTGAGCTAATAAAGTACGTTGCCGATGCCATTCTGGGCCAGAAAGTTGAAATTTACATGAAAGCTTCCTGACATTTTGTTAAAATCATGGCCCCCGGGGGTAGGGTAGCGCGACAATTGGGAATCAATGGTTTACATGGAATATATAGCGAACATATTTAAAAATCTTCTTCTCAAGAACCACTGGGCCAGAAAGTTCAAATTTGCATGAAAATTTAAGCTTCCTGATATAGTGTAAATTGAAGTTTGTAAATACCATGGCCCCCAAGGGTAGGGTGGGGCCATAATAGGGGATTAATTTGCATATAAATTTTGGTCTGGTAAAATGTGATTTGGTCCAGTAATATCTCAATCATTACTGAACCAAATGTCCAATAAGTACCAGAAGACCTTGGGAAGCACTGAGATTTACTTTAGAGCAATGATGATATATACAAATGAAAATTTTGACAAAGCGAGAAAACACTGATAAGTAGTGGGTGTGATTCTTGTGTTTTTGATCCTGTGAATTGTGAACTTGACATTAACCTCACTTTTCATAACTTTTTTACATGGCTAAATAAACAATGAGCTTTAAGATGAGGGAGAACTTTGATCTTTAGATCTTTAGTGGATGTAATTGTTCAAGACCTAGGAACAAGTACTCCCAACAGTTCCACTTTTGATGACCATGCGACCTTGACCCACTTATCAAATCATAACAGAAAGCTTTTACGTTTCAGTCCGATGGGACTGGTTAATTTTGTAAAGCATCATTTTGGAAAATATACTTATGAAATCTTGTATACACATTTGGCCATCTTCACAAGTCAAGGGTTATTGATTCGTTACCTCACACTAACCCTTGACATCAGTCGCTATTTAAAAGTTGGGCTCGAGAAGAAGGATGACGCAATACGCTAAAATTAATCAGCCAATGGGATTTCTTGTTTCAGATGAAAGTTTGGTAAGGGAATAAACAGAAAGTAAAAAATGGTGTCCGTTGACGAAAAGATATGTGAAAAACATCAAATCGATCATTTGACTGAAAACAAAAAGCTTTCGATATCATGTATCAGAGAAGGAAAAGATGTTTTTATTGGGACTAAAACCGGCAGTGGTAAATCGCTATCTTACGAAGTTATTCCCATTAAACGTACTTCGACAATCCATCATTTTCATTCGGCTCATACCCCAAAACCTCGTCTAATTGTTTCTTCAAGCAAAACGAACTCCCGAAAATCAATCGACGGTATCTGTCTTGTACTAATTGGCCACAAATTCTACACCATATTGCCGTCGCCATGCGTGTTTACTGTTTAGTTTTGTTTTCGACCGATTATAAAAGCCGTTGTCTGATTGGTTTGCAGCTTCAGGCTGCAAACCAATCATATGCTTCTTCTCAAGCCCAACTTTTAAATAGCGACTGATGTCAAGGGTTAGTGCGAGGTAACTAATCAATAACCCTTGACTTGTGAAAATGACATTTGGCATGCTTCTGTAGATATCGGACGAATTTGATTCGTAAATATAAATCCCACATCATAAGTGTTACAAAATTGTCTGAGGCATATTGAGTTAAATTTCATTTTAATAACATTAACGAAACTTGTTTAATTGTTTCTGGAAAACTGTTGGACTGGTAAATTTTTCTGCAGACTGGTTGAAATTATACCCCATCAGTCCGGCTGGACTGGTGACATAAAAAGTTAGCTTCAAGCCCTGGAGTATGTTGATATACTGCAACTAAAATGGAGATTGTGATCAGAATGTATCTTTCTGTTAAAAATTTGAGAAAAGGAATTAATTTCCAACCAACCTTGGACCTACCCTAATTTTGACTTGGATTTTATGTTTTGGTGTAATATGCAAGCACCCGATACATGTAGGGAACACATAGTGGTCAATTAATAGGGCTTAGCTTATTGTTGTTCAACTATTGACGTACGAGAAGATCTCTGTATGAGCAAGGTAAGTCAGGAGAGCTTTGTGACCCATGGGCCTCTTCTTTAAGGTACTTTATTGATTATACATTGAAATTTGTATGGATTCATGGCATGGTTAAAAATTTAGTTAAAACTTTAAATTGCAGTCCATACTAAACAAAACTACATTGATCAAACAAATATTATTGATTGAAAATTTCCAGCTTTCCACCTTAGAATAGCATTTATTAATTTATCTATTAGATATTTTGAAGTGAAAGTCGGAGCAATTTAATAAATTAAAGTCTTGGTTTTTTAAAAGTCAACTTGCTACAGTTGGGTGGTTCACAAACACATCTGTATTATGTATTAGTATGAAATGCTTTTTTCATCGTGGGAATAATTCTATGGTAAATTCGTGTACAGCTCTTGAAATCAGTTTTGAATGTTTAAAATTTCACATGTATCCTGATTACATAACAAATTTCAGACAAAATGTAAATGTATGCCTCTTCATACATGATTGTAAAAAATACTTTGTGAAGTTCATGTGTTGATTAATTTTAGTGTTGACGATTGCTTAGCTTTAAGGATTGTGCGAAAGTAAATTATTTTGAGATATTATTCCATCTATTTTTATCATGTTTATTAGAAATTGACCTTTAACCGAGAAGAAAGGTGAAACTTGCATGACTAATGAGTATTTAGAGACATAAAATTTTGCCCTTGCGATGCTTGTATTGTCAGGAAAGTTAACAAATTATGCATAAATTAGCACTTATATAATTTTTAAGGACCTTGAAAACTTAATTTGTTAGATGTATGGGAATCTTATCCTGTACATGTAAGTCAGTAACACATGCCAGTTTTTAGCATTTGTTTAATTTTCATGAAAAGCATACCTGTTAATTTCATGATTTGGTGTGCAAGTTAATATATTAACACTGGTAGAATGGATGTGTAGGAATGCTGGAACTTGAAATCTTTAGATGAGCAGCACTAGATTTATAGGGTAGGTTTATGGAGATGTAGTATGTAGCAGGGCCCACCTGGTAAAATGTCTTGGAAATGTGGTTTAAAAAACAGCTTTGTAATGTAAATTTCCTTATCAATGTGGAGTGAACAAAGAATATGTTTTACTACTTACTTGAATAGTTCTAAGGAAAAGACTGGAAAATTTAATTTAAAAAACAAAGATTAGCAATGATTGATACTGAATGCAATGATACAATTCTAATCATTGGTATGGAATTAAGTCTTATTCCATGTATTTCTGTATAAGGGGTAAATGTAGTCCGTGTTTTATTTTCACCTATTTCTCCCTTACCAAGAAATATTCATTCATTACGTAAGTAGCAAGAAACAATTTTGGAGAGAATTTAAATCTGAGTAACATTTTAAATCATTTTCCAGTGTGTTTTCAAGGATGAAAATAACATTAAGCGAAATTTTCCTTGTAGACAGTAATTAAATACATTTCTTGCAATGATGGTGATGGAATTTGAAAAGCATTTGCAATTGATACAGTTGTTAAAATATTTGAAGATAAATGTGAGTGTGTGTAGTATTGACACTGGTCATGTGAAATGGCACTAAAAATGCAATATTTAATGGCATATTGGATTCTGTCTTCATAACACAACTTGTACTGCTAGTCATCATCTACCTACAAGAGCACTTGCATAAAGATACCATGTAAGACACAGGAACAAGTCTCTTTCTGATCATTTGAAAAAGTATTGATAACTTAATTGACCAATTGACCAGGACAGGTTGTTAAAGCAATGGAGTCCATTGTTTACTTTGAATTTTAGCATTGTGTAAATGAACATATTGAACTTACACTTGCATGACTTAACACACATAAGGCCAATTCAACTTAATTAGTAGATCATCATCCAGGGTCACCAAAAATTATGGGGCTGGTGGGAGGATTTTATTAATTTTTATTTTCTGAAAGGAATATTAATGACAAACGAGTTTTTGACAACAGAAGTGCATCATTTAATGCCAGATGGATATCAATCTATGCTTATTTCACAGACAAATTCAAGGTTTAAGCTTTAATTTCAAACACAAAAACATACGAAACTTCTTCAAGATATGAAGAACTTTAATCCTTTCCTTTCATTTACGCCCGTAAGAACGTGAGAAATTAAGAAAACCGTATCTTTTTTCATGTTGCTTTTCACATTGCTATACCGGAAATGTAAACAAGAAGTGTAAGTACCGGAGTCGGAAATGAAAGTTTTCCAGAAATCTTAAGTTTCGCAAAATCAAAAAATTTGGGGCAGGCCGATTTTTTAGGGGCGGGCGGGGATGATAATCTATCAATTAAGTTGAATTGGCCTAACAAGAAATCATTATTTCTAACAGCTGAAGCAAAGTGGAATTAATTCAACACATTTAAATTCATTAGGAATTCATGAATTGTGTGAAATTGTTGACAGTTTTTAAAGAGGAACAACAATTAATTATATTTCAAAAGGAAGAACACTGATTTTCTTAGTTGTAATATACCCCCTTAATTAAATCTCAATTATACTACAGAAATCGTCCTTCAAAAACTGATTGAAAGTATACTTGTTTAGAGTCTGAGCATTTTTGAACAAAATTCCATTTGGAAGCTCTTTAGTTATTGCTTTTTGTCTCATCCAATGATCTACCAATTGTACTTTTCACTAAATCTGGATATTCTGTTAAATGATTTTGGTTTATTAACATGTATATTTGTTTGCAACCATACATATATATTGTTGTGTGGATTTGCACTTACGTGGATGTTGTGACTTGCGACAAGTAAATAGAGAGTGGAAAAAATCTTGATCCAGAGACGGATAAGTGGGTGGGATTACATCATTGGTTAGCTTATTGGAGGCTTTCAGTCTTGAAATCTCTGATTGCTGTTGTGTTTAGGATTCAGAAAATTGTTATTAGCATTAAAGCTTGGGGGAAGTCCAGAATTTAAATACCTTTATGTGTGTTATGAACCATTTTCTGGTATTTGCATAATTAATTTGCATGTATATGTGTTGTATTTCAGATGCTACTCCTGCAGAAAGAGAGGAGCTATTCATTCAGAAGCTGAGACAGTGCTGTGTTCTATTTGACTTTATTCAAGATCCACTAAGTGACTTGAAATGGAAAGAAGTGAAAAGGGCAGCTTTAAATGAAATGGTGGAATTTGTCACACACAATCGAGGAGTTGTCACAGATGCCATTTACCCTGAAGCTATACAAATGGTATGCTTTGTTTTCCCAATATTTTAACCACATCCCTGCCTCCTGCCATCCCCATTGTACAAGGGTTTCTGTCACCTTGTGGATGAAATGGAAATACCATCTTACAAAATAATGTTGGTATATTATCGCAATTCACCTTTGAATTAGAACGCTTTACCCGATATAGTATTGCGTTGAGTGATGACACAATTGAATGAGACGATTGAACAATTTGAATGACATGTTTGATGTAATACAACAAGAGTTTTCATTGGCCGATTACAGCCCGCCCACTTTCTCGAGCGGATTCAGTGTAGCTGGAGATCCACCTCTTATAAAAACCTTCGATTTATGGGTCACAAAAAGCTGCGGACGGTTGAGGCCTGAAATCGGTGTATTCTTGTGTTGCTGTCTCATAAACTCAATATTAAAAAATCTTAACATATTTTCCTACTATATACTTGCATCCAAACATACCTTCAAATATTCATTAAAGCCACACACCACCCGAAAACTCGCAGCTTCAAATGATTTCGTTTGTTGACGTAGCCATGTTAGGTAGCTGGTCAATTCGAACTCTTGCTATTGGTATCTATTCATAAAATCGGTTGTAAGTTATGTATTCGCTCTTCATTTATTATCAACACGAATAATTAATAGAAATTAAAACATTTTTGTACCAGTTTTTGTAAAGGTAAAATAAGCTCTAGATGAACGAAAATGCTACATAAGGACATTAGATGGAGACCGGCCGGTGCGGCCGCTCATGACTAATGAAAGCCTCACTACCGTGAGTTTAGCTATTTCAATAATTATCATTTAATAGGACTGGGGTGGTATATTATTTAAACAATTTAGCTAAAATATTTGTGGGGTATTAGTACACATCTAGACGCTATTGTGCCAGTATGGAAATGAACCGGGATTCGAATTGACTGGCTACCTAACATGGCTACGTCTACGAACGAAATCATCAAAAGCTGTGATCCGAGTTTTTGGGTTGTGTGGGGCTTTAATAAATATTTGAAGGTATGTTTGGACACAAGTATAGTAGGAAAATATGTTAGGAATTTTTTTAATATTAAATTTATGAGACAACAACACAAGAATATAACTTTTTCTCTTTCTTCCTTTGAAGTTTTTTTTTCATCTAGCATCTGGCCGTCATGTTTTCAAATGCTGACTACTCCCTATAAGGGAATTTGGGCGGACTTATACATATGGACCAATGAAAGTTTCTGTTGCATTTTGGAATTGTATTACAAACAGATTCAATTGTGTCGTCACACAACGCAATACTATATCAGCCAAAGCGTTCTAATTCAAAGGTGAATTGCGATAATATTTTTCTGGATAGTTTAACTTGACACTTAAAATGAAAGTACAATCTCATTAGATGATGGTAGAAGGAATTTATTGGGGGAGGGGGGGGGATCTGTCTACCTAACTCAACTTCACACTTTATGTAAGTGGCAACTAATGGGAGATTTCTATAGATATTCAACATTACAAGTCATATTGGAAGCGCCTTGACATATATATATGGATATTGGATTAAAAGTTCGTTTTCTTGTGACGTCTGGTCCTTCAATTGATTTGTTGTAATGATTTTTCATTGGACTGCAACACCCATAGCATGGGAAAGATCCTTATCAATATTCAAGGTCATCACTCTGAGGTTAAGGTCACTATTCCAATCTTACATAAACAATTTTGTAGGTGTTTGGAAACAATTGTCACTCAATGTTAGTCAGTTCTGTAATTGTCACTCAGTGTTAGTCAGTTCTGTAATTGTCACTCAGTGTTAGTCAGTTCTGTATTACTCTATAAACACACTAAAGGAGACAGTCTAACACAGTGTCTCCATAAACACACTAAAGACAGTCTAAACAATTGTCACTCAGTGTTAGTCAGTTCTGTAGTACTCTGTGTTTTTGATCTTCACTCAGTGTTAGTCAGTTCTGTAGTACTCTGTGTTTTTGATCTTCACTCAGTGTTAGTCAGTTCTGTAGTACTCTGTGTTTTTGATCTTCACTCAGTGTTAGTCAGTTCTGTAGTACTCTGTGTTTTTGATCTTCACTCAGTGTTAGTCAGTTCTGTAGTACTCTGTGTTTTTGATCTTCACTCAGTGTTAGTCAGTTCTGTATTACTCTGTGTTTTTGATCTTCACTCAGTGTTAGTCAGTTCTGTAGTACTCTGTGTTTTTCATCTTCGTTTAAAACTTCATACTGAAAGGAACTTTTGAACTCTAAAATTTGAAACACATTACAGAATTGGGGATAAACCTGTGTTCCTTGAATTAATTATACCTGTGAAAGTTAGCATCACTTTATAGCCTATTTATAGCCTTTGTCTGCCAGCAATGCTGTAGCTTGTCACTCATCATTTTGTGTATTATTCATTATTGTTCGACTTTACAACTTACTGTCATTAAGAAAACTAATCAAAATCTTTAACAAAAAATATTATACTTCGTAGGTTACACGTAATAGCTCATAAATTTAACTGTTTAAAATGTGTTCTTGTTTTTCCTGTGCAGGAGGTAAATGCTAGTTCAATTAGTTAAGGATTAATATTCTGTGGGATCTTTTTAATTCATTTGCTGTATGATAGTAATGTCTTGCTTAAGGTACAGTGTGTTGTACCATGTTTGTATTGTACAAGTTGGGCTAACTTTAAGAATCTTGTATGCTCTCTTGACGGCTTTAATGTTTAAATTTTGGGTAGGTAGGATTGTTTTCTTTTTGTTTGTGTCGCTGTAAGTGGGCTCTAGAAACAGAGGAAACATGAAAACCTACACAATTTTGGATAAAATCAGTAAAATGACAATAGAAATTTTAAAAAGGTGGGAAAAAAGTGTAAGCGTGGGAGATTTAAATATTAGTTGGTTGAGTCAGGGCATACAAACATCTTTTGATATTAGACATAATGATATTGCCAATTAACGTGATACGAAAATTATTAGTACACTCTAGAGTGTGAATCAGTGTACATTATTAATTTTCACTGAAAGTACAACCCAAAAGCAACCTCTAGAGTTTCCTTAACAGTGTTTTTGTCCGACTGTAAAGTTTCTTCTTGCGACCAGACTCAATATCTATATATGAAATGAATAGCTATGTAATGCCAATATCCCAAAGCAATGCTGCCTTTTCTCTGTTAATATCAAATTAACCCAAAATAGCTACTTTTAAGTATTTGTCCTGTCATTTAAATATTCATCAAAGTTTTCCAGCTCCATGCATACTTGCATACTAAAAGGATAAACAGCTTTTGCCATAATTCCATGCATATGCATGATTCCGGATTATTTTGGTGACACTGAGTGTACATGATGTAATTCGCGACTCGCAGTTAACCTGGTGACCTTGGATATCCGTCTATGAGGGTATTGATCTCTATGTGATGTCCAAAAACACAGTCCCCATACAGCTTTAATTGTGTACTAGGAAATCAATGCCATCCTCATTACAAGGGCCCTTGGTATGTTCTGTAATTGGAGTGTATTTGGGGACACCTAATACTATGTATGAAATGTAATTGTCATTTGTTTCACAGTAGTACTAATACTATAAAATACTCAAGAGTTTTGTTCATGATAGGTGAATTTTAGAGCTCTCTATTGAAATCCAATCCATTTTTCTAAACCTTGCTTAAATCTATATTGACCTATCTTTACTTATTGACCAAGGTGTATTGCTATCCCAGTATCTCTAAACAAACTAGGAAGTGAGTTTCAATTGCACACACATACAAGGACCCTTTGGAATTTTATCTGATTTGAAACTTGTAACACAGATATGTATGAGGCATTTTGATTAAACCATGTATACATCCTGGTATTGGATACTGTAATTGTCATCAGAAAGCTACATAGAGTGGATTAAACTTCAAGTTTCACTCTCTAAGTGCACATATGAAGTTTTATTTTAGGATATTAAATTTCCTGTAAGGAAACGAAATTTGTTGGTAATGTGGAGAGGTATGCACTCTTGTGTCAGTGGAAAAATATTCTAGGAAAAAAAAGAGAAAAGGAAACAGTTATTAAGATATTATATGCATAAACTGAGCCCAAAATAAAAATTCTCTGTATTGAATCATGTTGAAACTGTAATGAATAAAACACAAAATTGGTTGATGATACAAGTACTAAACAATGATATAGCATTATGTATCTTTTATTACATATACATACAAAATGCTTATTTTACAGTTCTCGTGTAACTTATTCCGAGCAATACCGCCCTCCTCAAACCCAAGTGGTGCCGAATTTGACCCTGAGGAAGATGAACCAACACTGGAAGCTGCTTGGCCCCATCTACAGGTGTGTACTGAAATTCTCTGAAACATTTGGAGTCAGAAAGAGAGAATTTCTAAGCTTTCAAATATGAATTATATATTCCACTGTCCAATCCAAATTTTGATTCCTTTAGTTGTAATAGAAGATGTGACAAAATCTAGGATTTTCCCATGCTATCATTTCAATGTGTTGTTTCCGTGCTTTCATCCAATTGATTGGAGATGTCAATTTACAGGCATATATATCAGGTTTAGATACATTGTTAAATGATGATATTGTGGGAGTTTATAAATACAAAATCAATAGGGCTGAGATTATTTTGACATTTGGCTTTTTACTGCAGGGGAAAATGACATATTATGTGAAGCTGATTAATCACAAAAACTATGCAAGTTCAGAATTGTTAAATGGGTGGATTTTTTTTTAATAAGTGAAATTACATGGACATGCATAACTCCCATTTGCACGACTTTGATAGGCAACTTAGTTTTTTTTAGCAGTCTATTCTTCTGTGGATTCTTGGATAACCTTAGCTTCAATTTACAGAAGCTGAAAAGATGATGATAATCATTGTCAGGCAAAGCAAAGTAAATTGTATTGATTGGTGTACAGAAAATCGTGGGCTAGAATAGTGGAATAATTGCTTCATGTTATTAAGTCAATTTCTTGTGCTTTAATATCATACATCAGAGCTGGTCTGCTATTCAGAAATATCACAAACAAGAGAGAGGGGAGTGGCATGGAAGTCTTGTGATGACTTGTTATAGGTCTGAAAATAAGTCTGGTTAGTTTTGTAACCGTTTAGCATACAAAATCTTGGGATATCGGTTGGTTAATGAAGTCTTGTACTGTGTCCCATAGAAATTTAAATTAAATTCCCTCTACTTATCTTCTGTCCCTTAAAGGACGAACAGCAAATTTTCATAATGGCTGACTTCCTCTTGAGAAACAGTGATATATATGTACTTACTGCATTTTGAATTTTGCTAAGATAGCTGGTGTGCGCAGGGTGAACAAGAAATGAGATCAAGTTTTACACGAGTTTTAATTTTTTCCTTTTGATAAAACCTTTTTGCTATGTAAGGTAAAGTATATTGCCCCTGTAGTTGGAGATCATATAGTTTTTAGGTTGGTCTGTTAGTGTGTTTGTCTGTTAAAAACTTTAACCTTAACCATAACTTTTGAATGGATAGTGATTTAGGATTTCATATGTGTATTCCATATGACAAAACCTTTTTCTTAGTACCAAAATTTTTGACTTTGTGACCTTGACCTATGGGGCATGACCAATATTGGAAAAACATAATCTTGACCAAAACTTTTGAATGGTTTTGAATAGGTTTTTCATATTTCATATGTGTATTCCTTGTGACAAGACCTTTCTTTAGGTACCAGAATTACTTTGCTGCCATATGGGGGCATCAATGTTTCACACACACATCTTGATTAATTTCAAAATATTGTTCATATTTTCCAATTTTCATCCAGTGCTATTTTCTTTGGCGTGTTACACTTCCTTAAATCAAAATGTTTCAAAATTAATTATCACATTTTTCATCTTGGAATATTTTACAATACATAACGAGCATATGGATATTAGATGCAGGAAATTTGTATTAAGATGTGGAGATTTTTAAATTTCATTATTTATTAATTCAGAGCAAAGATTTCATTTTAATGGATTTAATAAAGATTATAGACAACATGAGTTAGGACCACCAATTCATTATTTCGATTTATTTATGCATATGTATTTTTCTCTTTCAGTTGGTGTATGAATTTTTCTTGCGGTTTTTAGAATCACCTGATTTCCAGCCTAACACAGGAAAAAAATACATAGATCAGCGATTTGTATTACAGGTGAGGAAAAGTCGACAATGTTGTACATTGTAGTGGATTGGTAAGGTGATGCTGTGAAGTCAGTGTATTGATTACTGACAGCTATAAACAAGAACCCAGATTTCTGTTTACCTTGTACACGATGATGATCCAGGAAGTCTGTGCTGGAAATGATGTGCATGTTTGTAGATGAATTCTGAAATTTCATGTTTAGACTTCGTTAATTAATTGGCTTTTGAGTTCACCTGAGTTGAAAACTCTAATGAGCTTTCCTCATCAAAAGTTTGTCATCTGTTAGTGAGTCTTGTGTTAACTTAACATTTATGGCTTCTCCAGAACCCCTGTTCCAATTTCAGTCAAACTTTGCACAAAGTATCCTTATTTTACCACAAAATTTCCTATGAAACCACTTTTATTTTCACAATGGAAAACGTCCCAAAATTGAAATCCTTCAAAAAATGTCTTTTTATCTATCTATTTATAGAATCTTATATTAATCTATGTATTGATGACCAATTTTGCCAAATCCTATTTCCATTGATGCGTCCAAAATCTGAGATATTCTATGACCTTAATGAATGAACAGAGTATTCGACTGCTATACTAATTATTTCTTCCTGGACAAAAAGCAAAAGGGCTAATTTGCATATTCTGTGACCTCACTCAGACAGTGCGCTGCGCAAAATGTTAAGTTATTTCGGCTGATGATGCCGGATTCAACAAAAGCTTGCAAAGGATTAATCACAGTGATATTATTTATTAGACAATGTGTCTTGCATTTCACATCTTAAACTAAGTTATTAACTTTAGAAAGACTTGTATGAACATCAACTGCACTAGAGTTCAAAATCAAGGGCAGAAAAAATGGCGAAAGTTAATGAAGTCAATGAATCGTTTCCAATTACATTTTTACGACAGTTAATATATTTTGTAAAAGTTTGTGCTCTGACATGCGTTACACATTTTTTTTAATGTATGAGAGACAAAAATGATTTGATTTTGGCAGACACAAAAATTGTATATGAGTGGTATTATTGCTTTAAGGGAATTAGATTCATTCAAATGAAGGACCTTCTTTTTAGGTCACCTGAATTCATTCAGGTGACCTATTGCTATCTGTTTTTGTCCGTCGTCGTTCGTCGTGCGTTAACATTTGAACATTTTCAGCTTCTTCTCTGAAACCCCTGAACCAATTTCAACCAATTTTGGCATACAGCATCTGTGGGTGAAGGGGAACAAAAATTGTGAAATTCGTGGTCCCTGCCCCCCTGGGGCCTGAGGGGTGGGGCAAAAACCATCAAAATGAGTGTAATTTTAAAAAATCTTCTTCTTTACTCCTGGACATCAAGAAGCCAAACTGTGGGCATAATTATAATGAGCTTTGAGCCCTCTACCAAAATTGTGAAATTCATGGCCCCTGGGGCAGGGGTTCTTGTGTTAGGGTGGGGCTCTATTGGTCATATAGTGAAAATGGCAAAAACCATCAAAATGAGTGTAATTTTAAAAAAATCTTCTTCTTTACTCCTGGACATCAAGAAGCCAAACTGTGGGCATAATTATAATGAGCATTGAGCCCTCTACCAAAACTGTGAAATTCATGGCCCCTGGGGCAGGGGTTCTTGTGTTAGGGTGGGGCTCTATTGGTCATATAGTGAAAATGTAGAAATTCTTTGAAAATCTTCTCTGTCTCTGGGTATTAAGTAGACAAACTAATAGCATGGTAATGATGAGCAAGGATGCCTCTTTATACCCCCCCGCAACAAGTTGTGGGGGGGTATACTGGAATCGAGTTGTCCGTCCGTCTGTCTGTAGATGCAATGGTTTCCGGGCTCTAAAGCATTATCCTTTCCACCTACCGTCACCATATCATATATATGGACTACCCATGGGATGAAGATGTTCCCTATCGATTTTTGGGTCAAAAGGTCAAAGGTCAAGCACACTGGACATCGAAGTAGCAATATGGTTTCCGGGCTCTAAAGTGTTATCCTTTCCACCTACAGTCACCATATCATACATATGGACTACCCATAGGATGAAGATGTTCCCTATCGATTTTAGGGTCAAAAGGTCAAAGGTCAAGTGCACTGGACATTGAAGTAGCAATATGGTTTCCGGGCTCTAAAGCGTTATCCTTTCCACCTACAGTCACCATATCATATATATGGACTACTAATGGGATGAAGATGATCCCTATCGATTTTGGGGTCAAAAGGTCAAAGGTCACGCGCACTGGACATCGAAGTAGCAATATGGTTTCCGGGCTCTAAAGCGTTATCCTTTCCACCTACAGTCACCATATCATACATATGGACTACCCATGGGATGAAGATGTTCCCTATCGACTTTGGGGTCAAAAGGTCAAAGGTCATGCACACTGGACATCGAAGTAGCAACACTCAGAAAAGAGGTAGTTTATACCTATTACCAACACCCTTTGGGAGATTGGGGTAAGCGGGGGGTATTCTTAGTGAGCATTGCTCACAGTACCTCTTGTTAAAAATTGTGAAATTCATGGCCCCTGGATCAGGGGTTCTGGTGCTAGGGTGGGGCTCTATAAGTCATATAGTGAAAATGCATTATTTCTTTGAAAATCTTCTTCTCTGTCCTTTGGTATTAAGTAGACAAACCAATAGCATGATTATGATGAGCAAGGATGCCTCTTTCAAAATTGTGAAATTTATGGCCCCTGGGTCAGGGGTTCTGGTATTAGGGTGGGGCCCTATTGATCATATAGTGAAAATGCATTTTATTTCTTTGAAAATCTTCTCCTCTGCTGCTGGGTATTAAGTAGACAAACTAATAGTATGATAATGATGATCAAGGATGCTTCTTTCAAAACTGAAATTTATGGCCCCTGGGTCAGGGGTTCTGGTGCAAAGGCGGGGCTGACCACATAGCTATTCAATGTTTCTTCCATCCAAAAGTAAAATTCTTATATTTAAACACAAACCTAATTCAAACATTGGAAGGTTGTTAAATGATACTCAGGTGACCTGTAAGGCCCCTGGGCCTCTTGTTTTCTAAAGAAGTACAAGATAAGAAATATGAAAATTGAGTGAGAAATATTAGATTTGAGTGATATATTAATTAGCTTTAAATACTCATACGAGGGCTGTCCAAAAAAATTGCGAGCACATTATTTTTCTCTTTATAGTAATGAGTGTGGCAGTTGTGTGAAATAACGTTTTGATATAGACTATGATAATTAAATTATACAAAAATCAGAGCATTTCATAATAGTTTAAGTGCGTTGTCAGCACAAATGCTTTGTATATACAAGGTGCATGACCCACCCTGACGTCAAGCCAGATAGGCGTTTCTATAACGTTGCAGTTATTTCTTATCCTTAGTCATCTGCACACACTTGTCGCATCTCCTTAGCTATGAATCAGATACCCTAGAATACCATTTATGGTCCTCAGCGAGGGTATTGCAAACTGAAGATTTGCTAACATCACAAACAGATGCGACTTCTCTTACCATAAGAGATGTCTGTCTCTCATAATAATGTCATGAATATGAAATTTCGTATTTTCATTACATAATTATAGTGGTTTTCGACGTAGTGAAGCATCTCTGAAATTGAACACACCATTGGAAAATTGTTTATATCACTTGTAAATCAACAACCTGGGTATCTTCCAATTATCTCTTACTTTCATTATTTTTTGTTTAAATCGATGTTTTCCTCAGGCCAACACAGCATTGTATTATTGAATGCTGTTCCATTCAGGTGGCTGACAATCACTTTTTCTGGCATTTTGAGAGACGTTTTCTTGATAGCTCCTTCATTCATGAAATAGCCACTACTTCTGACATAAAAAATTGCATCGGTTGTGTTTGTTGCCTCACAACTAAAGTCTATCTAGTTTTGACCTGTTTTATTAAAAATGTAACCATTTGAATGCAAAAACTTAAATACAAAGTTTTGAAGAGTTTTACCCTGGGCCCTGTACACCCACTGTGACCTTTTAAGACTACTTTTTTTTTTTATAAGTCAAAACCAACTTATTTTGATTTGGAATTTCATAACGTAACATTTTGATCTACAGTATGTACCCATAATAGGGTTTTAGATTTTATTATTGGAATAAATATTGTAGACTTTTTTTTACAATGAGATATTTGCAACAAGATTTTATATTATGAGACTGTTTATTACCAGATAATGTTGAAATCCAAGCTTATTCCTGTCATATTTCTTAAAATGTACAATTACATGATAAGGAAATTCTGCTTATAACAATATGATAGTCATCCTTCCCTAATGAAATCAGGGATACCAAGATAAGCTCTCAAAATGGTTGATTCAAATTGCATTCTAAAGTAGGTACACTGTAGTTGTACAGTCATATGTAGCAAAACTCTTGAGAAAATTTTTAAAGTTATTATGCAAGCAAGTACAATAGATGGGTAGTATATTTTCAAGTTTGTTCACACCATTACCTTTGAGTTGGGTAGAACCATAAAAGGTCACACCATTATCTTTGGATAGGTAGAGCCATAAGAGGGTGCTATAACTACATGGGGAAGTGCATTAGCTCAGGCGAGTCAAGTGGCTCCAGGGATTTTTTTAGGGTCTGTAGGGGGCCGAAATAAGGCCCCATTCCCAATACTGAAATGCAGGTATTTTTCCCAATTTTTAGTTTGAAATTCCCAAACAATGAAAACAAATCAAGCAGCGTAGCCTAATTGTTCATAAATCTTCTTCACAGGCCCACAGATTACAATTTTTGCTTAAAAATTCTTAAGTAAGCCTAATTTTTTTGCTTCTGCTTATTTGAATGAGGTAAGCTATGACCAGATTGAAAGTCAGAAGGAGCCCAATTATACCTTAAAGCATTCTGAATTGGGTTTTCCCTATTTCTTTGTATGAAACATTTTTCCCAATTTCAAGCAAATGTAGCTATTTTTCCCAATTGGAAAGGCCCTGGCCCTTGAAATCGAGACCTTAACAAAGACCTGGGCTCCATGATCCTCTTCATTGTTCTGGGATTTAAATCCTCACCCTGTCATGAGTAGTAAGGGCAGTTACAGGTTAGATCCTGCAGGAAGGTTTAACAGGAAGTTGTAGGAATGTTCTTATTATTGAAGGACTTAATTAAGTACGCTAACTTTTTCATTGTTGCAGCTGAGTCTTGTCTTGCACACTATGACACATAGAACATTCAAATTCTGCCAGTTGATGTGTCATACCCATTAGTATGAGAGAAGGGAAAGTGGGCAATTATTATTACCAAACTGAAATTTAAAAAAAGAAGATATACTAGTAGTAATGCATGTACTAGAACTTGAATGATCATGATCCTATTGTTATATTTTACAGCTGTTAGACTTATTTGATAGTGAAGACCCAAGAGAGCGGGATTTTCTAAAGACAATATTGCACAGAATTTATGGAAAATTTCTAGGACTAAGAGCATACATTAGGAAACAAATAAACAATATGTTTTATAGGTAAGTGAAGGATATTTAGCTGAGTTGCTAAATAATTTCTAGAAAAGGTTTTCGCTTGAAAATATGTCCAACATTTAGTGGACAGAAAATGCATCAAAGGTAAACAACATGGCTGCAATTGCATCTACCCTTGTAAAAAAAAAAAAATTAGAATAACTTTTTTCATTGCATGTTCAAGCCTTGGATATTTTGGCTTAGTATGAACTAAATTTAACATTTGACAGTCTAAAAATTTGAAAATCTGGTTAAAGCTAGATATAAGAAATACTCCAATGTTTTGGTTCAGATCTCGAAAATATTGCAGAAATTGCATGGAGATGCACATATTAAGATGTGTGAAGTACTACATACTGTGTAGTGAAGGTAAAAATAATTTAGACTGTTGAATACATGTACATTTGAGGTTATAGAGTAATGAAATGTGTGAATTAATGAATGAATGGACAAACTATGCCTTATCTAAAATTCAAAGTAATCAATGTCATTTGTCATAATAGATTGAATATGATGTATAGTTCCAAGAAATTCATTTAAACTAAAGGGTCAACACATTTGAATTTTTTAGGACACAGCATTTTACCCCTACCTTGCTAATTCCAGATATGTACAGTACAAATTTTGCAAACTGATTGAGTCTATACAAATCACTTTTAGTAAGATGTATAATAGCCTAACACATTTATTATTTGATCACATGGTACGGTATATATATTAATTATACTAACTGGAGTTTGATGCAATCTTTTCAGATATATTTATGAAACTGAGCATTGCAATGGTATAGCAGAATTGTTGGAAATATTAGGCAGGTATGTAAATGAGAGGTACTCCCAAGATCAGAGATTGAGGCAGATTGTTTTTGGCATGTCAGTTCATAGTTCAAAGGTCTTTTTGGTTACTTGAACAGCATAAAAGATATAATAGACCTAAAAAGGAAAGCTATTGATATTCAATAAATACATTGTTTTATTAGGAGACTTTCTTTTGCATTTTTAGATATATAAAGGAAATTTTGAAGATAATTTTAAATAATAACCTAAGACGTGAAACACAGCATGTGTCATGTACAGTTTAAAAAACTGCTGTAGCAATTCACCATATTAAGTGACTCGCTATTGTATGTGAATTTTAAAAAAAGACGTTATTTTTATTTTACAACTGTTAAAACCATACTGGAAATTTTACAAAGCATCGGAAACTAGATCTTGCATAGTTCAACCGGTTTAACTTTCCATTACAGCATCATCAATGGGTTTGCATTGCCCCTGAAGGAGGAGCACAAAGTGTTCCTACTGAAGGTGTTGCTGCCCCTTCACAAGGCCAAATCCCTTAGTGTGTATCACCCACAACTGGCTTACTGTGTGGTGCAGTTCTTAGAGAAGGATCCAAGCTTAACAGAACCGGTATGTGTCATGAAAGAGGAGGGTAGAAATGTTGATGAAAATAAGTGTTTGAAATAGCACATGTATTTGAGATGAATGGATGGTTTGTCTGTAATGCAAAGCTCTATTACTGTCATTTCAACTGTTTTACCTTAATTCACAAGAAGCTTTTCTCCCTACTTTGGAAGTTGGGCTTTTATTCATCACAATTTATACGTGTATATGTAACATTTGTGATTTCACATCTTTGTCAACTGACATTAAACAGCGATTTTGTAATATTGCGTACTTGTGTAATATTAATATAAACAATCTACAGTAGATAAAAGCTGAGTAAAATATCTAATTTTGCTACTGGAATTTTCACTTTTGAAATAATAACCTAAGACGTGAAACACAGCATGTGTCATGTACAGTTTAAAAAACTGCCGTAGCAATTCACCATATTAAGCAACTCGCTATTGTATGTGAATTTTAAAAAAAGACAACATTGTATTTTAGATTTTTAACTATTATTTTTATTTTACAACTGTTAAAACCATACTTGAAATTCTAAATGAATTCCAAATACATGTGCATTTATTTTCTCCATTGTACAAAGTATTTCTGCATATGTGACCTTTTTTCCATTCTTCATTGGATGGTCTCTAATACAGGTTTGACTGTATGTAAATATTTTACCTCAATTAAAATGTAATTTTTGATTTACAGAGATGGTAGAAATAAAAATGATAAAATGACAACCAAATTGACAATTTCAGGTTATAATGGGACTTCTAAAGTTTTGGCCAAAAGTACACAGTCCAAAAGAGGTGAGAAAGTCTGTGAAATTTGTTGAACAGACAAATTTTATGTTACTTTAAAGCATAACATTACTTTACAGTTTAAAATTGAAATGAATTTAACATGTTCTACCTGTTGTGTATTCAACATACGGGTACCTAAAATCTTTATGTATATGTATTATTCTGAGAAATGTAAGATTATTTTCACTTTTTAAAATCTGCTCAAACTTAAAAATCGTGTTCAAGTGTTGAATTAATTCCTTGACTTTAACAGGTTATGTTCCTGAATGAGCTAGAAGAAATTCTAGACGTGATAGAGCCTGCAGAATTCAACAAAATCATGGTTCCACTTTTTAAACAGTTAGCAAAATGTGTATCCAGCCCACACTTTCAGGTTTGCACATTGTCATTCTTTACAAATGTACACTTTGTCCTGACATCATCTGATGATTTGTTTACTCATAATTAGGTTACACTTGGATATTTTCATTATTATACTCAATTGATGATAAGTATATGCAATTGTAAGTTAATCCATGTTACATTTGATATGTCTGTCTTCAGCTTGAACCTTGGTCATATCTTTGTACAAGATAAGAGTTTTTCAGACTTGGTGAACTGAGGGGTCCGTGCTATGTGACTGATAAAAAAAGTCAAGAATATTTGTCATGGTCATATTTGCCACATTGAAACAGTTTGGGGGCATACTGAAACAGACACATCTTATTTACTGCTAAAAAAAAATTAAGTATACCAATGGTTTCTTGAATGTTAATAAACATGACCAACAAATCTGATGCATGATATTAAAATTATTGGAAAAAATTCAGAATGAAGTCATGGAGGTAATGTTCAGAATGTTTCTGATTACGAATTCAATGTAAGTCCATAGTTTTCAATAAATAGAATTAAGTGATAATGTTCAGTAATAACACATATTTCATTTCACAAGAAGTATACATGTAATTTACGGTTCACTGCCAATAAGTTTGTTGTTTTTCTGGCTGTATATATAACATTGTCGTGTGACTTGACCTGTGAGTGAATTTCTAGGTAGCAGAGCGAGCGCTGTACTATTGGAACAATGAGTACATCTTGAGTCTTATCTGTGATAACATTAGTGTTATCCTGCCTATAATGTTCCCAGCCCTCTATAGCACCAAACAACACTGGAATAAGTAAGACATTGATCACAATGTTTTCTCTGTATGCTTTGTTCACTCATCTTGTGCATCATGTGGTCTTGGTCATGTGATTAATATATTTATGTCCTTGTTTTGATTTCAGAAGAGCTTTTAAATTTTTTAACAGTCTGTTTGGTTACCAGTGTACTTGAGAGTGGAAAATTGCGCCGCCGCCCCCCCCCCCCCCCCCCCCCCCCCCCTCCTTTTAAAAAAAACCCACTGTATTTTGAGTGTAATGCATATACATGTATGTGAGGACCCAAAATTTAAAGACTGGTATGGCTTGTTTCATGTTTACACCCACCTCCCCAACAATTTTCCCTATTAATAGATGTAGGGAAAACCACTGTGTCTATTTCAACCAAAGTTGCCATAAAATATCATTAAGTGAAGGGGAATAAAGCCATTTCCAAAGGGAGATAGTTTAGAAATATGATTGCCGTAACCAAAAAAATTCTGTTTTCAAGAGCCACTCGACCAGAAAATCCGAAACTTAAATGGAAGTTTCTTTAATCCATTACCCATGGGTTCAGAATAGACCACAATTAGGTTTAAAGTTTTACAAGGAATGTATAGGAAAATTCTTTTAAGATTTTTTCAAGCGCCATGAGAGACCAATTTGTCAAATTAAGATTGGAGTTTGTTCAAGCTATGATTTGCAGGGGCAGGATGGAGATAGAAGTTTAAACTTTTACATATATCCAGGGCAGTTTTTTAAAATCTTATTCAAGAATCAAGAAAAAAATGAATTTTCAAATTAGTGTGTGAGGATTCTCATGTAGTAGATTAGAATTTGTTCACACAGTGATCCCTAGAACGATGGCAGAGCTGCAATGAAGTGTACTGCACAGGTGAGTAATGTGGCCCATGGGCCTTTATTCAAATTGAACGGCTCAAGTAGGAAATTTGGATCTGAAAGGATTTTTGAGAAAGAAATAATTTTTAAAATATGATTTGGGTTATTTACAAGGGTAATACAGAATGTTAAGAAAAAATCATGTAACCAAGCAGACAGTTGCTTTTTATATTATCATTGCTGAACTAACAAGATTTTGGTTTGTTTTTCCTTTAAAAAGTGCTTGCTTGCAGATTGGTTGCATAATGTTTTGGTTTGTACGATTATTTTGTGTTACTTAACCTGCAGGTGGCCGAGCGAGCGCTATACTTCTGGAATAATGAGTACATCCTTAGTCTGATAAGCGATAATGCGTCCACAATCCTGCCAATTATGTTTCCAGCCTTGTATAAGAGCAAGGAACATTGGAACAAGTAAGAAACAATATTCCACTCTTTTTTATTTCTCCCTCCCCTTCTTTCTCCTAGAGGGATCTTTAAAACATGGATTTCATGTGGACTTGTGCTTCACTACACTTTTAATAAACCAATTTTTCAAAAGATAATTTTCATAATTTGGAGTAGATTTCAGATGAGTAATATTATTTTTCAAAAAATCAAATTTAATTATGTAATGAACAAGCTGTGACACAGTTTGGGATATTATCATTATGGGTTTTTTCTTTTGTAATATTGCATTTTTATTTTTTTTAATTTTTTTATTTTGGTCATTAATGTGTGGTGTGACACTTAACTCACTGCCAAACAATTTACAACGCATAATTATATAGATGTGCAATATATGTACTGATTTTGACTAAGGTGAAGTGGCTTTTATAAAGTGCATGAACTGATTTGAATAAATATTATGCACATTTTTTGAGTGTGTGGTTGAATGGCATAAATGTGTTCTGTGTCAAAATTTCAATACTTGCACAAGGGTATTGATTCCTTCGAAAGGCTTTATTATTGCAGCACAATTACAGTTTCTGAAGTTTCAAAATGAAGGAAAAGGTTGCTTTATGTACAGTATATACATATAACCTGATGTAACCTGGTTTTAGATATATTGTGCAACAGATGTCATCACTTAAAACATTTCATTATCAGTTTGAAAAAAATCATTGAAAATCTTGTAATATGAAATTTTCTGCTAATAGTATATATATTAATGAATTTACAAGATGTCTTATAAAATTTCAGCTTTTGAGATTTATGAAGTTGCATTTGTTTTGCAGAACTATTCATGGACTCATCTATAATGCTTTGAAATTGTTTATGGAGATGAACCAGAAGTTGTTTGATGATTGTACACAGCAGTACAAGACAGAAAGACAAAAGTGTGTAGTCTTCATCGTATCTCAATCAGTTTTCAACACGTTTTTGTGGATAAATGGGGGGATTGAAATTATTTTTTTTATCAGTTTTTGAAATTTTCAGTTTGGTAATTCAACAGGAATTTGAAATTAATGGAATTTAGCCCTCTTAAAAATTGTAGAAAATATATAGTGAATATTTTCCGATTTTTAGGTCTCCTGAGTCACTCAGGTGACCTATTGCCATTGGTCTTCGTCCGCCACCTCCCATTACCAATTTTACATTTTTATACGCCCGTCAAAGACGGGATGTATTATGGTATGGCGTCGTCCGTCTGTCTGTCTGTCTGTCCGGAACTTGTGGGCAGGATACAGACTGAACCATAAACCCTAGGACTTTACAACTTGGTACATTTGATCACCATGATGAGAGGAAGACGCCTATTGTTTTTCAAGGTCAAGGTCGTAGTATCACTTATTAGGAAAACCTTGTGGGCAGGATACAAACCGAACCGTTAGCATATTTATGAAGTAGCGCATTCTAAGGCTCTCCCTCTTTATATCTTGATATCCATTTCTACAAGCATAATAATGAATTTGCTCACAGAGGACAGTGCTAACTTCACTAAAATATGAATCCCACTGAAATATGTTTTCCTTGAGCAAAATCTATGGGCGTATTATGCCACATTGGCGTTGCTCTTGTTAACTTCTTCTTGATAACTACAAGGCCAATTGTTACCATTTTTGGTGTGAAGCTTCTTTAGGATAAGAGGACTGTAAATTGTGAAATTTATGATTTCTAGCTCCTCCAGGGCCTCATGGGTTGGGTCAAAACTGAGAAAAATCTAAATTTTCAAAGATCTTCTCTACACTCTTGCTTGTGGGAGAAAAGCCGAATGCATGGTTATGTTGTCCATGAAGCCCTTTACCAAAATTGTGAAATTCATGGCCCCTTGGTCAGGGGTTCAGATTGATTGATTAAATATTGTTTAACATCCCTCTCGAGAATATTTCACCCATTTGGAGACGTCACCATTGCCTGTGAAGGACTGCAAAATTTAGGCCTATGCTTGGCACTTATGGCCATTGAGCAGGGAGGGATCTTTATCATGCCACACCTGCTGTGACACAGGACCTCAGTTTTTGCGGTCTCATCCGAAGGACCGCCCCATTTAGTCGCCTCTTACGCCAAGCAAGGGGTACTTGGGTTAGGGGTTTAGGCCGTAGGGTAGGGCCAATATGGCTCTCTTGTGAAATTGTATTAAATCTTAGAAAAATCTTCTTCTCTACTCTCATACATGTGTGAGAAAAACTAAATGCATGGTTATGATGTCGATGAAGCTTTCTACCTAAATTGCGAAATTCATGACCTCTGGGTCTGATTCACACCCTAGGGGGGGACAATATTACCATATAGTGAGATGTCTTAAATCTTATAAAATATTTTCTCCTCTCATATGTTTATGAATAAAACTAAAGGTATAGTTGTGATGTCCATTAGGTCCTCTAGCTAAGTTGTGAAAATCATGGCACCTGTGTTCAAGTTTTAAGCCCTAGGGTGGGGCCAATATGACCATAAATATCTGAAATGCATTAAATTTTTTAGAAATCCTTTCTTTTTTTTCCCCACAGTAGTGGAAGATAAACTGAATGCGTAGTTATGATGTCCATGAAGCCTTAATCTACATTGTACTTAAAATTGTGATATGCATTGCTCCTGGCTGGGTCAGGGGTTCAGACTTGGGGTAAGGCCAGTATGGCTATAGTGAAAATATATTAAATCTTAGAAAATCCTATTCTCTACTTCTGCAGAAAAAATCTCCTTTAATCTTATGTATTGTGACAATTATTTTTGTACATAACGATTATGACAATGACAATATCCATAGCCTTACTACTGGTCAGGTCAGTTGAAACTTGGAAAGGGGGGAGCTAACATGGCAATATGGTCTTAAAATATGTAATGTTTAAATGCTTAAGAAATCTTTTCTTGTTCTTCTGATGTTCAATGAAAGATGAATACACATTTAGAAGAGAGGATGTAGCTGTCTACCAAAATTAAATAAGGGCTGATTTAAATGCCTCAAACTTCATATTATCTTCTATTGTAATTGAATGGGAATTGTATCCATAAATATAAAGCTGTGTATTAAAGACTCCAGCAAGTGGGTTAAATGCAAATATGAGACTCCCTGACAGATCTATGTATGGGCTATGGTACTCAGGTGACTGTTAAGGCCTGTGGCCTGCTTCTTGTTTAAATTTTCTCTTGACTACTGTCCTTCCATCAATACAGAGGGCTCCACTTAATCCAATATCACATATTCATATATTTCGGTCAATCTAATCTATCACTGCACCAAACCATTTTCTTTATATTCTTTTATATTTTTTTTGTTGAGCAAACTTTCGAAATTCCGTTATTCTAGTATTAGAAGAGTACTGTGATACACACAATCGATCTCTGTCCTAGCAACTGCACACCTTTTGACCCCCTAATTTTTGTAAATACAGATAGAATAGATTCACAGTTGAGAAGTCACACTTCATGAACTCGGATTGACCCCTAGTGCTAGCTTATCTAAGCTACAGATACCAACTGCATGCCCTGCGGTATATTACCGGGCCAAGTAGATTGATTTTAAATGACTCGTTTTGGTGGGTTTTATCTTGTGATACATACATATTGTTTGGGTATGGGATTCAATTAAAATTGAAATACACTTGAGCTATGATTACATGGAGGTACCTGGAATTGGTTCTAAATAGGAATCAAATGAAGGAAAAATTTACCTAAATAATTGTGCTTATATATAATTTGTATCATGAAGAATTAAATATATAGACTTTAATCTTCTGCTTTGAATACAAATCAATCGATGTGCAAATTTACTCACATATTTATATTGATGAGTAATTTGATTGAAATAAAATTGATAGGCAAGTATCTTCTGCATAGAAAACAGTCATTAGATGCTCGATTTTACATAAATTACGCTTGTGTGTAATTATATTTTTACCAGAGAGCAGTCAATTTCAGACAACTTTGAAGCTGTAAAACTTCTTCAGAAAAATATTAACAAAGAGACTATGCTGTCCTCAACTTCAAATCAGTACAATATAAAAAAGATTGTGAATGTCATTCAAGCAGAGAACTAGGGGTGCTTAAATCCTGAGCGGAACAAACAGTGGTCTGGTAAAGCTTAAAGTAAATAAATAAATTAAAAAGAGAATCATAAACTACAAATCTATTTTTTCATTCATTTTATTTATTATACGGCAATCTGAATGCGGAAAAACTAGGGTTGCATTGTAGCCTCTGTTCTTTACACATACTTGTAGTACATTTGTTTCACAATGGCAGATGCAGTTAAATGAACAAATGATTGAATAAAATCCAATAAAAGTAAACAAATCAACATGAACAGAAAATACTAATAAATACTTATGAATTAGAATATAACTACCGATGATATAGTTTGTTGTAATATTGATGCCAAGAATTGCAGTGTGAAACATTAAATACCTTATAAAGTCTTCAAAGAGAGGTTCATGGGGTATATAAAATCTACTCATTTGGTAAATTGGGCATTCAGCTAATCTAATAATTTTTTCCTGACAAATATGCTAATGGATTAAGTGGAACCCCCTGTATGTGTGATGCACTAACCCATCAAATCTTGCATTCAAGTGCTTGCCTATGAATCGCATACATCAGCACTTCTTTGAAAAGTAGTTGTGACTGCTAAAAAGCTTATCCTGGAAGAATTATTATTAAATTTTAAATTTGTAAATATTTCACATCAGCCATTTTATTCATACATGATGTACGTACAAGTGTACATGAAATAGGCTCGCTTGATAATGTTGAAGGCATTTCACATCTGTTATTCATGTCGAATTTAGTTTGCAGTATCATGTGATAATTAAACATATATTTGTGGCAGTGTGTGATTTGGAATCAGAGAGTATATATGAAATTTCAGAAACTCTCAAGAGGTGGCATATTTTGTAGGGAAAAAGAAAAGAATAAGCAAAGAGAAGATAATTGGTACAAAGTTCAAAATCTGGCAATGGGAAATCCGCAAGTATGTTTGAAAAATTGTGAAATTGTCTTTTACTATCGCAACAAGGGGGATTTCTTTCCTACAGTCTTAAAGAAAGATCTTTTAAAGTAAAATTCTGAAGGCTTATTAATTGGAATAGCATAAGGAGTAACAACAAAAAAAGATGACATTTTTATTCTGTAGTTTAAGCAGTTTGCTTATATCAATTCGGAGAAATCAGGAAATCCAGGAACCCCTAATAGTTTAGAGGAAGCTGATGGAGACATTGTGGTTAATTTTGAAAAGTTAGAAAAAGAAGCCAATGAGGTAAGCTTTTCATCAGCCACTTGTGAAGCTCTTTTAATTTTGATTTTTCTTTATGCATTCAGATAGGCACATTTTGACAAAAAATGTGTATTTCCTAAATAAGAGATCTGTATATATCCTTATCAATGGCAGTTTTATTTCTGCAGCGAATTTTCCTTCTTAATAGCGCTTTGAATTTAGGTAAAGTAATTTCTTATTTGCCGTTCAATGGCATGGGCAGATATTTTTGGATTTTTCCAATTTTTATTTTTTTTTATACATTCATAGCATGGAAGTTTTTTTTTCCCTCAAAAGAGTGGGCAGTTTTTTGTGATTTCTGCTTAATCATTATTTTGATATGTATTCCAAAGCATCTTGTCCCATTATCAATTCCAAAATCAATGCAATTTTAATCCTTAATGCAAAAATAGGAATTGCGTAGCATTTTCCGAGAGAAGGGAAATGAAATACTTTGATACTAATCACTTGTTTTGTTCCTTTCTTTGTGTATTAGTTAAAGTTAAGAAGAACCCTTTATATACTAATCAGGAATGCTTTGAAAAACCAGAGTATGTAACCTTTAAAGTTATGTATAAAGAAAGCATCCATAGTATTTTCATCATAGGGTACCAGTCTTCTTTTGCCTATGTAGAATTCCTAAAATACCCCACTAGTGAACTAGAAAAGTGTATAAGGTTATTATAAAGAAGGAAATTGTGCAACTAGAGGAGAAAACTTGATTTGCTGATGCTATATTGCATCGAAAGAAACCATTGAAATAGCAAATACAGTAAAATCATTTTACAGTACCGGTACTACCTTAAGGTCTTGAAAATTAACTGGATTTAACAGTAAGCTGGTTTTGAAATAAACCAGCAATTTCTTACACTGAAAAATACTTGAAAATAAGTCTGATTTGAAAATAGCCATGCATTTAAATGCCGTTTGGAGGAGAATTTTCTTTTTCTTTCTTTTTGTATGATAGTCAAAATGGGACATTTTCAATGTTTTATGAACATACATTTAATACAAACAATTCCTTACTTTCAATTTAAAAAATTTAAATATAGGTATTTTAAGCATAAATCATTTGATACAGTTATAATAAAATCTAAATGTTAATAATAAGCCGTATTGATCGATAACATACTTTTTGCTCAAATGATTTAAAAAGATTATTTTGAAAATAAGCACTAACTTTCTTTCCAAAACTTCACATACGCCACAGCTTATTTTTAAGATTTTAGGGTATATGTTAAACTTCAATCACTTGGGCACAAAAAATATATGAAGTCTCTTCCATCTTTCTTTTGTGAGGATGATTTCAGTTTTGCAGTTCTCCTGAAGTTTTCGTTGGGACAAGAATAAATGTCCCCTTTTAAAGGGGCATTAGCTGTGAAAACAATGGCAACCATTTTTTCTCAAAATCTCTCAATGGCATTGGAGTATATATTAAAGACTAATAAAAATATTTATTTTGTACAAGAACAAGAGAACCCTTTAAAAAAAAAAAAATACTACGTTAGATAACCGCTTTTAGTGTAAAGAAATAAGTAAGGAAGAATTATTGTCTAGCAAGACAAAAATTATTTGATCACCAAAATCATATATTCATGTTCCTGTTTTAAGGTTAAAAAGTGTTTGAAATGACAGCTAATGCCCCTTAAATGCCTTAAAAATAGACAGGACATTGATCACATCAGTAAAATATGTCAGAAAATCACAGTCATAATAGTAGCTGTTGTCCATTTACTAACTGTGATGTCATAGCTGTTTGCACAATGTGATGTCACAAAGTAAAGCTCTCAAACAAGTGAATAAGGAAATCACCGAGGTGTGATTTTGGGATCTTTTCTATATTTTTTTTTTTTTTTTGATTTCTCCACCAGTTATTCTTAGAATTTGAAAATATGTTCAGAATGAATTGATTTTTATAGTTCTTTGGAATTCTGAAATATTGATGAGCATTGAAAGTACCATTTAAGTATATATGATGATAAAAGGCAGTTATAGTAGTGCAAGAGCTTGAAGTTGAATGTCTCCATAGTTTAACATAGCAGTAACCTTGAGTACTTCATATTCCCATTATGAATTAAGTCCATAAAAATAGTTTATTTGATGTGTTTTGAAACATTGTCTTATAAAATCAGATGAATACATATATCTGTAGCATTAGTGATAATGGAGTTTTACATAGTAAATTTTCACACATTATGGAATACATTATATATCTGAGCATTAGTGAAAATGGAGTTTTACATAGTAAATTTTCACACATTATGGAATACATTTTTTGACTAGACCACAAAATCTGAAAAGATACTGAAAAATTATTGAAGGGTATCCATTCTTTATAGGTTGTGTGGATTTCGGACTAAAATTAATTTCAGAGAAAGTTTAACAGGACTATGAAGTGTCAGTTTTCACTGGTTTTCTTCCATGTCCATAACTCCTTTAAATGACAAGAACTCTCACATGTTTTGGACACATTTGTAATGGGGGTGCCCTTTACTACGATTTTACCAAATATGAGGAAAATTCACTGACAAATAATTTGTCCATGCCACTGTCTTACCCATCCTTAAAAGGTAGTTAATCTTTCAGGAGAGCACAAGTATCTCATGAATAGCTTATCATAAAAATGTTCATTTATTGAAATCTCCAAATTGCACTGTATGAAGGTTCTTGAAAAGCAGTTTGTTTTTTCCAAGTAGTGCAAATCAAAAAATAAATAGAGATGTAGATTTACTTTGAACTTATTTTTTCATTTCATTTTCCCAATGCAGCTGTATTGCTAATTCAATTGGAGCGCTACTACATTTATCAAATAACCAATGTTTTAAATTGTATTCTGAATAATTCAAACTGATGGATTACTGGTAATTATTAAACCAGGTTTTCACATTTTAGCCAGCAATGCTGGGCAGATAATAATAACTGGTAAGGATATTGCCTGCTTTAAATGTTCTAGGAGCTTCCCAGACTTTGCTTGACCTACCCCCTTTATTTTACATCAATAAATAGCTACAAGTGGTAGTCACTTAGATATTTTTAGCTCACCTGAGCTGAGAGCTGAAGTGAGCTTTTCTGATCACCTGTTGTCTTGTTGTCTGTCGTCCCAACTGTCCGTAAACTTTTCACATTTTCATCTTCTCCAAAACCAATGGGTCAATTTCAATCAAACTTGGTGCAAATCATCCTTGGGTGAAGGAGATTCAAGTTTGTTCAAATGAAGGGTCATGCTCCCTTCAAAGGGGGAGATAATCATGAAAAGGTGAAAATAGGGTGGGATCAATTAAAAATCTTCTCAAGAACCACTGGACCAGGAAACTTTAAATTTACATGAAAGCTTTCTGACATAGTGTAGATTTAAGTTTGTTAAAATCATGGTCCTGTGGGTAAAGTGGGGCCACAATAGGGGATCAAAGTTTTACATGCAAATATGTAGGGAAAATCTTTTAAAATTTTCTTCACTGGGTCAGAAAAGTGGAAATTTACATGAAAGCTTTCTGATAAAGAGTAGATTCAAGTTTGATCAAATCATGGCATCTGGGGCAGGATGGGGCTGCAATATGGGATAAGTTTTATATGATGATATATATATATATGTATGTATGTATAAAAAACCTATAAAAATTATTTCTTGAACTATTTAAGCTAGGGCTTTCATATGGTGTATATACATTCTTTTTGGAAAGAACTTTCATATGGTGCAATGCTGTGTGATCTTGTGACCTTGACCTTCAAGTTTGACCTACTTTTTATAGAATCTGACCTATTCATTATGTCCTGAACTATTTAAGTTAGATCTTTCATATCCTGCATTAAAATTTCTTATGGCTAGACCTTTCATTTCATATCATGTCCTTTGACCTTGTGACCTTGAACTCTGAGTTTGGCTTACCTTTGAGAAAACATAACTTATTAAGTACACTGTATATCCGGAATTATTTTAGGTAGGGCTTTCATATTTTGTATGTAGATTCTTTATGGCAAGACCTTGTTATACTTTGGTGTTTGACCTTGTGACCTTGACTTGGAAGTTTGACCTACTTTTGATAAAAATTTTAACCTATTGAACATCTTCTGATCTATTTAAGATAAATAGAGCTTTCATATTTTGTAAATAGATTTCTTATGGCTAGGTATTTCATATCATACCATGATCTATGACCTCATAAACTTGGTCTTATCCAGAACATTAAGATCATGTTAGTCTTATTGGGTGTTGAGGCATCTCTGTGTTATGTGAATTCATTTTCAGTTGTGTTGTGCTCCATTGGGGCTAGGTGGAGGCTACAATATGGGGTAAATAAAATTCATAGGAATAAAGATTGATAAAAGATCTTTTATAATTCACAACAGCTGAACAATGGCATGGTCAAGGTGACTCAGGTGAGCGATGTGGCCCATGGGCCTCTTGTTTTTAAACTCCCAATTAGAGTAGAAATAGTGTTGAATTCCAAATTTCTTAAAATTTAGTGGGTTGTGTTTGAATTGTTTATTAAAATGCATATTGAAAATCAACAATTTGCTCTTTGTCATATGATGTTAAATATGAATGTTTTGATTTTTTTTATTTCTGTGCAGCTCTCGGTAAGATTTACTGCATTTATGTTTCTGCTTTTTATAATAAGAAATCGTATCTTTCTCTGACAATATATGTATTCTAGCACCCCTTAGAAAATACCAGTCTTGATACTCATTTCTGTATTTTCAAGAATGTGAATAGATTTCCGTGCAACACCTTCAACATACTTTTTCCTTTTTAGAAAAAAAAAAACCCTTAAAATTGATAACAGTGATGTATAAAAAAATTTGAAATTGATAACTAACATACAAGTAAAAATATATGAACCCCCTTGCACAGTAAAAATATATGAACCCCCTTGCACATTGCTCTATTCACATCATTCTGGGTGATTTGCCAATTCAACATTATAAATGAATGCTGTGTTTTTGATATAGTCTAGTTTGCAACCCTTCATTGTGCCCATCTTGTCTCTCTTCATTCTACACATATGAAAGATGATTCTTTGCCAAGTTTGGAAGAGGTTGGGGGGGGGGGGGGGGGGGTCTGTTTTGGAGAATCTAGATTTAGTCACTTGTAATCTTTCTAGTTAATGTATTGAAGTTGAATTTAATTAAAATTTTACAATATATACATTTATTACTATGTAATAATTTTATTTTCACAATACTGAACCATTAAAAATATGCATTGATACACATTCTCACATATTCCAGTATTTTGTATTGGTTTAAGGGGAAAGTCTGTAGTGACGTACCTATCAGAAACATAAGGAAAGTGAAACCATCACGAATAGTACTTCTTTCAGTACCATATTCTGTACACATATTTTCAATTGGTTTCATTATGAAAAAGAAACTCCATAAAGATTTTCCAACAGAGTTGAAACATATTTGATTTCAAGGAGAGGTTAATTATGTAAGGGAACAAATTCATTTAAAAGTAGCGTCTCATTGTAGGGCTCAACGTGGTGGACTAATGAAAAACGTGGCAATGATTGATAAATGCTAAATTCTCTGCTCAGGTTTGTCCACCACCTTCCTAAGGCTCACACACACACGGTGTAACAGGGCCAAATAATTCACCTACCTGATTAATCTGGAGTGACACATCTAATATTTAGAGTTAAAACAGAGTTTTAGAGATTTTAACACACAATGCCCAGCCCTACAACTTTTCGAAGAACACAGCATGGCATCTAATGAATATTAAAGCAAACCATAGTTTTACTGAAGATTTTTATTGGTGAAATCTTTTATGTTTTTGTTGTATATTATGTACATGTTACTTACAATAGGTAGTATGTATATGTGATTAAAAAAACATATGAATTAATACACTGTTGTAGATCTAGAACCCCTTGTCTTAATGGCTTCTCCCCAGCAAGTCCAACTCCTTATACATGAGAATGAGTTTGGACATTTCTAAGAAATTTTATGTTGATTAAACAGATCTCTTTTCATTGTTACTACTACTGTGTGCTGGGGAAATTTGAATATTTACTCATTATCATAGAATAGTAATAAATGGTTTGGGGAGGAATAGTTATTAGGTCACTTGAGTAAACTAGTCTATTGCAATCAGTCAGGGTCCTTCGTCAGTCATGCATTAACAATGATAATTACCCTTCCAATTTTTTTTTCAAATTTGGTATGAAGCATCTTTATGACAAGGGGGACTTAAATTGTAAATTTCAGAACTCCTGCACCCTCGGGGCCTTAGGGGCGGGGCAAAAACTGCCAAAAATTAATTAATTTTCAAAAATCATCTTCTCTTCAACCACATATCAGTAAGAAAAATTAAATGCTTAGTGATGTAGAGCTGGAAGGCCTCTACCAAAATTATATAAATTTCATGGATCTCTGAGGTAGAGGTTCTGACTCCAGGGCGGGACCAAACTTGGTATGTAGTGTTTATGTGTAAAACATTTTTTTAAAAAAAACATCTTAAATGCTATTGATATGAAATTGAAAAGAAATGGATTTTTAGAAAGAGCAGGTAGTCCTTCACCAAAATTTTAAATTTCATGATCCCAGGGTTAGGGGTTTTGGTGTCAGGGTGGGGTTAAATTGGTTGGTGATTTTAAAAATGTGTTAAAATAATTGAGCATTTTTATCATTTTCTTGATAACTACCATGATTTCACTTTTTTCAAATTTGTTATGAAGCATCTTTTGGACAAGGATGATGTTAGGGCTTCTGCACCCCTGGGGTCTTAGGAGCAGAGGAAAAACTGCCAAACAGTGACCAATATTCTAAAATCTTCTCTACAACTGCACATTTGTAAGAAAACTAAATACATAGTGATGTAGAGCAGGAAGGCCTCTACCAAAATTGTAAATTTCATGGTCCCGGGGTAGAGGTTCTGATTCCAGGGCAGGGCCAAACTATATAAAGTGTATATGTGTAAAACATTTAAACAAGATCTTTTTTAATGCTATTTGATACTGAATTGAAACTTAATAGATATTTAGAAGGAGTAGGTAATCCTTTAACAAAATCGTAAATTTCGTGATCCCAGGGGTAGGGATTTTGGTTCCAGAGTGGGGCTAAAATTATTATAGTGATCATTTTAAAGACTTCTTTAATTTTGCTGATACAGTATGCCTATTTAGGAAAAGCAGAAAAGGATGTACCAAAATTGTGAATTTTGCAACCCCAGGGTTTTTGACTCTTATGATAGGTCAAAATCAGTCATATAGTGTTATGTGTTATATATATGATAAAAGTCAATCATCAGTGTATGCACTTTGGGGGGGGGGGGGGGGGGGGGGGGGTATTTAAGTTTTAAGAACACATCTTATTTTAAACTGATGCTGAATATTAGAATTTAGCTTAGATATGCAAAACAGGATTTATTTTTTCTCTATTTCATAGCCCTTGGGGTTAGTGATACTTTAAACTAATACTCAGGTGACTGATAAGGTATGTGGGCCACTTGTTTTTTAATACAGTGGGATGAATATATCACAGAATGAAAATTTCCCAGTATATAGTAAAAAAAAGAATTTGAATTAAAAATTTGTGTCACAGAACCAGGCTTTAAATATTTTTTTTGATTTAAAAATCGTTTCCATTATTGATTAACATTTTACACATAGTAGTTTATACAAAATAACATTTGATTTTGACAGTGCTCAACCAATCACTGTCAGCTATTCTACAAACCAGTGAAATGCTTCCTATTAGATATTCTATACATTCAGTAGATCAATCATAAATGGGTATTCGGCCTAATCATACATTTAGACATGAAGAAAAGGCTGTGGAAGGTTTTTAATGAGGAATATGCGTAAAGTCTCTGTTGCACCCTTATTTACTAATTGTCTTTGTAACATGTTGCCTTCCAAGTAAATTCACTTTGTCATGGCTTTTGTAACTGACACAAGAATACTGAAATTGACACTACTTTAAAAATTATTTTAACTTCTTTTTATCAGACTATGTTGAAAATTCTTCTGCATGAGTAAATTATAGTTTCTCTGTTTATACAATGTGTTTGTGCAATGAGATTTGAATTCACCGAGTAAAAGCATAGTTTGATTAATTCTCTTTAGCAGTCAACTTGACTGGAAATGTTATACTTGTGTTAACATTCCTTGATTTTCCATTAGCCATTGGAGAATTTCATTTTCAACAATGTTTATGCAGCAAACACAAGTTTTACTATGTCTCAATTTGATTTGTTTTCTATTAAGTGAAGAAAAGAAAAAAAACATCTTTAGAAAGTGAAAAGAAGCTTACACAAGACATGTGATGTGGGTGTACCCTAACTTAGGTGTTCTCAAAATGCTACAAACCCTTGCTTAACGGTTTTCTCAAATCTTGTAAATAATTCATGAGGCAAACTTGCATGTATTTTGACTGGTGCCACAGATGAAGCTCATCAGATGAAGCTCATTGCAAGTTAGGTGATAGAAATATATATGTTGGTCAAATTTTTGCTGTTGCTGATAAGATTTTGTTAGTTGTTATGGCAGTCATAGTTATTTACAGGCTACATTTGATGTGATTCATAAATATAAGTGCCTGTACTGTGATTGTAATTCTCTTTTTAGTGATGTGTATGCAATAGTCAATGAAATAGTCTTATGAATTGCTTATTGTTTATATCTTACCAGTATTCATGTCAATGTTATCTTTCTTTTTTTAACACTATGGACTATGTTTAGAATCTAAGGACATTGGATTTTCCCACTGACACGGTCTCTATCTACGTGTATCTTGAGTGTTTAGGCTGGACGGAAGTGGATTTATAGGCATAATGGGATGACATTTAAATGACGGGAGGACCCACTCAAAGGCGATATAACTCTTGTTTAAGATGTGCAGTCTGTTGTATAGCATACGGGATGGACATCATTATATATGTATGCAACAGGAATTAGAAGAATGAAAATACAAACTTCTCTGTTATGAAATATTTGGTATTGGGCATGGGTCATTTATTCACATTTCAGTATGTTTTGAGAATTCATTGAGTATGTTTAGATACTGTCCTCAGAAAAGTGAAAGCACTCACCTCAGTGTTAGTGAATTAGTGTGTTAAAATCCATCGTTGCTAGCGATGGTTACTGAGTCCGGTAGTACCTACCCTAACTTGATGTAGTATAAACAGAGACAATAGGTGTGACTTGCAACGGTGGTTAAAATCTGATGAGGTGAACATTGTATGAGGAATTTATTAAATGTAGTCTTCATGATGTTTGTGATGAGGACTATTTACAGTTTTATTGTGAAAAGGTTTGAATATCGTACATAGCTCCTCTGAAGAGAAGAGATTGTTCTTTTTCAGTTGACGAAGAAAAAAGCGAAAGAAAAGCCACTGCTTCGTCGAAAATCAGAACTACCACATGACATAAGCATGATACGGGCCTTGGAGTCTCACAAACGCAGTGACGAATATCTGTCTACCTCCTCCGAGAGTCAGAGTGCAAACTGAGACACAAATGACCTTAATGCCATATTGAGGACCATAATGCAACAAAAATATGAAGAACAATTAGTGTACCTGAATACTGCAAGTCAATCACAGAGCCATGTCTTTTGTATGTGTGTTTGTATGTATGTGTAAGTGTCTTGAGTATTATCAATTTTTAATTTGTAGAAACCCAGGTTAAAGGTTAAACCCAGGTTAAAGATTGTAACAATTATCAGTTATATACATATTTATGATTGTATATATATACATGATATTTTTATGGTGTACATTAATGTATTATCTTAATTTTGTTTGGTTGTAGTTTTTTTTAAAGTGTAGTAGTACATGTACAATGGCAAAAAGGATACTTAATTAGTAACGGACAGAGTAAACAAATGACTTTTTTCAGTAATTAGATATGCCTGAATTGCAGATTTACAGAACTGATTTAGTAAACATGCATTGTATTTGGGGGGAAATTGAGCGATTATTGTCATAGGCCTAGACCTGTGGTGGATGAAGGGGACATAACCCACAGTAACGGAGTCTATTTATTAAGCCACTGTGATAGGACACACACCCCCATTTTAGTAGAGGTTATTGACCAACTTTTTCAATGAAGATGGTTTAGTTATGAATAAACTATGCACATTAAATTCTTAATTTCCTTGTTCTTTTAGAAATTGTGTGCATTTGTCATTCAAAATGAGTTTAGATCGAAGATATGGGAAATGGTGAAATGTGTTATTCAATGAATGTCAGTCTGATTTACATTTTTAAAGGAATGAGTTTCTCCTATCACTGTTACGAATGAAACTGCAGTTTCATGACTGTGTGATTTGTTGAAGGTTTCAGAACATCCATGTCCGCTTGAGTCACATATATACATGTATGATATTCAGATTTAATTTTTAACAGTAAAGATAGAACACTTACAAAAAAGTAATTGTTGCATTCCAAATACATCCCCTTATTTTTTTTTTCATTTATTCTTTGTGTATATTAACTTGTTCTTAAGCAAAACATCTGTGATAAAATCTGGTCATCTTTTTATTGTACATGATATTGTGTTATTACTTTGTTGACGAGTGGTGACTCCATTAAAGGGAAGGCAGGAACAACATTAGCGTTCTAGTGATTGTTTTTAAATGCAGTGTTTATATTTGAACAGGGTACACTCATGTCTACTATTAGTAGAGAAGAGGAAGAAAAGCTGTACTACAATTTTATAAATCACTAGACTGGGAAAAATTCAAAAATAAAGAGAATTCATTTGACGAAATTTCATAAGATAAGCATTTTTTAATTGCTTCAATTAACAGATATGAAATATATACATGTATTTTGATTTTCCAAGAAGAAAAAAAAGCCCAGTATTTGATTTGAAGATCTCTAATTTTTTGTATTCAAGCAAAATATGAAGCGATTATAGAAGCATTTCTTGCCCTCTTTCTATGCAAGTTTTGTGACTAGATTCATGATGATGGATTGTACAATAACATGGAAGTGAAGCTATTGTAATTCATTATATAGTCTCTGTGAATGAATGCATGTGCCTTTGAAAGTTAGCTCCTACAAATTATGATTCCAGAAGAAAAGTGAATGTTTTCTGTTTTTGTTCATTGAAAATTTGTCATTGGAAGCAAGAGAAATATTAATGGAGCCATTCAGTTTTCCTTTGATAGACACAACAGCATTCCAAATCATAATCAGAATTACTCATAGATTATAGGATACGACATACATGATTTTTAGTATTATATATTTTTTTTTTTACGAGTTGTTTTATTTATGTAATTTTTTGGGGGGGAATTTTGTTTGCTTTTTGTTGCAAATCGCACCATTTCAGAGAGATTAGTCCATAATGATTGATGACAGATATGAAGCAGTTTCTTTTAGACCTGATTGAAATAAAGATAAGAGAATTATGGAAGCATATATTGGAATATTCCTTGTCATGTTGTGGGGATTTTTATAATAATTTTAAATGAAAATCATGATTTCATGACAGTAATTTACATGCTATTATAAACTTGTGCATAACATTTGAGGTTGATTCTTTTGATGCATTTATGAGCACAGATTGATTTAGTCAATAAATCTATGTTTGAAATAATTAAATTGTTTTGTGCCAACAATACATATTGCAGACTTCATTTAACTGATGTTATAGCATATAGTGAAAATCCTGTCACCATCATGACACTTGCAATATTTTATTGACTTGTTACTACATCGTAGGGATCTAGCTGTCCAGTTTAGCTGTTTTATTTTCTGTAGCTTTAACTGTTAATGTAGTTTACCTCTTAAATCAAAACTGTAATGGAAAATATACTGTAAATCACTTGTATTTTATGAGACATTATACCCATAGTACCTTGTGTTGTTGGTTCAGCCAGACTTTAAATTTTGCAAATGTTCATTTTCTTAAATGTCTATTTTCATGATCACTCGGTATAAATACAAAATTCTTCACAGCAATCTTATTCTAACATCCAGAAAAATGGGGAAATTGTTAAAACACAGTTTTCATGATTAAAAAAGATGTAATGTAATGCACATTTATGAGTAGTCTTACATTTCATAAAGATGTAAACACGAGTGTCAGCACATTAGTGTGGTCTTCAAAGAAATATTGCATGGAAATGGGTAAGATTTTGACCACCAGCTTCATATTAATCATTTGCACATATTTGTTATATTATCCTTTTAAGTTATTGCATATCGCAAAACAAGCTTTGGTTTGTTATGCACCAGTTGCTAATTTTGGGCAACTGGTACTGTAAGAGAAATGTGTTATTTTAGACATTTTTCTATTTTTAGTGTGATTTCAATATTGCACATGAAAGGTACATTGGATAATTGATGTGAATGTTAGTGTGATTACAAGGATTTGAGCAGTAAATAATGAGATTTTTGTTTTAACATATAGATAAACTGATGGTTAGATATATCTGAAAAGTTGACAGTATCATGGAATTTTCAAATTTGTGAATTATGTTTTTTCTAATTTTGTTGACACTAGTGGGACACTTGATTTTTAATTAATTAGAAATATACTTGTTATATCAATGCTAATATGGAAAACTTGCATGAAATATACACAATATATCCACAATTCTAACAAGAATATTTAGTGATCTCATTTTCCTTTGTAAAACTCCACTTTATTTTGTTTCATGTGACCAATTAGCCATATTCATAACATGTTTTCCCATTTTATGCCGGTGTATAAATTCTTCATTTTCTGGGGATTGGAGTCTATTTTAACCAAACATTTTTTTTTCTATGAATATTTTTGATCCAGGACATATAAAGGAGAAATTGAGCCATAATGTATGTTATTATTTTGGTCGGTCTATTTGCTGATAACTTGTGCACTTCATCTTTTCTGAAGATGCTGACAGGGATGCAATGTTCAAAAGTATTGAATCCAGAAGGGGGGGGGGGGCATAACATGCACATTTCACTTCTTGGTAGCATTGGTACTTTTCACAATACATCTCATTTTCTGTTTGACTCGGAATCCTAGTGATGTTTTGCATAAAAACGTTGACATGTGTATTGTAAGTGAATATAATATTACAGACGGAAAAATACTGTGAATGGACTTTCATTGTATGAACATATTTAACAAGAAATGGGAAGGTTCAACTGTGATGTGTATTATATATTTCTGTATTATCTGACCAGGAACAAAATATATAGAGTGTATGTGTGGAGATGGGAGATGTTTTGGTCTGACGTGTGTAAAGTCGGACTGCTGTGTATAACTGTTGTCAACAAAAAAAATCGACCTTCAATTGTTTCCTTTCTTAAAAAAAAAATAAATAAAAAACTTATCTCTTATGGCATTTTTTTTGGTGTTATGTATGTAGTGCTTGTGTCTTGAAATAATCGTTCTTGATTTAATTTAAACATTGTTAACGATCAGATTCAATGACTGATAGTACATTTGCTATTGGTAGTTGGGGAATGGATATATATCTTTCCCTGGTGTTTGTTGGCTCACCCTTGTGTACTGGATAGAATTTTACCATACTGTCAGCAATGTAACAATGAGTAAAGATCTGGCTTGATAAGGGTGAAGGTCATTGCCAGGAATTCCATTCCTTATTTACAATATTTTTAAAATTACTTGCACGGATACTGGGTTAATTTCTGAGGTGTGCATATACACTGTTTATATAGACATTGCAATGAACTCCTTACGGTAGCTCCACCCTCATCTGACTTAAAAATATTAATGGTTAGAAGTGGAAAAACTGTGTTAATTTCCACTCGATACAGCTTAATTTGATTAATAACCAAAGAAAATGTATATGTTGGCACCTTTTTAGCTCACCTCATCGCCTGTTGTCCGTCTGTAAATTTTCTACATTTTCAACTTCTTCTCCAGTACCACGGGCTCATTTTCAACCAAACTTGGCCAAAATCATCCTTGGGTGAAGGGCTTTCAAGTTTGTTCAAATGAAGGGCCATACCCCTTTCAAAGGGGAGATAATCACAAAAATGTAAAAAAAAAAAAAAAAAAAAAAAAAAAAAATGGGGTGGGGTCATTTAAAAATCTTCTTAAGAACCACTGAGTCAGAAGAACTGAACTTTTCATAAAAGCTTCCTGACATAGTGGAGATTCAAGTTTGTTAAAATCATGACCCCTGGGGGGTAGGATGGGGCCATGATAGGGGATCAAAGTTTTACATGCAAATATACAAGTATAGAAAAAAATCTTCTCAAGAACTATTGGACCAAAGAAGTTTACATTTACATGAAAGCTTATTCCTGACATAATGCAGATTCAAATTTGTAAAAATCATGGCTCCCGGGAGTAGGTTTGGGCTACAATTTGGATCAAAGTTTTACATGCGAATATATGGAGAAAATCTTGAAATATGGGCCAAGGTGACTTAGGTGAGCGATGTGGCCCATGGGCCTCTTGTTGAAGTTGACAGACATATAAAAACGGAAGTACAGGTAAACGTCAGAAAATCACATTTTCTTAAAACAATAATAAATAAAAAAGATAAAATTTTGTTAAAATGACGAATTTTTAATGTCAACAGTTCAGAAAAACTGCTAATATAGAAATATGTATAAATTGATTGGGGAAATCATTGTATAATAGACATACAGTAGAGGAAATAGGAGTTATATTGCCCTTGACATTTTTTTCATTATCAATGGAAAGTATAAACTTTTTCACTATCAATTGTTTACAAGAAATTTTATTTTGTCCATTGAATAAAATTCCACTGAAAGATATATTTATATATCAAGCGCAAAGTTTAATAAATTTTGCAAAAACCTATGACTTAGCACAAGGATCGATCTACCTTAAATAAATTTATGATTAGGGCTATACGGACCGCGGATATCGGCTTGGATAGCTCGGTGGTTAAAGCACCTGACTAGTAATGCAGGGGTCCTGGGTTCAATTCCCGGTCAAATGTATATTAACAAGATATCTTATAAAGTTTATGATAGATACATATATCTTATAAAACATATAAGATATCTCAAATCAATTTTTATAAGGTATCTTCAAAATTTTTTGAGATATCTTGCAAAGAAAAATATATCATCGTTTATAAGATATCTTATAGATAGGGATGTCAACGAATATTACGAATTCGGTTATACAGGTATAACCGTTTATGCTTGGACATCTAGAGCTACAGAAAGCTACCTAACGATTACCGAACACCATAGTATGCAAGAACGGGATATAGAAACCAGTGTCCTGTGTACATGTTCGATGCCAGAGAGTCACACTGCCATCAATATTAAGTGTAAAATAAAGGAAATTTTAAAAGATTTTGGTTTGTTAAGGAAAATTGACGTTTGTACGGAAGCCGATAGGTGCCAGGGTATAGAATTAATATTTATTTAACTGGCGGCCGCCATATAAATTAAGTGGCGGCCGCCACTCAGTTTAAATCATTTATATGGCTGTCACCAGTTATTCAATTCCTCTCTCTCTATCTCTCTCTCAAGATGAAAGGGGCGCAATCCCTCCCAATGCTTAGTAATATATATACATATATATTTATTTTTTTTCGATTGTACTGTTAAATACGTAGACCCACGGAGCTGACCCTCCATTTTTTTGACAACGTTCAATTTCTATTATTTTCACATGCAAACTATAATTATTTTCACATGTGAAATAAGATTAATTGGCGGATTGACCCCCACCCCACTCTTTTGGTGGTAGTAATGAATGGTAAAAATGTAATAATGAATGAACTGATCAATTGAAGAATGAACGGAGCCCTCTCACTCCAATTTAGGAGTACAAAGTTTGGACAAAAGAGACATTTTAGGTTCCTTTTCTGCTTGTCAACAATTGTAGAATACAATTTCTGTAGAAGACAATTTCTTATATATTTCATGAGATATATTATCAACTGTAAATTATATGAGACATCTTATGAAATTTATTAGATATCTTATTCAAAATAGAAGATATCTCATAAATTATATAAGATACATTTATAAAGGAGTAAATATAAATATGGCGTGACATACATCCTGACAAGTAAGAGTGCGCAAACACGCATGCAAATACACATGAGTACACAGAGTGAAATACAAAGCAAGCACTAGCATTTGTCATAGTTTTAAAAAGAAAATGAAATCTTTAGATTCGGCATAAACAACACTGTGTGCACAGTTTTAATTTGAGTGAACATAATATTCATGAACAGCACTTTACCACTTACCATGTTAACTTAATGTAAAAAAGAAATCCATCAGTACTATCATGATGAACAAAATAAAAAAAAAGGAATTTAAGCCAACTACTGTACTAGCGATAAGCATGGAGTAAAAGGTACGGAATAGCTACTTTTACAAAGTACGCATCAAATTCAACAGGTGGAGTAAGCAAATCTAGGCATGAAGCATTTTTCATACATGAAATTGGCTCTTTCAAAATAGAGCCATTATTTTTTTAATGTATTTAGTAGAAACACAATTGTCTTTCTCTCTGCTATTGAATTTGGCATGGAAGAGAGAGAGAGAGATTACATGGGATGGTTGTAGGGACAGCGCGGGGATAGCTCTGACTTGTTGAAGAGTAGGCGTCTGTAGAGGAATATTACAGTTTTGTGGGTATATCCATGTCATGTTTCGTGCACTCTCTCCTCTTGTAGGCCTACCCTTTTACGCCACATTTATGAAATGCACTTTTAGGCCTATTCTCTGCACACTTTAAACATGTCGAAGGGGAATAGGTGCTGGAGGAGGAGGAGGAGAAAATCAAAGTTGGGGTTTGAGAGCGAGGGCCTGGGTGGAGACCATTCGTGCTCGGGTATGACCTAAAATTGGCGACCAATCGTGTCCACCCTCACAGCACGTTCGATCGCCCGACGACGATACGTGCGGCACGAATGGTTGCCGGCGACCAAACGTGCGGCACGAATGGTCGTCGGCGACCGAAAGTGCCAAAACGACCGAACGTGCCGTAACAGGGCGGTCCTTCGGATGAGACCGCAAAAACCGAGGTCCCGTGTCGCAGCAGGTGTGGCGCGATAAAGATCCCTCCCTGCTCAATGGCCATAAGCGCCGAGCATAGGCCTAAATTTTGCAGCCCTTCACGGCAGTGGTGACGTCTCCATATGAGTGAAATATTCTCGAGAGGGATGTAAAACAATATTGAATAAATTAATATAACTTTCATAAGGTATCTTGTGAAATTGATGAGATGCCTTTAAAGAAAACAGCGTGCCATATGCCCTTACTGTTAGATAATCCATATTTTTCACTGTTACTACACTCATAATAAAAAGTTTATTCTTTTCAGTATTGCCAAAGAAGGGGGGGGGGGCATATATTTCTCATGACCCGCGGAAACAAAACTCCTAGCAGCGTGGGTGATTGTTTCGTACTTGAGTTTGGACAACCCGAATTGCAGTCAAAAGGACAGCTGTTATGACGTGCCATTTGAACTCGACTCAACATTAACCCTGCCTTCTAGGGGTGTGTGGGTGGTAGCAATATGGCGTTCTTGTATTGGTACTGCACATGTAACCGCAGGGCCAGATGGCATCAAGCCTCGAATATTAACTGACGTCATAACTCCGATCCTTACTGTCATCTTCCAGAAATCCCTTGATACCGGCGTGATCCCAGCGGATTGGAGAAGTGCCGACGTAAGTCCTGTGTTTAAGAAAGGTGACCGACTCAAAGCAGAGAATTATCGCCCTATCTCGCTTACCTGTATATGTTCCAAAAATGATTTAGCTACTTCATAAAATGTAAGAGGAGTTCTGGGAGCCAGGTTTTTGTAGAGAAACGTCACTTTCGACCCTCATTTGTCCCCCGGGGTGAAAATAAACCACCAACCACCTTCCAAAAGATGATTTGGCTATTGTGTAAAATATAGGAGTTCTGGGAGCCAGGTATTTTTGAAAAAAACATCGTTATCGTATCCCCATTTTGCCCCCCCCCCCCCCCCCCCCCCCCGGTAAAATTGAAAATTCTGAAACCTTATTGCACATCTACAGGATACTACCTATATTATTCCAAAAGATTGATTGGTTACTGCTTAAAATAAAAGAGGGGTTTAAGGAAGTGTGACGGACCAGGGTAACAACAATATACCCAACTTTCTTTGGAAAGTGAGGGCAGAATGAAAACAGACAAATTTCAACAAATTATTTGGTATAAAAGTAGTTGCCTCCCTTTGCAGATTCAGAGGATTGTTCAAAAACGGCTGAATGATTTTTTTTTTTTTTTTTTTTTGTAATTTCTTACTCCATTTTTACCATTAATTTCCGCTAACACCCTATGATCCATTCCATAGTCCAGAATCAGCCTCTTTTTGGTAATGAATTTAAACAAACTTTTGATGTAACTCAATACGAGAAGAAGTGGGTATTTTCTAAACTGTGAAGCACCTCAGACATAATTCAAGCGAAAATAGAATTTTAGCATGGTAGACTTTGAAACACAGTGAAATATCAATAGCGATTCCAATACAACTGCATCACCCATAGCATTTTGGACATCACATGAAAAACCAGCATCATGTGTAGTTAACTACACCAGTGATGTCTGGGAATTACTCTTTTTGCCTGATATAAATAATTTCTTAAAAAGTGGCAAACTGTCTACAAATCCAACAATGTGATCCAATTTTATATAGAAACACTGTTCATGAAAACAATACAATCAAAATATTTCGCATTGTGTGAAACCAGAGCAGGAATTTTTGTACGGTCCTTCAGGTAGTGGTTCCCCCCCCCCCCTTTGGAAAGAGACACAACATCAAAGGAAATCCCAGTTGTAGCAGAGGCAGACTGGCTGATCTCCCCATCTAGGAGCCAATACTGGTTGAACTTTTTCCCCATTAGCTAGCATCATATTTGTGAAGTTGGTGATCCTGTATAAAAATAATTGTGAATTAAAAGAATACAACACTGGAATATATATTGAAAATAAGTACAACATTAAAATCTGTAGATTTTTTATTTCTCGAGCTACGAGGAGTGATCAAAACGTTCGTGAACTAGTTAAATAGCTTATATACATAATGCGAATCAAAGTGGGTCTCCGAGTTTATTTTTTTTTCAAAGTAGGACCCTCCAACTTAAAAAAGATGTATCTGCCCATGACCCAGGCCATGGTGCACACAGCAGTACCGCTATATATATCCGGGTCTCATATTTCTTTCAAAACTGGAAATAACCAGAGGTAACAAATTGCCAAATCTAGGCTGTAATGGGGTGGGTTAGGATTTCTATACTCGTGTGTCCTGGTGTCCATCACAACCCCACTCTTACGGTTACCCGGGTTGTCTTGGTGCAGAGTGGATCCGGGTTGGATCAGATTTGGGCGCTTTCTTTTTATGGCTGTCATCAAATCTGATTTGACAACACACACACATAGTAGTATCCATTATCTGAAGTATAGGGGAGAACCATGTGATTAAGAATAATTCCGTTGATGTCACAGAAAACAATGAGCCTGATCTTCCCCGCATACTTCGTTACACGTGCTTTCAATGGTGATGGAAAGGATTGATGCTTTCAAATTAAACTTTGTTGTTTACTTTCTAGTTCATAAAAATGTACCCTTGTTTCGTCACGTTATAATTCTATTCATGAACAACTGTCCTTGTCTTGCGTTCTCTATTGACGTGTAGCAGGCCTGACGTTCGTTTAGTCTGTACTTCGCGTTGTGTTTGTTTTATTTTATAGTGGCGACTTCAAAACGACCTAACTACACTTTGATTAGAAACTTGTTAATAAACTCAATAGAAATGAAAATAAGATTAACAATACTTTGCGAATTTATTACCAGTATAAATATGGGAAATATACACTCCTAATCTTAGAATTTAGAATATGAAGAAATACTTCCAACCCATATGTAATATAATAATTTAGTAAGTAAAAAGGGACAAAATGTAGGAGGAAACAGACGAATAAGACGCGAATAATAGGAAGAAAAGAAGCAGAAGTATAACTAGCAAACCCAGCTGTCTCGCTTCGACGAACTACTACTACTACTTATGGTGTTCAGACTTGTAGTGCAGACTGCCAGCAGGGACCCTGTTACACTTGGTTTGTTGCAGCAAGGTGTCGATGGCGGTTGACCCTCGGATCCCTTGGGGACTGGTCTTCCTGAAGATCCGGGGATGGTTGGGTCCTCCAGAAGGTCGTGGATGGGTCTCCTTCCTCGAGTCGATCGCCCACGGATCCCCACAGTATAATCGGGGGGAGCGCTTCTTGAAAAAGCTAAATTGCAGTTCTTCATCTGAGGTCGATCGACCCTCGGATCTCCCGCTTCGACGAACGACGACGATGATGTAGATTTATAGTGCAGACTGCCCAGTAGGGGCCCTGCTACACTTGGTTTGTTGCGGCGAGGCGACGATAGTTGTCGACCCTCGGATCCCCTGGGAACGGGGATGGTTAGGTCCTCCATAAGGTGGTGGATGGGCCCATCCCTTCTTCCTTGAGTCGATCGCCCACGGATCCCCACAGTATAGTCGGGGAAAGGGCTTATTGAAGATAGCTTGCTATTTTTCATCTTTGGCCGATCGACCCTCGGATCTTCCTCAGTAAAATCGGGGAGACGATCTTCTTGAAGACTGTTGAGGACGCGGCAAAGGAGGTCCGGAGTGGAGCCCCTCTACTGGATCCAGTGCAGAAACCCACCAGCTGTATGTCTAAATAATTTGGATAGTCGCCTAAACTTCCTTATTTATTGGGCGAAAGCAGAAGGATAGTTGTGTGTGCAAATGTATTTATGACCGAAAGTGTTTATAACGTGGAGTTGACCAAGCTCGCACGTCCATGACTTTATGAGGAAGCCACGGAAGACGCGTTAGACCACTGTCTTTAATTTAAGAGATAGTTGGCCTCTTGAACCGATGCGTTATTGTATAAAAAATTACTTGATAGAATTTAAATGTATAATTTAAGCTATAATACAGAGAGCTTCATACCCTATAAGGAGCATACGCTTATTGATAATTGAGGGAATAGGATTCTGAATCCTAAATTTAATCCCGGATATGCCTGGATATACATGTATTAATACAATAAATTAATAACAGACCTAAACGAGAAGTTTTAACATTAGGGACTTGCATATGTAGAGTTTGAATGTTGGCTGTAAATTCTGTTATTTCAAGGAAAGACATACATGTTAGCATTAATATTATTTTGGTATTATTTGGCTTTGTTTTTATTTTTTTTTTAATTTATTTTTACAGTATATATGAAAAGGAATTAGTTGAGGGGGTATATTATTTGGGTAAAGGTATAAGCTAGAATTGCCATGGGTAAGTGATATGTTTATGGTATGTTTGGGTGTTTTGGTGTATAAATTTAATGGCGGTGTTATAGCCGGGAAACTAATGTTAGCAGAAGAGACTGATACCTGCATCAGCCCTTAAAGGTTAAAATGTATAACCGTCAGCCACTCCCGTCACCAGAGGTGTCTGACAGTTGAGGGTGTCAGTAAGTGAGGAATCCTGGGTAGTGTATGTCTATGTGTTGCAGTGCCATTGCTTTGATTTGTAATGGGTTACTGTGTTTTTTGGTGATTGCACAGTCGATATTGGTGTAAAAGGAGGATGAGAGGTCCATGGAGCCGTTGCTCGGTAGGTGGCTCGGATAGCCCATAAGTGTTTTATATATCCATATTTGATAGCCAAATGGTCCATTTCTCCTCCCCTCCCCCACCTTTCGCTGGATTTGGTGTGAGTGTATGCGTATGTATGAGGTGCTTGCAATAATGTATTTGCAGGATTTATTTTGGTAGAGGAGACCCTAACCCAGTACCTTAGAGAAAATTAGAGTCTGCGTAGGTTAAGTAGTAGTTCTTCCGATTCCAGTAGGACTGTGCTTTTTTCTGTGCTGTGGTGAGTTCTAAGTGCAATTCGGAGTGCCGACGATTGGATCCTGTCCAGACTCTGAAGATAGGTATTGGCAACCTGAGTTGTAAGCCTGGCAACCGTAGTCAAGTGTCGATCTAAGAAGAGATTTGTAGAGCATTAAAAGAGTTTGTTTGTCAGCACCGAATTTTGTTCCTGAAACAGAATGCATAAGGTTGAGTATTTTGCAACATTTAATTTTGAGTTTTTCGACGTGAGCTTTGAATGTCAAATGTTTGTCGAAATTGACTCCCAGAAAGGTTACTTGTGATTCTACCTTGATGGGTTGATTTCCTAGGTAGAGTTTTAGCTGGGATTTGCATTTAATGTGCGTTGGGTTAGTTTTGTCAAATAAGATTGCGACAGTTTTTGGTTGCGACAGCTTGAAACCCCACCGGATGGACGAGTTTGAAATTTGAGTCCAGAGTGCTTTGCAACCTAATGTTGATGATTTTGATGGAGCGACTTGTGTGATGAATTTGCATGTCATCTGCAAACTGGGAGACATCAGCCACTTGGTACGGTTGGTTTTTGGTGTTGTATTGTGGATGATAAGTCATTGATCATGAGATTGAAAAGTGTGAGACTGATAACAGAACCCTGTCGTGTACCATTGTCCAAGGTGTGCAGATCTGAATTTGACTGATGAATTTAATCGCCCAACGTGGGGCTTCGACGAACTGTTCGCTGCAAGGCTTTATATAGTAACTGGGACAAAAAGTCATTGGCCGAAAGATAAAGCGGGCGTGTTCAAATATAACGGGTGAATAATTTACATCGGGATTGAAATTCAAAAATAAAAGTATACCCGCATGCTCGTTTGTTCCTTTAGAAGGAAGCGAGAAACCCACATTGCACAAACTCGCCAAATCCATCCGATAATTAAATTCAAGCGTCTTGGAAGGTACATGTAGATTCGCGATATAAAGTTGTAAAAGGTAGACAAAGCAGCGACCCGCAACCTAAAGTATCAAACTCATTACATCTTAGCTTTAAACACTGTGCTGTACTTGTAAATAACACTTGATATTGACACGATTTAATTTTAACAAATCGCATGCAAAACGTCGTGCTCATTATCAGGTAAGAAGAAACTGTTTGATAGATATGCTAATATAAGAACCTGCATGTTGCAGATCAACTACATTCGTGGCTTTTAATCCCGTGGGGACCCGGGTTAGAATAGGTGACTAAATGGGGCGGTCCTTCGGATGAGACCGTAAAAACCGAGGTCCCGTGTCACAGCAGGTGTGGCACGATAAAGATCCCCCCTGCTCAAAGGCCATAAGCGCCGAGCACAGGCCTAAATTTTGCAGCCCTTCACCGGTGTTATAGAACCAGACTCCCCCTAGTAAGACTTCCCCCGGAAGTCTGGCTCTAGAGTGAGCCTTCCCCAGGGGGAAGGTTCACTCTAGAGCTAGGCTTCTGGGGGGAAGGCTCACTCTAGAGCAAGACTTCCGGGGGGAAGGCTCATTATTGGGGAAGGCTCACTCTACAACTCCGGCAGTGGTGACGTCTCCATATGAGTGAAATATTCTCAAGAGGGACATTAAACAATATTCAATCAATCATTCTGGCTTTTGAAATTAATGGGTATGCAAAATAAACCAAAGTTTGTGGGATATCAGTTAAACCTGTTGTTGGATAAACGACCGACGCTTAAATATTGTAACCCCCATGAAAGGTACATACACAGTAAAAAATAATAATTTTTTTGCTTACTAACTAATGTATCAATAATGGTGATATGTTAATAACTTGTGCAACTTAAACTATTTGATGATAGGTGAAGATAACAAATTGATCAATCTCCCACAAGGAATACAAAATAAGGAGTTGGATAACACGGACCCCTGGACATTCCAGAGGTGGGATCAGATGCCTATATCTTGATCAGGTAAACGGAATAATCAGTAGTTAAAATCAGTGTGTCAAGAACGGCCTAACAATTGGTATGAAACACGCCAGACAGCATTTGACCAAATGATAGGTTGTATTGGCAAACTAGATCATTATACAACCATAGAATTTGTGAAATGCTGGCTTTAAACGAGACTGTTGAAACCCCTGTAACATCATCTTGTTTGTCAGTAGCCTGCTTCGATTTAAAAACTGATCATACACAGAACAAGCTCTTGCGTATCAAATCAGTTGAGAGATATAAACACCATATGCAGGTGATAATAGAATGTTGCTACATAGATACGGGAAGTTGACGATGGAGAAGCTGAAATCATCCTGTTTGTCATAAAGTTGAGTTGTCAGTTTGCCGTTAATATTCATTATAGGTAAAACTACTCGAAATGCTTGTTATAAGCATGCTGCCTTCGATGAAGCTTGGTTTTTTTTTAAATTTGCTCAAACCCAACAGAACACAAGTTTTATGTTTTCCAAAATTGTCATTTATTCAAAAATGACGTAATAAGAGTGTAATTATGAAAAATTGGTAGGCCAATCACAATACACATTATACATAACCATCTGGGCCAAATTGGCCTTGTTGCAAACATATTACATAATAATAAAAAAAACATGAAAGGAAAGAGTGTCTCTCAGTACTAGATTATAAAACCTAAGCGAAAAAGGTGGACAAAAATTCTGCCACAAAACAAGGTGAAATACATACATGTTTGAAACCTTGTAGGCCACCCAAATTGAAGGCAGCTTATTCATTTTTTCTATAAAATATCTGAAATACGAAGCAGATGTGGAGGACTATGTGGAGATATATCGAATTGACATATGAACGAAAATTATTATTGTTAATAGATAAAACATCGATATATCTAAATGTCGAGTTGAAGGTCACAGCAAGAGATTTTTTCTTCTCACGTGGAAGCTTTTCAATAAGAATATTAAAAACAGATCAGTTAACAAAGGAACATAATTCGTGCCCATGGAAATTCCAACAGACTGTTGGAAGACCTGATCACCAAAGATATTGTCAATGAGAAATTCCAGCATATTTTCTATTTCAACTTCAGAGTACTTGTACGTGGAATCAGAGTGGTATTTTTTCGGCCGACTGATACGAATATTCCCTTTTCCCATTTTTTGTTATCTAGTCTTTAATTCATTGTGAGGTATGGTCGTGTAAAGTGTTGAAAAGTCATACGTTTTGATATTGTTGATTTGAGAAAAGTTTTGCGATTTAAAATTTACAAAAAGTTCTTTAGAATTTTTCTTATTTACACCACTTCTGGTCACAGACACTCGACGTTTTAAATACATGTATCTATAATACAAAAACGTCTTCCTATAAACAAAACAATTTGTTTATAGGAAGACATTTTTTTTATTATAGATATTTAAAACGTCGAGTGCCTGTGCTTCTGGTATATGTTGTGGCACAGTACGTTTGAAGTTTCTCCTTCACAGCTGTTAATATTTTCGTGAGGAGCAAAGATAGGGGCTAGGTAGAACATTTACTCGATCCAGCAATGTATCTTTTTTGAAAGGGGATTTGTGAAGTTTAGGAGTCCAGTATAGATACGATAACTCATATTCATCCATCCCATTGACTGGGATATTAAATGTGTCTAAAACTGAAGCATGATTTTGAATAAATTCATCATTTGAAAGGGAAGTTAGAGTACAAGTACGATTACCAAATGTGGAATTAATGCCAAGTTCGTTTAAAATAAAGTTGTAATAATGAGCCTTACAATCAAAGACCATATTCCTCATGTAACCTATTTAATTCTTTGATCGCTTCTGGTTTACTAAACAGTAAATACAGAAGGATTTCATCCCAGATGGAATAGGTCGACATTTTTAGTTCATTCCTGACTAATTTACCTCTCGCACATCTTCTGTTATATATACAACCGAGAAATGAAATGGCGGGAGTTAAAGGTAAACATGACAAAATCAGAGGAACCTATGGAAAATCATCTCGGAAACCTTAAATAAGTATGAATATTTATGACTTATGTGTGATTCCAAAGAGTTTTGGATTCCTTTGCCATTGCAACGTTTATTGATACTTTTAACTGCCTGTGACGCCTCCCCGCCCTGCCTATTTTGCTTTTGCTTGAGTAGTCATTCAAGGCTGCTTTAAAGCTTTTTTGAGGGTTTCTTCAAAATTATACGATGAGTAAAGCTCAGATTTTAGTGGTGACGGACAGAAACATGAGACAGGACATACCTCAGTTTGTGCCTTGCCATAACTTTGTAAGGGGGGGTGTATTAGAATATCACACTTACATGTACCACAAATGTTGCCTATGGCCAGATAGTGTGTCAAGAGCCCGATTCAAGGTTATATGACCCAAGTCAATACAATTTGAAATCTTTGCCCAAGCTACAATTTTGCAATTATTAGAACATCTAATTGAGAGAAAAAAGTTGTTAATGGCCAGATGTTATGACGTGTCTCTGGCATTTTTTCCGGGTCATGGCTTTGTAACTGAACGGCATCAGAAACACATATTTTGCACAAGGGTTACTTAAAAACAGATGATGTGTTGCACGAACCAAGGTCATTTTTATGTGTCTTCATCCTCCGTCAGATCATTTACGACTGGTCAAGTCAGCAGAAATTAGAACCATAGTCTGGTTCGTAACGACATGTATGTAATACAGGGAATGCAAAAGTTTGTATGAATATCTGATAAGCCTCGCGGGGTAATTAGTCCCGTTAAGAGAGGTCTATAATTCTTATTGTAAATATTGTATATATATTTTTCGCACCTATTCAGAGGTCCAGCTGTTAGAATGTGAAAGGATTTCAAACATAGCATATATATTTACATTTGTCTCTGATATCTTTACAGAATGTAATGATATTTATTCCCTCATGAATGCGCTGCAGTTGTAAACAACGTGCGTATAAATCTTGATATTAAGAATACATGTATTGAATTTATTTTATGGGGTAGGCAATTCCGACAGAAATGAAAGTAGAATCTAATTTTAAGAAATAAATTTCATTTATTGAAAATACATGAACTGCAATGCTTCATACCGGCGTGGAGCTTTGTACTTCATACCCTCATGTATTATTTCGAAAATGTATTTCAAATACACGTATGCTTTATTTGTTCGGAGATTTGGGGGGTGGGGTGCAAAACTGTTAGTCCTAATACAGATTTATATTTGGTAGCAGGGGATAGTTTGGCACTACAGGCCCGGTTTCTTAAAAACTGCCTCATATTTGAAGTGCTATTACATGTGTTAATATGTTTAAAATAATTTTAGGTTATATGCCAAATGTAGCTGAGTGTTGATATACAACATGTAGGTGTCACCATGATTACAAGCATATACATGTAGATGGGTGTAAATACGAAACTAAGACATGTGGTCAGTTGCTGAAGAAATTCAGATGAAAACCTACATGTTCCAGTCAGTGGTATGTAACTAAGATAGTGGATAGCCCAGATGAAAGGTAGATTTTTCAGAAGGACAGACATAGTTCTTGATTGTACACAGTGTCTATATCCCCTCGCTCAATACTCTGAGGGGGTTTGGGTGGTGCGGATTTGGTCCAAATGAGAGAAAATCAAAGCGAGAAAGTGTCATCTGATCAGAGCATGTTTTCAGCAACAACACCATTAAGTATGGATTACATGTAATTTAGGGTCATAATTTATTAACTACACCAATATGAAATACAAGTATTGACATAAAAGGAAAATATGATTTTTCATTAGTCTGTCATAACCTGACTTTGATATATACCCCTATCCACGATTCCGAACCTAAAAAACCTGACCCCTGCCACCTTAGGGTAATGCCCTTAGTAAACATTAAGGATTGGCTTCGATCAAAATGTTTCGACTTTATTCGGTTTTTTTTGTTTTTGTTTTTGTTGTGGGTTTTTTTAAAGAAATGTTTATGTAGTTTCTGGGTTAAATTTCAATCTTCTTTTCAACATCATTAACTGAATAACACTTGGTTTCAAAGTTCGCTAGACGTGCTAATGTTTTTTTTTCCATTTACAGAAACCACTTTCGAATTCAACGAATTATATCAATCCTGACTAAACGGTGACAAACCTTTTGGTATATGATAATAAAATGTAGACCGAAAAAAAGGTGCAAGAAGCATAAAAGCGTTTAGATCTAGAGCCGTAACCAGCTACAAAGAGACTACTTATTATTTACTTGTAGTCAGATAAGAACCCAGTGAGAATGCTCAGTCTATTTTATTGTAAGTTAGACGGAATCGACGGGACCTGCATTTTCAATACCACCATTTCAATATCACTATTTTTGATTAAGATGTGTCGCGCTGAATACAAAACGTAACCGTGTGGTTTTTGTGTATGAAGTGTTCACTTGAAAGTTTCTCATGGGGGATATTGAGTGATGCCGTACCCAGCAGCCGTTCACAGCGACGCTCGTACGTGCGGAAGTGCTCCTTGATGATGTTTAAAATGTTTAATTCTAATCAGTTGTTCGAGATATTTCTTAATTTGACATCGCTTCTTTCTAAGCCTGTGGGTGAGTAGCTTTAATATTTTTTCTTATCAAAGTGAGAAAAAGATGCCTCGACAGTGAACGTTACGTGCAATTTCGTTTGTAGATGGCGAATAAAAAACCCAAACTGATATCGTATGTTGAAGACTTTTCTTAAAGACATGAAAGAAGCAGTTAAACTGCGCGGTATATGCAACCTAATTATCAAAAGATAAATGACATTTTATATAATCAAGACATGTCCGTATATCACTGGTTTGTTGTCAGAGCGTTTTTCTATAATGATGTGGATTTGAGGTGTTTACATTGTTAGTACATACATGTACGTGATGCTTGTTAGTGACACAGAACATTACTTCAGACTAAGGCTAGTTTGAAATACATACGTTTTTCGTATACATCTTTTTTACTTCAATGTGGCTGGTTTCCAATGGACAGTATTTTTCTTTTTCTTTAGTTTTTCTTCTTAAATGAAGAGTGTCCGTCGGATGAAATGTTAAACGGTGTCCCATGTCAAGGATCACAACCCCCTTGGCACACATAAGATCGTTTCCATTATTTTCGAAAAAAGAGTAGGCTCACTGGGGGCCGTCAGGGAAACTCAAACACCCACAACCAAACATATTTTAATTAGTTAACCGCCGTAAAATGGCTGAAATATTGCCAAAACGGCAAAAAACCAGAATCAATCAATCAATCAATCTTAACTGAAAAGACTTCACTGAAAAAGAAAACATATCTATATAGGTACAACAAAAATACCATTATTCAACTAAAATGAGAGTATATGTATAATCATTAAATCATCCTTAAAATTGTTCTAATATTGTAATTTGATGTGAATAAGAACATTTAAAAAACAAAATGGCGTCAACCCCAGCGTCCTTAATGGAGATATAAAAATATTGAAGGGTCGTCGAATACGAATGGCGTGTGGACGGGTTTAGAGGTAATAATCTCAAGCTTATGAACACAACGTTTATGAAATCATAAAACCAGGACGACCTGTCTATATATAGGCAATTTGTTCAGCTGAAATGTCTATTCTATCAACATATGAAAAAAATGCACTAGATAATTGTTCCTATATAATTAACATCTGGGGAAAGGGGAAACATAGCGCATCTGGGGATTAACATTTTTATCTGTCATAATTTGTGACATGTGATTGATCCTGCAATATTTCAGTATAGTATAAGTATTGTACTGTGTCAATGCGATCCAGCGTAAACACAGATGGTGAAATTTTCTATTGATGCCGACATCGACCGTGAGAGGAGGTTCGAGTGACGTTAATGGGTAGTAATTGATATAAATGGGAATAGAGTTGCCCAGTGCCCCATCCGGAAATTTGATGTTACAAGTTTTATACGAAAAAATATGAAGACGGCTAACATTCCTATCGATAATATATAATAACAATACGTTAATTCAAAAATTCAAACTTATGTCCCACAAACAATTTTCATAAGTCATTTTAGTATCAAATGCTTTGTCTTTTCTTTTTCCCTGACAACCTTTTTGAAAATACAATACCCCCTACCCCCCCCCCCCCCCCCCCCCCTTCGCGACACTCTCCGAATTCCGAACCCGGATTGCGAAATCTAGATACAAACAAATAGCAACGTTTTCGAAAAAAAAAAATACAAAACCTCAACCCAGGTACATGTAGCCGTATACTAGAATGAATATCAAAGTGTTTACACACTGTGTGCAAAGTTCTGCCACCAGAATCTCCTAAATTCTAACAATGATACAAGGGAGCGGATCTTGGAGCCGGCTTTTGTTGATTTCAGCTCACCTGGACCCAAGGCCCGTCTTTTGTCGTACACACTTTTTTTCAAACTGTTTCATTTCAAGGAAAATGTATACAATATTACAAAAATATTTTAGCCAAATCTGGCCCGGGTTCAATTCTATAAAGCATGAGTCTCAAATGGATAATTTGCATACATTTTAGGTAATACATATTTTAATTCAAGGTATATTGATATCTCTCAATATGTGCAAAATACACAGCATTTCTATAACGTTTTTCTTGAAACATAAGAAAAGCTACTTCGAACCAAACTTGTCTGATTGTTCATTAAGGTATCTATTCTGTGTAATTCGATGAAAACCGTCCATTAGTTGAATTGCTGAAATGGTCCTCTGAGACTTTAGAATCAAACTGACCTACTATTTTTGCCATTGTTGTTCTAAAACGTTTGAAATGCTCTTTTAAAAATACATTAACAATGTTGATTCACAATGTTAGTTGCTGGGAATTGTTGAAAGGAGCAACTTTGACTGAAACCCTACATTACTGTCACGGAGGACAAACTCTACCAGGTGAGGGTTGTAGGCTCCTGCCCGCCTCTAGTTGCAGAAACACCTGAAAAAAAGAGAATAAGATTGCTCATTCAAGATTTTATAATTAGTATAACATATGGGAAATTTATGAGAAAGTCGTCAATGACTTTACACTGCATAAACATTTATCTAGCTCCAATTCGAATGCAATTAGTGAAAATTTTACGTTAGAGAAGAGATAATCACATCAGTGCCGAAAATGAAACTCTGTTTATTTTAGATGTATAAATCATGCTGCACAAAACACGGGTTTCGATATATTAAGCTTGCGGTCCACTGGAAGATTTCGAAATAAATGAAGTTCTTCATTTTCAGAGGACAGTAATGAATGTCAAACAAGTTACTATGACAATGACAAACTTGACAGTAATCATCAGATTTACGACTGTTTTCCATGGCGACAAATTTCGTTTCGAACACTGCGAAACAAACCCCAACGGAATTGAGTGCGATTTAATATTTTTACACAATTTTCAAAAGGTGTAAATTTTGTCTTAAAGCACTAGAAAGTAAATGACTTTATGGATTTTTTATCTCTCCCAAATGTGAATGTATTATGCAGTAGCAATACGCAGAGTCCATCCTGTGCTTAATTTTATCGCTGCTTGTATCCGAAGGAAACTCTTTAATGATGCCCTGTTTTATTTTCGTGGTAAATTAGTTAATTCGTCTGTGGTCTTAACCCCCCATCTTCTCTTCTTCGTGTTGATTGTTGTTCATTCCAGGTATTCGGCACTGCATGTTCGTCTGTCATCGCTTTCCTTGATGAAGAATAGATGCGTTAAATGTTGCAGACATACCGAGAACGACCCGACATTGTCACGCGAAAGAATTTGATGAACTGTTGCGAGGAGTGTGTTTAAAAAAAAAGATACAATTCTCAGATAAATCATGTAGCAATCATCCGTCCAAGTGGAAATAGCCATAATGGAATGTTAGCGGCATATGAAATAAATATCTTGCTCTTTGAACACACATATATCTTGTTAGAGGAGTCCGTATTTTGCAGCATTCAATTGACCCCTCGAAATCATCCAAAGGATTCAGACTATTTGTTGTTTTTTGCCCGGAGTGTTTCCGTAAGTACCTTTTAGTTTACATTTACGCTACTTCTTTCTTCTGTCCCGCATCTTGGAACACTTGACCATCATCCAAACACAATGATTGAAAAAAAAGTTTTTGCAATGAAAAATGAGGAAACAAGTTTCTAGTTATGATATAGTTCAACTTGGAAGTTGCTTTAATCGAATTGACTATCATATTACAATAAAACATATAAAAGATATCGGAAACTGAAATTCCACGGCTTTTTTGCTATTTAACAGCCACGGGTGACCCCATTGTGCTTTTCGTTGCACTAGTGGTTGTTGATTGTTTCACTTAATTGTATCCTTGAGGAGATAATGTTAATTCTAAGTTGCTATGCACGAAATGCATCTTACAGCCCCGAGAAAGGTTTGGAAACATGACTTTCATACCATCACACTGATGCCCACTGGGATTCACGAGATCTCGATGACTTTGAATATGCAGCACACAGAGGACATCATGGGTTGAAATTTTCATCGGACATCAACTAATTAATGTAGGATTTTGTTAGTTTGAAAGCTGATTGAAAGTTGTCTAGACAAGAAGCTCCAATAGCATGTTGTATACATTTACTATATGGAGATTGTATGTAAACAAAAGAACAAAGGTTTAGACTGGAAAAACTTCGTAAAGGGGATCTCTAAAAAGAGGGAAAATAAAACAAACTCTAAATGTCTCTAGTGCAAGCCTTTCAATTAATTCAGATTATCATATACGTTAGTAAGGGATTACAAGATTAAATCGTAACATCTGTTTTGTCAGTAGGACGGTAACCAGTAAAATATATTCTATGGCGAAGCCGAGCTCGCATGGGAAAACCTGCAGCGGAGCGAACGTGATCGCATTTTTCGTACGATTACATGGAATAATTGTTTTTATAAACCAGAAATATACTTGCATTTACGATAGAATTATCATTATGGGTTATTAGGTTTTTCATAACATTTATTTTGAGAAATAACTCCACCAGATGCTGCTGCCATCTTGCTCTTTATTTAATGTCTGCATGCAGTAATTCGAAATAATTATAATAAACTGTATATTAATGTTCCGACTCGTTACAAAAATGACAGGAAAACATATTTGTGTATACATGATTCCCCTAAAACGAAATTACCGAAAGACCAAAAAGGAAAAAAATAAAATAAAATAAAAAGACTTTTTTTCACATTATGTAAAATATTACAAATATTTCTGATTTTTTTTGTTTCTTTAATTAATGAATTAAATTCAAGCTTTGTGGCGTATATACTGTACATTTTTTATGATGTGAGTACATTTTTTTATGATATGAACATTGGAAGTTAAAGACACGTGATATTGATATAGGCAGTGAAATGAAAAGAGAGTTTGTATGCTGTATCTCCATCAAGGGGTTTTCAAGGAAGTATGCAGGCATTCTCGTAAAAAAGACTCCTTGCACAATGGCAATGCATTGATACAGTGTAGAAAAGGTAGATTAACAGAGCACTGCATTTGATGGTCATGTGTATATTCCTGCCCTCTATACCTAATTATGATGATGAACCTTAATTATCAACTTCAAACGAAATCAGGTACTACAGACGACATTCCTAATTTGTAGTTAATTGCTATTCAATGTATTAGTTGGTAAGCTTCCAATTTCGTAAACTACGGCGGCACCGTTCGAATCGTATTACTGGAAGACGTTAGATTTGATCCCGGCATCTGCTCCAGGGGCATTGAAAGGGAATGTCGATATCTTAGAACCTGTTGAGAAGTGATCAAGTAGATCATGACTTTCATTAACATCATAAGAACTTATTTCCTTAGGTGCTCTTCAGGTTTTATAATGATGACGATTAAGAACATGAAATTTATTTCTACAGTCTCATGCTAATTGTGAGTACATCTGTGTTTTTATTTCCTTTGGGATTTTTAGATTATTAATATTTGTTGATCTTTATTTCGCTTATGATTTTGCATTGAACATTGTAACAAAATGGATGGAGTGGGAAAACAACATTATGGATTTATTATTTGCTATTTGGTCCAGTTTGACACCGACATTTAAAATGTCTTTACCTTTTTCAAATATAAAACAGCGATCGATTGGGGGGAGCCCATCAGCTGATTACACTGTGATTGGTTCCTTTCGATGAATGTTTACTAAAAGTTATAAATTTGTTTATTGACACCATTCGTGTGCCTATAGAGAGACCCTATCACTGGGGCTAAGGAAATCAATGTATTTGATTACAGTATTCTCCAAGAAGGTGTTAACCATATTTACATACAAAAATTTATGGGGAGTAGTCATTTTGTGCGTGTTTGATGAGGCACTTGCATTGACTCTGGTTTAGCAGAGGGGTAAATATTTGTTCAGGAAAAACAAAGGAAGTTATTAAATCAACGACATAGAAATTGTTCATCTAGTGAAAAAGATCCGTGGTAATCCTTCGTCGTAAAGATCAAAACTGATTTGACAGCCCAGCTTTCTAGCGACAGATGTGAGAGGTGTGAACACCCCCTACTTACATGCAAACAAAATGATAAACAAAAATATCTACACTGTATAGGAAGGAAAAAATTAAATACTGCATTTATAAACCGCTTCGTATCTTGAGGCAGATGGTATTTAGTGAGCCAATACTATTCATTGACTGCAAGACTCAATTATGCTGAGAGCACCGAGATGTTCCGAAGTATCGGATAGTCAAATAGTATATAGTTTATCTTTGAACCGTCTCCCGTGTGGATTATTTGATACCACGAAAGTGTTCTGCTTGTGATAGGTAAGTTTGAGAATGTTAATTATTATAATTATTAATAATGATAAATTGATAATTCAATTTGTTTATTTTCGTCCCACGGACACACGACGCGTGCGAAATATAATTATAGCTAAATACATTTTCATTTCAAATGTGAAATATATCTAATTTTTCACAATTAATGAAGTATCATAGAGAATGAAAATTTTGTGATATCAAATTTTGATCGGTGACAATCAAAATATTACCCGTGATATGTACATTTATGCAGTATTCATGTATAACCGAATTACAAAATGACGTACCCATATCTGTAGTCATTATCTTTCAATTTTGGGACGCCCCTATCGGTTTAATCAGTGAAATAGACAACATTATTAGGCACTAAAACCATGTTCACTTTCATCATTAATCGCCCAATTTACCAATAGAGTGCGTTAGATAGCCCAGTAACACAGACATCTTCAAAGGCGACTAACATTCTGACATCCAATGTTCGTGGGGCAAGCTTGTTTAATAACGCCTGTGTCCAGTGGTGATTTCGTTATTAGCTCATTAAGTAATTTAAAATAGCCCCAGAAAAAACATTTCTCCTGGAAATAAGCAAGATTATAAAATGTCTGACGTTTCCCCTTCTCTTTTATGCTACTTATTTTTGGGAAGGTTTGAAGAAACTGTTCACCTTAAAATAAACTTGACCTGCGTTCACTTTACATCTTTTCTCTCGGATTTAGAAACACCTAGAGGATTTTTTGTTACACTTTTAAAAATATTTATAGATGCCACCGAGAAGAAAACGATGTTTGTATATTTTCGGAAAAAAACACGTGAACAAAAATTGTAACAGACATTGACTTTAATTCATTTGAGTTGTTGGCTCCATCCGAACAAGAGAAAGAAAGAAGAAACGGTCTCGTAAATCAATTGGAAGATTAAATAAATTGCACCTACATTTGCTGTTTTCTGGGAATACGTTTTAAGAAAGTCTGATACTGAAAATGTTTGGTAATTTAAAGAATAACAGAAAGCTTCGATGTAGGTTAAGTAAAGCAGAATAAATTACTATTACAGTGTAGTTTAATCTTAGATTAAAATATTTGTCTACGGAAAAAGTCAGGTTAAGTAAATAAGCCACGGACAGAAAGAGAAGTATATAACGTTCAAAATCAGAATCCCATTGCTGGGGCTGTTAGAATATTTGAAACTGTAACTTTTGGTTATGAAATATCGTGTTTTCTATTAGCAATTATTATAATGATAATTTGCATATCCTCTTCATAAGCGTACTGGATTATTTTGGACTTCACAAAATCAAACTTAAACTGAAAAGGATGGATGTACTTTAAAGTACCATGTATACTAGTACAATCGTGTCCTAAATTACTGTACCTGCTTTTTCAGTATACATGTACCGGTACAAATTTCTATAGCCCGTGCAGGTATAAGTACGTAATAATGAAAAAAAAAAGAAATATTTTTAAAATCTTCTTGCACAGATTCAGTGCTAAGAAACAAAAACAGAGATATTACCCGTTTATCATATGTTACCGTATGTAATCTGACCTTTCCATCTTGCATGTAAGAACCATATGTTTCATCCTTTTGTAAAATGAAATTACATTGCGAAAACAAAGAGTATTAAAAAATCATTCGGGAATCCTTTCTTACCTCATGGGGACCCAGTTTCATTGACCTTTTGACCCAAAAATCAATATGTTCATCATTAACTCATGAAGATCCCTTATGTGAAGTACTTGAGATATCAGGACACCATTTCTTACCATACAAGATTCAGTGACATTGTTCCCAGATCTGTTTATTTAAAACAATAGGGTGATGCTTGATTCAATGTCCAACTGAGCGGATATAGTACTGCTTAAGTGATGGAAACCCTTCATTTTAAGTTTCATAACTAAAGCTGAGCTAGTATTTGATATACATTGTATTATCAATCACTAGTATCCATTTCTTCCCATGTGACCAAATAACCTTCACATTTCTCCTTCGGCCTGAAAGGAATCGGGGTCAACCTAAATTCATGTAGACTCTTCAAGTGAATTTTCATTATTTCAGATATCATTCGTAAACTATTTCTTCCCATGTGACCCAAGGACATTGACCTTGTGACCTTGGAAATAAGTAAATCATCTTTAAATCATGGAGATTCTTCAGGTGAAGTTTTATTGCCGAAGTTCAAACAGTGTTTGAAATATCACCCGAAAACCAGATAGATTGATAGACACGCTTTAATCGATATCCCAAAGATACTGGGGGTAATATTTTTTTGGAACAAATTATCGTTAAACACTTTCTTTAAATGACAATACCTTGCAAAAATAGATTTCTATAATCCTTTGTTCTACAGGTATAATGGTAACGGTTTTTCTCGTGTAATTACTTCTTAATGAGGAAAGATTTAATAATAAGTATTAAAAATCAAGAATCATCAGTAAGTCGTGTAGTTTCCTCTGTGCTCTAAAAAATGCCTATCGAACACGCGTTCGTTATCTTGATGCCATTGTGAATCGTATTGCAAATACTAACGATAAACACATACTTTGGATCCTTTACAAGGGGGTCCTAATGATCCAGCTTCTCTGAAAATCAATGGAATATATATCTCCATGTTAGGAATAGTAAATTATAGAACCCCACGCCCGATTAGTGGTCATTAAGCTAATTGTGAATTATATATCACAATACATGTTTATCCTAATTCATGTACTCCTAGGGATTGGGATCAATGAAATATTTACATACCCTAGCCTATATGTTTTGTGTGATGTTTCCAAATGGAAAATGCCAGACCTGGTAAATAAATCTCCTGGTAATATACACGGTACTATCGATAGAGATATGTAATTTATATGATATAATTCATATACTGGGCCTATTACTATTTCATAATGCAACAAAGAACTTGTATAAAGGTTAAAGTGTACGGTAACATCAAAGACAAGTAAATGCCTTTCATTTCCGTTATGGGTGTTCGGAGAAAGTCCTTGATTCTTATCTTGAATTCATAACATATCGAGATAATGACCCAGGATAGTACGTTTAAGTATATGTATATGACACTTCGATGTAGGTAAAGTACAATTCTGCAATATACACTAACAAGTAATGTGTACATAATGCTGCAATGTACACTAACAAGTAATGTGTACATAATGCTGCAATGTACACTAACAAGTAATGTGTACATAATGCTGCAATGTACACTAACAAGTAATGTGTACATAATGCTGCAATGTACACTAACAAGTAATGTGTACATAATGCTGCAATATACACTAACAAGTAATGTGTACATAATGCTGCAATGTACACTAACAAATGCTGCAATGCAAACAAACAAGAGGTGAGATGTACATAGACGAGAAATGTGCACACAATGACTGCAATGAACGCAACCAAAAATGTGTACAAAATGCTGCAATGTACACAAGTTACCTAATTAATATGTACATAGACAAAAATGTGCATACAATGCTGCGATGTACATGTACGAGAAATGTGTACATAATGCTGCGGTGTATGCCAACAATAGATGTGAACAAAATGCTACGATGAACACTAACAAAGTATAAGCACAAAGCAGCATTATCCCTTTCCATTCGTTAGATATCAATTTCACTTGGCTAAACAGAGAGACTTGTTGTCAAGACTTTGAGTGTGATCTTTTTAAGTGGGTAGCAGAAAGTGTTTACTTCGTCCAGATGATTATATATATATATATATATATATATATATATATATATATATATATATATACATTTTGTAGTATTTATAGAAACATGGGACTTATTATCGAAACTTTGAAGCCTTGTTAAGTGAAAATTAACCTTTGGCGGAAGCAGCTTAGATCAACGGCAGCGATGTTAGATAATTATCACGTTAAGGTGATGAATATGCAACAAAAGGCTGCTGAGCTATCTTTCTGCCTCCCCATCCTCTTAAAATCGCTATTAACATAACTGTCTAGAAATGATGCATGTCTTATGAGTGGCAAACGTCTGTCAACAGCTCTGAGAAGTTTGCAAACGGAAGAAAAATCTGCTAGATATATATGTTCATTTACCTTTTGATTCTTCAGTAGCACCTTTCTGTGTTTGTGTGGTAATAGATAGCCTATGTTTTTACACAGAAATTAGATTGCTAATAGCAAGTTGTAACTCGACACCACAGATTGCAGACATCAAGTAATTCGTTCTGAAATACAGATGCAAAATATTACGAGGTTCAAATATCTAAATGATTTCATATTTTCATTTAAAGAATAGTGTGTAAACGATATATACATGTTTGATTTTCATGTCTTTATTATACGAAATCCTACCACTGCATTCAGATAATCACTTATACAAACAAGCATCTAATTTACGATTCAGTCCGAGAAAAATATGCAAAATACTATGGTTTTAATAGAAATGAAAAACAAAATTATACGTTCTTTTGAATAAGAGAGCGGGAAATTTGAGAAAACTGTAAATGATATATATTTTTCTGGAGAGAACTGTCATTTTGATTCAGGAGAGAATGTTGATTCTCAGGAAGGAGAACATAAAGGAGTGGTTTTCTGCCGAAGAATTTTAGTACCTTAATAAACGTCAGCATTTAATGTACTATCACCCTATCTTTGATGTTAATATTGCCAAACCGTTTAAGCGCATTGAATTCACAGCCAAAGTTTCCAGTAAATAGCCTCTAATGACTCAAAGGATATTGTCGATTCTACAATACTATGGCTAAGATCAGAGAGAGAGAGAGAGAGAGAGAGAGAGAGAGAGAGAGAGAGAGAGAGAGATTAACTAAAAACTGATATTCATTGTGGATTTTATTGAATAAATCGCTATTCTGCATATTTTTCCCACTTAAATCATAAACAAAGTCCAGAGTGGATAAATTTTAAATGCAATTTTTTATAAATATATATATAAAAAGATTTTCCCCCCAAGATTTGATGTGGATATTTGATGTAGTTTGGTGCGGGTAAAAGAAAAGTCCTGACCCCCCTCCCCCATCACAAAATGAAATAAAATACATGTATGATTATAGAAACAATCAAATAGCCCAAGTCCATGGTGTATGTATGATGATCATACTCGCACAAGAATATAAAATATGCGCTGGATATCGCATCGACCGCTCTGCTTATCGCACGCCTCTTTTGCTAGATTAATTTATTAAAACAAACATTGCGTGCCAGAAAATATTTGATTACACGATAATTAATGCCTTACCATGTTATATCGTTGTGTGGCTTTTAAAATACTTTCTCTTCTGTTTTATTCCAGATTAAAACATATGTTTAAGCGGAAAGTGTATTTAACAAAGCCTCCGGAGACACAGATGTACACAAGAGGCGCTTCTCAGTGAGTATTTTTCTTGTTTTGGGGTTTTTATTTTAGATCTTTTGCATGTTAGTTCTATCCTCCTTATAAACATATTGCAGTGTACTTTTCTGAAGATAAAAACAAGTTCAAGGAGGCAATACACCAAACTTTGCTATGAGTGAAAAGTGTAAGATATACATGTATATGATAATACAGTCGATTCCACTTATATAGAAGCCACTTATATTGAATATATCTGTTACATTGAATTAAAAATAAATCCACAGTAACATTATTTCTATAGTTGAACATTGGTTATATACATGTATGATAATGCAGTCTACTACACTTATATTGAAGTCATGAATTCCCAGTAACATTAGTTCATCATCGTTTATATTGAACTTTGGACATATTGAACAATTTAAGTTGGTCCTCTGAACTTCAACATATCCAAAGTAGAGTATGCCGGTATTTTGAAATTGAAAATTTTATAGCAGTTTTAGTGAAAAGTCACTGAGAAAAAAACCTAACTAAAACACCTGCAGAACTCAAAGTCATGATCTACAAATCTGCAGACCTACTTCTGAGCTATGCAGCTAGACAGACATATATCTATGTTTTGAAAGAAGTTGGTCATTTCTATGATGTAGTTGCCATAGTAGCAAGTCTACACATCATTTTGCTAAATAACAGCAGTATTCCCCAAATGTACAAAAACACCATGTGGGGAAACCAATCTCTCTTGTTTATTAAATCGCCCATTATCACAATTAATATGTGCATAGAGTACGTAGTACCAGTTACTCCTGGCATCTTGAAAATATTCTGGATCTGTATATCCTGTCTATAGGCCTAATTTGAAAACTATTAATGATAGACCCAGTTCGGATTTTAGGCGTGGATCCATAAATTCTCTGCAGGTAGCCAGTGATTTGACCCTAACCCCAATTCCTGGATCTGTCCCTGCTTGTATATATTTGTGATTGACTACAAATTTAGCCTTGATTTTCAGCAGTGACTATGAACACAGGGGCTAAGCCCGTTTTGGGCCCGAACTCTGTGATACCATAAATATATATTTATGGTATCACAGAGTTCGGGCCCAAAACGGGCTTAGCCCCTGTGACTATGAATAAACATATTTCTGCCCGTTTGCAAAATAGAAACTAAACATTGGCAAGTTCAATCAAATATAAGGTAGACCGAATTTCCTCTGATAATTTCAGTTTAGCACATTGATCAGTGTGACATACTTCTACTTACATATGTTTTGAAAGTTTTCATATAGTAATACTGGTGTAATAAGATACACGATGACATAGTATGAAGTAGGGGTATTAGATCATAAAAGAAAGAGACATCAGTTTTGAGAAAACTTGAGTGTAGGGCATTTAAATTGCCACCAAGAGGGGCAGTAAGTTAAAAGTAAAGTAAAGTAAGTTTATTTAAAGTCGGCACTATACTCTGTAGACCTTTTTAACCGGCTATCACATATATCAAAGACAAAGACACATAGCATAGGTTCAAAATATCAAGCAAGTTCCCTGTACTCCGTTACTTTTATCAATTTGTTTTATTAATATTTTCTTGATGTGATTTTGTTATGTTGGAGAAAAGGTCAGTCCTTTCAAATTTTTCAAATGAGGGATCCCGTGGGGATCCGGGTGGGAATAGATCCTCAGTACCCCTTGCTTGTCGTAAGAGGCGACTAAATGAGGCTATCCTTCGGATGAGACCGCAAAATCCGAGGCCCCGTGTCACAGCAGGTATGACACGATAAAGATCCCTCCCTGCTCCAAGGCCATAAGTGCCGAGCATAGGCCTAAATTTTGCAGCCAGTGTGAGAGGGATGTTAAACAATATAAAATCAATCAATCAAATGAGGGAACAAAATGAAATTTTACTAAGCCTGAAAATATAGTCCCTTATAATTCAAGTTTCCCGCACCCCATTTTTGTATTAAATGTTAAAATTGTGAGTAAGATTTGTGACCCAAATATCTTCTGATTTGTCTAAGTGATGACAAAAAAGCAACGCTCATGCTGTTACAGAAGCCACGTTCGAACCAATATAAAATATAAACGAATCGACAGCAATCAGATATCTCAATTTGAAATTCTTAGGGTTAAAAAAAATTAAAAAAGACAGAACGCAGCCGGATGTGACTGTTCTAAATTACAATCATGGTGTTCTACCCTAACAGACGGACGTACAGACAGAGAGTTACTAAAGGTTTAATAACTTTGATTTCGATTGATAAACGTTGACTGTCCCCCACCCAGAATTTCCTCTGTCGGTCGAATTTTATCTTTTTAAAGAACGTCGTTTTGTTTTAATTTTTGCTTGCCACCTACCTACCTCCTTACCGATCACTGCAGCATGAGCCACGTTGGGAAACACGCTCTACTTCGTCTGTGCAAATAAGATACTGAATTAGATTTACAAGTAGTTTATTTTTGAATGTATGCATTGAAGCAGACGTTTGAAGTCTTTATAAATACCCGCTGAGAATCTTTTAACGTAAAGTAAACTATGCTGTTTCATGCATCGATCGGATTTTATCCTTTCTCTTCATATGGGTCTAAATTTAATGTCAAAATCGTGGAGGCAACTTTAATGCTTCTTAATTGTCCATATTGATCATATGAAAGACGATGCTCATAAAAGACCAGCTCTTGAGTGAAAGGTTACAAGGAGGGATTTTGTTTTACTAAATGCGCGAGATTTTTATATCGATGTTTCCGAGGTTAATCCTAAGAGGACCAACGAGCCGAAGAATCACTCGCTTGCTCTAAACCTGGTTAAAAGCATATACCCCATTTGCATACGCTGTATCTTAATTTCAGATTAGAAGTTTTATATAATCAACCTGAAACGACAAAGTGACAAGCGATAAACATTACCGGTTAATGACAAAACGATACGTTATTTTTTCACGCCTGGAAAGAAATAGAACGCTAAATTTTGATATAATTATATTCAATGTACATATATTACTTGTTTCTATAGAGACTTCGTTCCTTTGTGAGCAATTTGATGAAAATGACATCGAACGATCTATAATTTCTTGTTCTGTGGATCTGTTACTGAAGATATTTAAGTTTTATAACGGAGAAAATTTAAACAAAAATGTAACAAAAGAGCCCTATGTATATGCTAAGCAATGCATGCGGGCGATATCAAAAAGCCATCACCATGCATAAAAGTTAATTTGCATGCGTTTATTTATCTTTATTACCATAGGACTAGAGGGAGATGTCGGAAATGGAATGAAGCCTGGATTAAACATGCATGAGTAATATGAAAATTGTTCAACTTAATGCAAGTTTTCCGCCCCGAAAATAAGCCTTGCATATTTCACTGTAACACTTCTTGAACGTAGTTGATATCTGTTTTGCTAAAAATTTGATAATCAATTATGAATTTGACGAAGCTTATGATGTCCCTCTTGTCTCTATACACACACATGTACGTCGTTAATACATAAGAATGTGTGGATCCAGTTGAAGGTTAGTTAACTTTTAGTGACAGTTAAACTCTTACATCTATATAACATTAATTGGACGTTAACTGTCAGTGCTGTTCACACGACACATTTTGCACTGTATCAGCTCGTTCAATAAATGACCAGGTTTGAATATGACGGTCGGTTCTGTTTGACTTTCAATATACTCGAATAATGTGCGTCTACTCAAAATGTCCTTGTCTCCCTCTCTTTAGAAGTCACCAAAACAAAGGGAGTGATGAAAGGAAAATAGGTGGAACATAGAGGGAAATGCAAACATTAATTGTCCCTCGTCTGCCAGAGAGAGAGACCCGGAGCCTTCTTCTGATACATAATTCTTGTTCCACAGACAGCGCTAATGTGCAAAGCAGGATTATCAACGTTTGAAATAAGGTTAATAGCTCGTACATGTAGGTGCACATATGAAGCACATTTTAAAATGTTTCTTGTGCGCATCAACATCTTTGCTGAGCTTGAAGTCTCTCGTGACAAAGATGGTAGTTAAGATTATTACATGAAAATATATACAACCACACGTATCTTTTGAGACTGTAGTTCTATTGATCAGGTCTTAAAATTTCCATTCAAAAATATTTACACCCCAAATGTTTTTGCCTCGATATCTTTACCAATTAAAAGGATAGTCATATTCTCATGAATGTGAACGATGTGTTTACGAATCTTGATAAATATAGTATGACTATTTTAACAGCTGAGAATTCTCCGATAGAAATGAAAATAGAATGTAAATATAAGAAATGAAATTCATTTTTGACATTACATGGAGGTATGAATAGCACCGCTTCACACCGGCACACTTTTCATGATGCGCTAACGTGCTTCCAGAAGTACGCAGGTGTAAAGCGTCGCAGTTCATTTAAGAAATAAGATATCATTTTTGAATGTTGTTGGGATATGACATAAAGTTGGTTACGTGATCAAATCCCATAACGCCCGAAGGGCGTTATAGTAGATTTGATCACGTACCAACTTCATGTCATATCCCAATAACATTCAAAAATGATATTTTATTTCTTATATTTATATTTTCTATTTTGATTTGTGTTCTTATCGAGCTTCCATGATTATGTAGCAGATGATCAAAATAACGATCGTAGAACACAAAATATAGTTCGTAAGAGTTTTATCGAATAAAAAATTAGGAACAATATCAAAGAAAATATAAGATATAGATATTTAATTGAAAATGTTAAAAAAAGACGAAACATGTGTAAAAATAAAGGTAATTTAGAGCACAAAGTTAACTGAAACGACGACAAGAAGAGCGGAGTAAACTACATCCGTGGTGTGATTTGGTCGCGATCAGCGATGGAGAAACTGGCGTCGGTCTAACTTACTAAGTTGAAAACGCAATTGTTGATCACAGATTTCGACAGAAATTCAAAGGATCTGAGAGAATTGATGGTGGATATATGATGGGTCAAGTTAACGTTAAGCTCTTAGTCAGGTTTTTGGAAAGAAACAACGGTATACGCGGTATGTTCATCGTTTGGACTCGCAGTTGTAGCCATGCAGGAGACGATTCAAGACAGCAGGACAGATTTAGACCAAGTGCAGGTAGGTTGCGTCTCTTATTTACCTTCAGTGTGTGTAAAATAAAATAAAAACGAACTGACGGAGTTTTTGTTCACTTGAGAGATTTCTGTTGTAGGATTTTAATGAAGACTCGCACCGGTACCCTGACATGAACATGTAAATTTTTCGAGCCTCGAAACCAGCCTCGCTTATAATCATGCCGAGTCATAGCCGTGATGGAAGTTGCCAGGGAACAACAGGTTAACTTATCATCATGAAGTAAATACATGTAGGCTTATAACTCTGCCTACATGTTTTCGCTTCCAATATCATAGAACTTTATTTTATAAATTCGCCATACAGAAGTTGCAGACGGTATTTAAAACTGTATAAAATGAAACAACAGAACGATATATGTTTAATGTTTCTCTTTTATAAATTGATGAAATTCTTGTTTGTTTACAAAATAAACTGTATAAATATCCTGCTGCGTTTATTTCTGTTATGATGTCTTTGCAGTGGCGGATCCAGGGTTTACGAAAGGGTGTGTGTGAAAGTCAAGTATTAGCCAAAATGCTTAACCATTTTGGGTGCCAATCTGGAATTTTACTCACACTATTTCTATTATTTAAATTTGTGGCGAGAGGGGGGGGGGGTCTAAATCCCCCACTGCATTGCATAAGCAAGAAGCCAGGTGAAAATACAGGAACTGACTTTTGAAGCGGTGATTGTATTCATACGCAAGAACAAACTGATCACATGACCAAATGCATGTCACACGAAATTGAACATCAATTTCATTAGTACTGTCATATAAGGAAGTGCATTGGCAAATGTAAATATACCCTCATGCATATTTTAAACAGGACATTTATTTCTTAATCATCTACACACAAACTTGACACAAAGCACAAATGCGAATATTTAAAGTATAATTGAATTCAAACTAAAGTTGCAGGGTGAATATCATTTTGAAACAATTACAGTTTTCTGTTTCTTGCACTAACTGACAGATACATAGGATCATTTATCTATATGTAGTTTTTATATGTAATTATAGACGTAAAGGTATTTTAAAACGATTTGACCGAATTCTGATTTTTGCAGCAATGGTCATGGAAATAATAAATCGATGCAAATATATTCAAAGTTTCACTAAAAGTAGCAAATAAAAATTAAAATGTGGGAAGATCGCATTTTTAAAAGAAAAGGGATGTTGCAGCATGGTACAACAGACAGTTGCGTCACAATGACCATAGTAAACTACGTCTTTTTCTCGATGTCTATTTCTGATTAATTACATATCAACTGTACCACACTCTAGTCGGCAATCATGTCACCTTCTGTAATTGATGTACATGTGCATACGTTGTCTCGTATTTCCTTTTCCTTTGTTCATTTCTAATTATAATACATGTATGTATTTTCATAGTTTGATTTTTTATTGTTCATGTAATCTTCCATGGGAAGAAATAAAGAATGAAGGAAGGAAGGAAGGAGTACCAGATTGAAATATACATTATCCTGCACTTTGTAAATAGAGAACGTTATCGACTGAGGCACAGCTCTGAGTTGTTAAAACTAGAAAGGGAAGTTTTGCTTATCATTACATCAAAATAATTTAGATGACACTTCATTAGTGTAGTAAACTTCTGAACCCCCCAAACAATTCAAATCCCTGCCTCATCAATCAAAAGTAGGAATTACTGGCCGGAAATGAAGTTTTGTTATACATCCGCAAATGTCAAATAGGCCCAATTTCTTTCTTCCGTTGTAAGTTTTTTTCTTTCTGCGGACAGTGCCATTACTGAAACTGACATCAAGAGTTATGTTTTTATATACACATAAACAGTCATCTGTAGCTGACAAAATATGGTTTTAAAGATTATAAACAACTGAAAATGATTATTTAATTCCAATATTAAGAGTTGTTTTTATAATCACACAGTCATGCTTTAAAAATATGGTTTTGAAAATTTAACAGCTGAAAACGATTCGTTAATTCTAATACTCGGTAAAGATTAACTTTTAAGTGGAATTTTTTGATAGACATGCGCAATGTTGTTATTAATAAGTACATGATATTGCTGCGATACTTTTTCTAAGGACTGATAATTGTTTACAAGACAACCCTCTATGTAAGAGTCACCCTGTTTAACCAACTGCACCTTACCGATAGTCTACATATATTGTACTCTGTCCAAATCTGGGACACGGGCGCATGTTCTAAGGAGGTCATGGAAAGGATCTCCTTGAACCTAAATAAGATTTTTGAAACTGTACACTCATAGTGCGAGTTTGCTCCAAAAATTATGACTATTGTTTGATGTAAATTCTGACATATGATTCACCAAAGTATGTATTCATTGCGCAGCTCACCAGCTGAAACCAATTTTCCAATAGTTTATGCTGATAATTCAGTATCTATTCGTTATTTTAACCAATTTCTTTGATGAAGTGCCCGATGAACCTGAGACTCTACAGTTAAATAAATTCTAACATAACTTTCGTGGTCTCTATTAATAAGATGTTTTTAATTATAAGGCTTAAGATAGCTTTTTAATCGTTTAGGTAAAAATAAAAGTTTTATGTGGAACAGCTACATTTTAGGTTTTAATTACATGGTTTTACGCGTCCCTTGAATTGATATCTGGTATGATATTGTTCATTTTGTATAAAGGGATCACATATCTACTGTATAATTAATAATTGTTATCAGAAGTTCTGTGCGTTATACAAAGTGTTTGATCTCCCCATGTATAGAGATAATGGCCGTATTAACAATCGCCCAGATAATGAGACGTGCATTTTCCCCGACTTCATTATTTTTCTCTTTTTATCGAGACTTGGGGCTGAACTTTTTATGTTTTTCATATGGTACTTGTATAATTTGTTTTGTAGTTATGAGCAGAATATATGTGTGAATATCACGAATTCTCATAACAAAGAGGATTTTGTGTCGCATTTGTTGGCGTGCAAAAGAATTTTTCTTCTTCATACTTTCATATCATCGAGATCTAGTTTAAGGGGCCTGTCTTTATTCCAGTGACTACTTGAAAAACATGGAAGTATTCAGCCACGTTGTGTAATAGATCTAATCTTCAAAGGTAATTGACCCCCCCCCCCTCCTATTTTGTTAAATTTGAGGGTATTCTTGATTTTCTGTTTAAAAGTCTGACTTGATGACAAGAGGCTCTCCATTTATCATTTCCTATTCCTCTACTGACATAATTAGTACAGCATTATATAAACGATGACTGTTACATGCAATTGTGCTGGTTCGTCGCAAGGGTATTGGGACCAGAAAAGAACGCCCCCTTTAACAAACGGAGGTTGTACAAAGACCAGTTCTTCAGTAGTTCTTAGTCTTAATCTGGCAGAAAAATCAACATAAATCAACAGACGATCATGCAAACAAATAAACAGTATATTGTTGTTAAAAACCAACATGCGCAAAATTTCTAGTGAACCTTTTCTCCCAAATACCGGTATCTGAATGTCAAGCTTCATTGTTGGCAATTATAACAAACCCGTTTTCGTTAAGTGTTTGATCATATGAAGCCCTACTGTGTTTTAAGCGGAAATCGTCTTTCACTAAGAATGTTTAGAAGCGACATACCGTGGACAAAAACTATGGACGGAGAGGTCAACAATTTTATCATTGGCAATTGACCATTGCTTTATGGGGAGTGAATCATGGTTGTCTGATTTAGTGACACAAATACTGGAATATTTTACTCTGCTAACGGTACGATATTTGTGACATCGAAAGCATCAGGTTTTATGTTGTGAATACATCTACGTGCTGTCAGTCATTTGGACAACTCAAGAAAAGTAATCGGTGGAAGCAATTTAAAAAGATGTGCAAAAGTTATTTCTCTTTGAACAGTGCAGACTTCACTACTAAAGAAACATCAAATTTACGATGAGTACTGTATATTCTTTTATATTTCAGGTGGATTTCATTTCCGGTTTTGTGAATGATGAATGGTGCCTGCAAAGCAAAAGACGGAGCTCTCTGTAACCTTCTGGATGACCCTTACACGTTTTGGGACAGAGTGCCATGTCCACCACCCTCTAACCCCCAAATACTCTTCCAAGTGGACTACAAGAGACTTTTAAGTGAAGATGACGGTTTAAGAATCATTTTTAGATTAGCAAAACGCTGTGACATTCCAGTGCCGGAAATGTTGAAATCCCCTGCACGACTTGGCGGGAACGCCATCTTTACGCACTGTGATTCAGACTGTTTGAACACAATCGTGTCTTCATGCTTGATTTTCTTTGTCGTCATGGTGATAATTGTAATTTACGTAATGAGGTAATTCATTTCTAGTGATATGCATTTCTTTTCTTGAAAATTAATTTAATCACTGATTGTCATCTTAACTCTTTCTGTATTCTCAGGAGTCAAAGTCGACAAAAAACGATGTCCATGATGCATTACAGATCACGTGATCGATGTGTTTGTATTCATCTTGACGGAGAACAGAAAAACAAAACTTCTTGTCGTGTGAGTGCTAAACAAAACTTCTTGTCGTGTGAGTGATTAAGTAACGATTTCAAACAACCACTTCATTCGAATATATGGTAGTACTTGCATACGCATCCTGATATAATCTTTAAATTATTATTGAAAATTTTCAAATACTGCCTGATTTTATTCTTTGTGAAGAAAATTTGGGGCTCTTATTACATGTAGGGATAGAATACCTAAATGTCAAAATAGAGTGGTTCTTCTTAAGATTGTTTAAACGTCGTTATCAACGTTTTCAATATGTAAATTATATATGTAGAATCATTTTGAGACAAATTCTGATCTATCTACCCTTTACAACAATGTCAATGTCCTTAGGTATTCTTTCTTCTAAGCTTCTCTGGGAATACGAGAAACTTTACCACAATCTGGGTGTTCGTCAAGAATTATATCAGCATTCGTCATAAATCACGCAAAGATGATCTTAAATATATCCCATGCTTTTTCTATTGTAGGGTTATTGTCACTATAACTCAGGAAAATATACAAAGACTGGATCAATCCCGAGGCGGAGCAGGAAACATTCGGAACAATTCGATCAGTCCCCAATGGACAGTACATACAAACAATTCCCATGTGTAGATGTTTTCGATTCACAAATCTCGCCAATCCAGGGTCACGAGAAATCAGGAAGTGAGACTTATGAGGATCTAGAAACGTACAACTCTCGAATAGATGAATTCACTTTGTTGAGGAAAGCATTCAAAAAGTATTATGGTCGCGATATTGACTTCACAGAGTCGCCATATTCACGGAAAACAGAAGAGACGTACGCATGTGGAAGTGAAAATGACATAGAAATGACGTCGTTGAATTCTGACGAAAGTCAGAAAAGTATCGAAAAACGTTCAAACTATGATTTTGATGAAAATTTGACATCAGAAAACCATTACGATGACATTGATTGTGATCTGATGATTAATGAGGTTCACTTATCGAACTCAACATACAGTTTTAGTAACACTACGAACCATATTTACGCAACCATTAAAAAGAGAGTGTTCGACACAAATTCTAGACCGTCCTTACTTAACGAGCCGTATACAAGTAGTACATTAAAATCGGTATACTCGAGTGATTCCGATTGTGAAGGTAATTTAATACAGGGGGAAAGCAGATCATCTGGAATAAATTTTCAACGCCTTCACACGAAAAACATGTACGAAAGGTTGACCTCAACAACTTCCAATCGAACTGATCTGTCGTTTCTCAGTGATGATTCCAATGAACTTTTGGTACCTGACAGAAATTCTCTGTGTTCAACTTTTAAGTAATGCATAAATAAAGTTTAGCAGAAGCAAGAGAAACCATTCTCTAAATAAAATGCATCGTCGAAAGCCATGGCGGAAACGTACATGTACGCTCCTCCCCTTTTTACCCAAAGCTATCTGCGTGTAAATTTCAATGCTTCTCATAAACATGCATAACGAGAATGACGTAATTCTTAGCCTAAAATGAAACATCTGATCCAGTCCAGTCGCGTTTAACTTGTAAAACAGCAATAATGGCTGTGACCATGAAATCATGTTCTTTATGCATCGAAATTATAGTTGACAAAAGAATTTAAAGGTCGGTGACATCTATACAGGTTCAGAGTTTATTTCTTTTCATAATATACAACCCAGTTTTGTGTAAATAAAGTAAACAGGATCTTACGATATAATGAAGAAATTCGGATTAAACGTGAAGCAAAAAAGGAACTAGAGATAAAGTTTCACACAGCTGCAGTTAAAAAAAAAATTCTTAAGAAATGTGATGGTAAGTGCCAGGTGGTAAAAACAACATTAACAGCAGAAACAAATTCAAAAGAATTCTGCTGTTCGTGTCTCCCAACAAACCTACGGTGATTCTGCTTTGGTTAGTTTACCGAAGTGGTGGAAGAACAATTGTTCTGATTGTTCAAGAGTAAGATACCCTCGTTCTATATACAGTTTAAATCTCCGGCTAACTTTTCCCCGAAAGCTCAGTGATTGGCCGAATCGCGTCATGGATATTTATGAGAAACGATGTAATTTTCATGCAGATATCCACGGGTAAAAGGGGAAAGGAGCGTACGTTTCAGTCGTGGTTTGCGACGATGCATAAAATGTTAATCTTACAGTTAAAAAAAAATCATGGTTTTTGGTCATTTTATTAGTTAAAGGCAGCAGATCTCCTACATATTCTCATGTAAAACTTTGATTTACTAGTCAAAACTGCACTACATTGGAATGCTTACATATTGAACCGGAAATTGATTATATATCTATAAGTCAGTGGTTCTTAAGAAAAATTTCAAAGACTATACATATCCCGACGTAATATTTTGATCCCCTATTAAAGCCCCATCCTACCCCATTCCTGGGCCATGATTTGAAGGAAATTGAATATATCTGCATTTCCTGGGAATGCTTGCAAAAGAATGATGCTTAAACATGACCCTGCTGGTCTTGAGGAGACGATTTTATATATAAAAAATATATGGCCATGTAAAACTGCGATCCCCTATAGTGGCTCCACCCTATCCTTGGGGGCATTATTTGAATAATCTGAAATTTGTAATACCTGAGAATTTCGTGGACATTGATATTACTAATCAGTCCTGCTGGTCTTGGGAAGAATATTCCCATAAATTCCCGTATAAAACTTTGTTCCGCTGTTGTAGCCCCACCCTACCCGGTCATAATTTGAACAAACTTGAATGAAAACTTCTTCAGAATGCATATTGATATTGACTAATCATGGATCTGTTGTTCTTGAGAAGAATGTTCTTAAAAGATTTTTACTGTATATCCTCACGTAAAACTTGTATCCCCTATTGTAGCCCCATACTACTCCCAAGGGACATGATTTGAACAAACTTGAATCAGCAATATCTTTAAAGTCTTTAAAGGTTTTCCCTGTATATTCACATAAAACTTTGTTCGCAAGTTGTGGCCTACACCTATCCTTATTTAAACAAATGTGCATTGCACTACCTAAGGATGATTGTACATTAATAATCACTAATCATGACACTGTTGATTTTGAGAATAAGTTTTATATTTCTTATATATCCCAATCTTAGAATTTAATCCTCTATTGTAGCCCCACCATATCCCTGGAGGTTACGATGTGAAGAAGTTTGAATCTCCACTCACTAAGGGAACACACACGTTTTGTCATTTCTGATCCAGTGGTTCTTGAGAAGATTTTTAAAAGATGTCTTCTTAATTCTTAATTGGCTCCCCTTCGAAAAGGGTGTGCCCATTCGATACAACAATTTGCAAGAATGTTTTATGGTAAGTTTGGTTGAAATTGGCCCTGGTTCTGGAGAGGAAGTCGAAAACGTGTAAAGTTTACGGACAGACAGACAAACAAAAGGTGATCAGGAAAGTTTACTTGAGCTTATACATGTAGCCCTGGTTAGCTAAAAACCTTCTTAAGAACCAAAAAGATATAATTCTTTAAAATCGATATGCAATCATCTTCGTGAAGTAAAGATTCAAGTGGATCAGGTCAATACCTGGCCGCAACGAGACTGTGTGAATACATACAGGACCTGACCGCAACGAGACTGTGTGAATACATACAGGACCTGGCCGCAACGAGACTGTGTCAATACATACAGGACCTGGCCGCAACGAGACTGTGTCAATACATACAGGACCTGGCCGCAACGAGACTGTGTCAATACATACAGGACCTGACCGCAACGAGACTGTGTCAATACATACAGGACCTGGCCGCAACGAGACTGTGTCAATACATACAGGACCTGGCCGCAACGAGACTGTGTCAATACATACAGGACCTGACCGCAACGAGACTGTGTCAATACATACAGGACCTGACCGCAACGAGACTGTGTGAATACATACGATAGCTGTTCTATGGAAAGATACAATTTTCAGCAACAATCCTCAAGCAGTGTAGATTAAAAATTGTTTACGAGGTATGGGATCCACAATGGAGATTAAATATTCCAAAGGAGTATGTAACTCAGGTTAGCGATGTGGCCCATGGTCCGCGTGTTGATTTCTCTTTGGAATGTCTGGGCCAATTTCAACAAAATAGAGGACAAAGCACTCGGATAAAGGGTATAGATGATATAGTAAACGATATGTCCAAACATATAATAATAATACCATATTTATATAGCACCCTTTTCATACACTATGTACGCTCAAAGGTGCTGGTTAGCTAAAAACATATGACGAGGATGTAGTCACAACAAACGCACAAAGGAAAACTCTTTATCAAGACCAAAAAGGCTGTGTATAGCAAATTAATGTGTATCGTTTAATTTTAATAATGTCCATTGGAGGTCAAAAGAGGACTAATATATTATGAATAACAATAATGTTCTACAATTGGGCATGTTTCAATAATTTCTATAATTAAAAATGCCCTTTCCTTCCCCCTTTCGAAGTTTCAATGCGGATACAACCATTCCTAATCGTTTTAACATAGGAATGTTAATTATATCGTAGAGATTCTTTAAAAAATACAACAAGAGCAATGCATGGTATGTCAAAGTGATATTATTCTTGAGAGAGAGAGAGAGAGAGAGAGAGAGAGAGAGCAATGATATGACCATCAACTCAGCCATAAAATATCGTCGCCTTTTCGGAAACCGACCCTTCTTCGGGACAAAAAAAAAAAAGAAGCTACATGGAAATAATATTAAAAAGAAAATACAATAACTAGCACTGACACAATGTTTAACAGCTGACTACGTATACGTCTTTATCAAATGCGTGGACAACAAAAAGGTGAAACTAATGTCATACTGTATTTTTTTTAATTTCCTGGGTGAATGTAAATACAAAAATAACATTCACCAAGTTTTAAAAAAATACAGTATGACATTAGGAACAAACCAAAATACCTCCATTCAGTCGAGGGAACTAGTGTGCCAAGAATAGTTCACTTAGTTTTACTTTGAAATTATTTGTTCAAAAATCAACACAGCAAGGAAGCATTTAGTCGACCTCTCTTGATTTGTTATATAACCAAAGGATGAATAACTACGAACAGGAACGACGAGCAGGAAAACACTTTCCAACGACCAATCGCTGTACGTGTTACAAGTGTAAAAGCAACGAAATTGCAGATAAGGTAATTTTATACTAAGGACCGACACTTGTAAATTTTAAATCAGGTTCCATAATTCGTTACCAGGAAATTACACAGCCAGTTTTAATCAATTAAGACTGTAATAATTCATTCAACAATTCCAACAACAAACAAACTATCTGTCTGTATTAAATATTATAACAATTTAGTTTGCTAATACAACCTGTCATTAGATCAAAAGCTGTCTGACGCGTTTCATACCAATTGTTAGATGGTTCTATATACACCGATTTTGACTACGGATTACTCCGTTTACCTGATCAAGATAATAGAGCTCACTGCGGGTTTGACCGGTCGACAGGGGATGCTTTCTCCTCCTAGGCACCTGATCCAACATCTGGTATATCCAGGGGTCCGTGTTTGCCCAACTCTTACTTTTGTATTGCTTATAGGAGTTACTACTCGTATTGTGAGTTATATGTTATCTTCACCTTTTCATACACCTGTCTCTTAGATTCTTAGAATTGAAACATATGCGAGAGTTTTACAATACTTTAAATTGTCTGTATGAAATGAAAATTAATCAACATCCACATATCAACAGTTACATCACAGTGCTACATCCAACTTAACGGTTTCGATTTCGCCATCTTGGGCGACCTAATGAATTTGTGCCCATGCGAAAAATTATATCAGGTTACCCACCGCCACATGGTGGGGGTAGGAACCTTCAAATAATAAATGACCACTGTGTTACTGTCTAAATTCTACCCCATGGTGATAATTATTAACACGGGAATTCTTTATTTTCACCCCCACCCGCAAAATGCTTAATTGTCCCTTGGATGAATGAAAAACTGTAGAAGTTTACAATGAACTGGAGATGGGTGATATTTCCCGCCTCTCACATTAAACAGCTGTTTCGTTGCCCACCTATTAAGCGTATTCGTTTCCTGTTCTGACCATACACATAGCTCACAATTCCAAGTCAAATGTAACAGCCGACCACGATTTCCTAGGATCCGTTGTAAATTTGAGTCAAAACTGGTGATTGTAAAGTTTCCACACAAAGAACCTGATCAAATGATCCAGAAAGAACCTGATCAAATGATCTAGAAAGGCGTCTGCCCATTTCCCAATGGAAGTAACAATCATTCCCCAGTACAGAAATTCTTTCACTTGCAGAGTCTTCACTATCTGAATTTATCAGTTACAAAGACAAATCTATATACATGTATTTTTCCTCAACAATTTTTGTCTGGTGACCTGTTTACATTAGGACCTAATGCAAAATGGAAATACTACGTGTTACCTGATAAGGATGGAGTACAGTACCCGCAACGTTATTTTTGACATGATAAACGATAGAACACGATACACGCACGATAGGATAGGATACACGCACGATACGATAGGATACACGCACGATACGATAGGATACACGATGAACCTGATAAACGCAAAACCTGATAAACGATCTTCATGATAGACCTGATAAACGCAAAACACGATAAGCGATCTTCACGATAAACGGAAAACCTGATAGAAATGTTGTAAATTTAGAAGCAATTTAGACAGAACGAAATGTTGATACTTACAACATAATTACATTATGTTGATAATAATACTGAGGATTTCAATATTCATTATACACCTAAAATGTATAATTTCTTTAATACACGGTCGTACTTTAAAAAAAAAAAAATTTAATTCAATTTTTACGCTATCACAGCTACATGAAAAATCAAAAAACTAAACTATATACGGTTTTTAATTCATTATTTGATATCTATATGAATTTTCCCAGCCAGTAATTCTAAAATTATATTGTCACCTAATGTTTGATATACAATGTATACATTACAAAGGGAATTAACTAAATGTAATATAATGTAGTGATATCATGCTTCGGTAGCTCTCTTATTCTAATGTCTATTATCTTGAATGTGAAAAAAACCCAACAAGTAATATTTTGTGTGTAGCGCGGAGGGGTTATTTTGCATCAAGCTCTAAGTTCACCGGTCATTCAACAATTACAATTATTTTCATCATGACCGTTTTAAAAACAATCACTACACCAAATCTTCATACGTTAGATATTTCTACACTATGAGTGATAATTGATAGTCATAAGTAATTGGAACATATGTATTTGAATTGATATCTTAATAACAAAAAATAAATAAACTATGAAAAAAAAAACAACCAAAAAAAAAAAAAAAAAAAAAAAACCCGGATTTTTTTAAATTCACAACTTTAAACGCTTAAAAAATGTTGAGTTTAGTATGTAAAAAAAATTCATATAATCATCAAAACCGGCATCAATTTTCAGCATCTACCCGTACGACTATTAATACATGTACAAGTAAAAAAAAAAAAACAACAAAAAACAACGACTCGTGCCCAGTTGAGCAGACTTTTGGGAGATGCAACATCATTGCACCCTTTTAAACCTTAATCTTCTAAATGGTGAAATACAACGTCCCTGAGAATGTTTGCAGTCAAAACACGGGTGATACACAGACGCGCACAAGTTCAGTAGTTGGTATATAAATAGAATACAGGTGGTTAAAATTGGAAGAAAAAGAGCCTTTACTAAAATATATGTGATAAACAATGTAATTTACTGATTTTTCCTTTCAAATCAGAACTTCCTATTTCTCTGTTAGTGTTAATTACAAATAATTGTTTCTAGACAAACAAATGTTTATGAACTTCAGATGAAGGAGCTTTCAGATTTACTGTCCCCGGTTTGCTCGGCAAACCATTGCCTACTTTTCATACTACTTAGAATGAAATTGTGATAAATTTTCACCCTCTCTGGACAGACAAATAGCTCTTCTTCTGCCTTAAAATCAACAGTTTTATGTTCTCTTACAAATATACTGTCTTTTCATGATTCCTAGAAATAGCTTCTTTAACAAAACGAATAAAAAGCTTTCGAAAAGTATCGTACTTTTTCATTAGATTTAATATACAATCCCGATAGTTTCCGAAGCTACACGATAAAGGATTTTCACGATAAACGGGAAACCTGATACACGCAAAACACGATAGACCTGATAAACGCAAAACACGATATAAAACGGAAAACCTGATAAACGCAAAACACGATACGATAGGATACACGCACGATACGATAGGATATACGCACGATACGATAGGATACACGCACGATAGGAATGTCAAGAATAACGTTGCGGGTATGTACCCCCACCCTTTCTGTACTAATATATGTAGAATGTACAGGATTTACTGCTAAAATTCCTTGACGGTCGTCAGCCGGTGCCTTTTGGGGAGCTGGCGGTTCTGGTCCTCCGTTTACCAATGGTAATCGTCATACCTCTACATCTCATTTTTATTACTCACTGCATGCTTACACAAATTACATGTAATTTGAACTAAAACAAGTACTTTAATCATTAAAAATATTCATGAATGGACAATGAATGTTTAAAATCAAACTTGATAGTTCAACTTCATTGACTAGTTTATACATGTATGATATTTGGCACTCTGTATTATACCACACATTGTTTCAGAATCCCTAAAAACCATAAAATAATTACGCCATCGGAGGCATTTTGTTTCGAAAATATAATCAATCACGGTTAATCTTACTGTACGGGAAATCTTTTGATAAATTATTCTTTATTCAACAATACGTTTGACAAATTTCGCCGCTTCAAAATTTAAAACCGACCTTCTCGAATGGCAACAGAATGGAAAGGGTAAGCGAGTCTGCCGTGATTTTAGAATGATAGGTGAGATGCCTATACATTTTCGGAACATAATTCCGGATTATAAAACACCTTGATGAATATATCAACAAAATGAGTCAAACTAGATTGCTACAACATATACAATCAACAAATAACACTTATTTACTTTAATTCAATATTCCCTATAGAAGAGGGGGGAAAGCTTAGATAATGACACGTACTTACAGACAAGCTGAAATATATGCAATTGCATCGAAACATGAGGGGGTAATATGACCGGTGTACTACAAGAGAGACAGACAGGGAGGAAGCTTAATGGTGAATCGATTCGTAGCATACATGCGAGGATCCAAACCAATGATTAATTTACTGAACGCAGCACTTTGTCTTCGAAATCTGTGTCTTTACTTTTTTTATATATACATGTACGTATGCAACATTCTTCTGATTATTCTGCCACAACGATTGCATTCATAAAAATCAATATATGCACCCAGGGTGCATGAGCCGAGTTGCATGGGATACATTGTAAAGTCAGGAATGATATGGCATATTTATAATTGTGAAGAACTAATTTCAGTTTTAAACTTTTCGAGTTACATGTACTGTCCAGAAACCATATTTGTCTGAAGTTTTCAATCTATTTTCGGTCACTGTGACCTTGACCTTTGTTCTCCAAAATCAATAGGGGCCTTGCTTTGTTGGTATCCAACAATATATCCAAGTTTCATTTGATTCAAGTTAAAAAAAAATTGAATTATCCTCCGGAAACCAAATTTTTTAAAATTTTAAAATCTATTTTTGGTCACTGTGACCTTCACCTTTGACCTATTTTCTCAAAAATCAATAGGGGTCTTCCCTACCTGGTACATAACAATATCTTTAAGTATCATTTGATTCGGATTTAAACTTTCTGAGTTATCATCCAGAAACCAAATATTTCTGAAATTTTCATTCTATATTCGGTCACTGTGACCTTGACCTTTGACCTTTTTTCTCCAAAATCAATAGGGGTCTTTCTTACCTAGTACCCAACAATATATCAAAGTTTCATTTGATTCAAATTTAAACTTTTTGAGTTATCATCCGGAAACCAAATTTTTCTAAAATTTTCATTCTATTTTCGGTCACTGTTACCTTGACCTTAGACCATTTTTCTCCAAAATCAATAGGGGTCTTCCTTACCTGGTACCCAACAATATATCAAAGCTTCATTTGATTAGATTGTAAACTTTTCGAATTATCATCCGGAAACCAATTGTTGACGCCCAACCGCCCGCATCATCAAACCAATAGCCGAGTTCAACTTCGTTGCAACTCGACTAAAAATATGTGATGAAAGTACATCTTGTTACTTAAAGTATTTGATGCACTTTACAAGTCCACTACGACATTCTCCCACGAGAAGCTCCCCATCATCTGTCACAGAAAGTGCGCGTGGACAATTCAGATCTGGCAAAGTGATGTACAGCAAGAAAAACCCATCTTTGTCGATGACATGAATCTTATCAGCAAGGCAGTCGGCGATAAGTATATTGCAGAAACTGTCCGTAGTTAAAGATCCTCCGATTAAACTATCCTCTCTCGAGATTCCATGGTAGGAAAATCGATACTTTCCGCCCTCGTCCGTCACGACTATACCTTTTCGCCCCCAGTCCACTGCACAAACATCGCCATTTCCATTTTCGGCAACATACACTAGTTTTTTGTAGAGAGGACGATTTTTGAAATCGAATTGAATCTCCTGCATTTGCGTTCCATTGCGATTAAATCGAACAATCTTCATTGCTAACTCGTTTTGTTTCATGCAGACCAAAAAGTTGCCCGATCTTGTGCTTGCAATACCAGAAGCTGACCATCCCTTATAGCAAATCCCAAAATCAATCATGCATGTAGTTGAAATCTGATCTACCGGTACGTCTTCCATCATTTCCAATCGGTTGAATACGTAGTTGTTGAAGACCACTTTTCCCTTATACAAGGTCATGTACAAGCCACATTCGCTTTCAATTGGCTTGATGTCGAGGAGATTTCCGCAAAAATCGAACAGTTTCAACTTTGGAGTACTACCCCCCACCCAAACTCTGTTACCTCGCATATATACCAAGTCAAAAAGGCAGTTTTTGCTTAACCGCGGAGGAAATCTTGTATCTATGGTTGCTGTAAGCCTTGGCGGACTTACTATTCTTACAGGGTCATTGGTAGATTCTGTACAAGGCAGACAGACTTGATACTTCTCTGGTACATCAAGAACACCAAAATATCTCTTTAACTCTCCCTCAATCTTAAATCTTGATGTCATTGATGGAATGGTCGCATCTCGTATTTGCGGAGCACTGTGGAAACTGTTAACATCTCTCTCCATATCTAACAATTTTAATGCGTTTTCTGTCTTTTGTTTCGTGCTGATCTTACCCCTGAGTATTAGTAATTGTTTCAGTTTTTCGTGAAACTCTACTCTTTGCAATTCCAGCAAGTCTAGATGCTCCTTTTCTAGTTTTGTCAGTTCCTGAAGAAGTTTATTACCTTCCTTTTCTATTTCTTGTTTTAAAAGCAATATTCGATCTCTAATATCATCAGTAAGATTTTGATAGTTTTCTCTTATCGCTCCATTCCTCTCGATGACGTACTTAAGCATTCTTTTATAAGAAAATTCCAAAGATTCAAGTCTCTGATTTTCTCGCATGATGTCCTCAAGAAGCTCTGGTATCTTATCTGTAAGCTCTGATATCACGTGACTTTTGTGTTCGAAAGAGACACAAAGCAAACAAACAGGTATTCTACAAGGTTCGCAGAACGCTTCACAATCATGTCCAGAGTGTTGGGTACAATTGGTGGTCAAACCTTCGTCATCATCTGTGATATATTCAATGATGGCATGTCCATATATCGTTTTCAGTCGAGTGTGCACTGGTAAACAAGCCTCACAAAGACTTACCTTACACCGTTTACAGAAAAATTCAACCGGATTTTTACATTCACACTCCAAGACGTGTTGAGCTTGACAAGTGGTTGAGCTCATTGTCGATGGACTTGTAGAACCACTGAAATACATCAAAATATATTAAGCATTGTCAAAAACCAAAATGCAACAGTTTTGATAAATCTGTATCCATTCAACATAGCCACCTAAAAGTGATTGCACTCTACAATTCAGTAAGTCAAAATTGAATAAAATTTAGTGAGACAATTACATAAAAACCGCCAATTATTGGCAAAGGTAAGAGAAAAGAAAATTGACTTCGTCAACATACTTATCTTATGATATGCAAATTCAAACTTTCAACCGACGATTATTCTAGCTGCATCATAAAAGTTTCCGGTTTTCTTAATTTTACGATCATACTTTTTTTTTAATGTCAAATTGATCAATAGGAAGTATTACGCCAATGATATTCATAGACACACGAATTTCTAAAATTAGACTCTTACAAGGAAGAAATTGTTGTAGACCATTAAAAATCTGACGAATAATCTGTGGAGATATATTAACAAGAGGCCCAAAGGCCTTAATTGTCCTCTGATCATCTACATCAAATTATCAAGTCTTTCAATTTGGGGAAACTGTCAATTCCCCTAACTGCATGTATCTTATACAATGATACAAGGTCCGTGGAAATGGCCGATAACATACGATTTTAGATCGATAAAATTTTTTTTTAGCAGAAAATGATATTTATCACGTTTTTTATTTCTCTCTAAAGAAACTCATCATCAAGCCAGAAGATACACTGCCCCATGAGTGCCCCCTTTTGATCGGAAAAGTAACATAATGTGAAAAGTTTGGTTATCATCGCCATTTCGGTTCATGACCTACCCAGTGGTGAATATATTGATAAATTGTATTTCTGTTCCCTGCTTTAGTCAATTTCTAATTGATTTAAATCGACAGATCAGTGTTTCATATGTTTACCTACTTCACATGTTGAAAACTGTTTGTCGTCCATGTTGACAGTCTTCCAAAACATAATTTGTATTCAATCATGTCAATGGCTTAGGCTTATTTTGTGACAAATCATAATTTGTCTTCGATAGCATCCTCATTTTACTTGCATATCTATTTTTATTGTTCAGAGTGCATGTATAAACCCCAGCAGCGGTATTTTGTAGTCACTTTAAGTTGGGACTGAAGAATTCAAAGGAAAATTCGTTACCGAAATGTATCGAATTTTTCAAGAACTCTAATGCTGTGTAGTTCAGGGCAAGTCCCGGGCTGCTCATACAGTTTTATCTAGGGCATACACATAGTATCATCACGTGTTAGGCTTTCGGTCCCTAATTGAGTGACTTGGATAGAGGGTGAATTAGATAGTCCTGTTGGTGTTAAATGCATTTAGATTATATTCTGTCGTGATTTTAGTTCATATTTGGTAAGGCCACAGTTTTTTCTATAGAATCTCCTATATGCGGTGTTTGTTAATGTATGGATATTTTGATACATTTTTATAAGATATCCTGTTCTCTTTTCACCATTTCTTTGTGTTAATTAGATTATCATTCCAAAGAAAAAGTCTTATTTCCATTTAGCTACTCATTTTATAACAATTAACTCATTTATCTTTATTTTGAAAACTTTTCTTTTAAATCAATTCTACATAGATGTATTTCCTTTTGTTATGATAAATCTTTAATCAGTCTTTTATTCCTTGAACATAATTCAGGAAGCAATCTGAGCCTGTGTTATTACACCGGAACCTGGTTTATAGTCCTAGCACCTGTTCCTGACGAATTGTTGACAATATTCATCAGTTTATCCCACTTAATAAAAAGGCCTTTGACCCCATATACATCGGGAAAGGTTGAGCACACTGTACGTCCTCGGTTAAACCGATTCCGGTTACCATTATTTCATCGAATTATTTTGTCTACTCATCTAAATACTAAGCACCCAACTTCGAATATGAGATACACCGCTGAAAAGCGTTCATATAGTTTGAAAATTTTGCCCAAATTATATTATACTTCATCAGGTTACCTAGAAAATATAAAGCAATAAAATAGATCCCCCTGGCCAAACTTGTCTATGCAGGAGATATGAAATCTAAAACTTTTGACGACAGATTGTACTTCATGTAAAATGCATGTAGTTTAACTCAGATTACAGCGGCATACTATAAAACCTGGCCTGGCCCCATTGGCCTGGCCTGGCCTGAAACTTGGCCTGGCCTCAATTTTGGCCTCTAATTATGCTCCATCCCAAATTTTGGCTTGGCCTCAAAAATTGGCCTGGCCTCAAATTTGGCCTCTAAAATTTTTTTTGGCCTCAACCAAAACACATTTTTTTTTATTAAAAATTTCGATTGAATTCATTGATTTATTATTGGTTTTAGTTTTTCAAAGTCATAGCACATAAATGATATGTTTCTGTTGTTTTGTAAATGTGCACTTTAAAATAATCATGAACTACCACCAATCTGATTGATTTTATCGAATATCTATAGATCAGTTTATTGATCAAATCTTTTCCCTTCATATCTGTATGTACTAGTATACATGTACCAAAAAACGTATACACAACTAATGATAGATTGGCATAGGGATTCCCCCCCCCCCCCAGAATTATGATTAATTTCATTGATTTATTATCGGTTTTGTTTTTTCAAAATTGTTGAACATGAATGATATGTTTGTGTTATTTTGTGAATGTGCACATTAAAATAATCATGAACTACCACCAATCTGATTGATTTTATTGAATATCTATTGATCAGTTTATTGATTAAATAATTTTTTTCCTTCCTAACATATGTACTAGTACACACCAAAAAAGTATACGGAAGTAATGAAATGATTGGTTTATTGATTTTTTCCCAATTATGATTGATTTCATTGTTTTATTATTGGTTTTGAGTTTTCAAAATTGTTGTACATAAATGATATGTTTGTGTTGTTTTGTACACTGTAAATATGCACATTGAAAACTCTCATTTTACTAATGATCCACTGTACTTATTGATAATGAATTTAAAAAACAAATTCACACTAGTTTAATGATGAATCATCACACTTCACACACTGCAATGTAATCTAACGCCTTAATCACTATCATTGATAAAAACAATGAGTTTGCTATCTAGGAATAAAAATACTACCATAAATCATACAGACTGAAACTACAACTTTTGATAAATTAAAGGCCGGCAATTGGGTATAAAAGCAGCCAATCGGTGAAAATGGTGGAATATATGAATTTTCTGGTCACATTCAGGTTGCAGCACTTATTTTGCAAAAATAAAGATTAAGCTGTTGTACTGAAATTTTTATAATGGGTATGCTTGTTCCCCTCATAACTGTGCATATATTGGCCATATCTATTTTAGATATAAATTCTCATGAAGTTTTAATTTTGGCCTAAAAAATCTGAAGCAGGGCTAAATTTGTATTTCAAACTAGAGATTGGCAGTTTGTGGGTGTGATTATCTTTTGTTATTGTTTACACCGGATGTTGACTCACATATTGCACGAGCATGCTTGTCTAGTTCTAGATAAGGGGGGTTGCACCAAAGGAAACATGTAATCAAATCACTGTATAACGTGGAAAAAAAGTACTTACTCATATATCATTGGTAAATCCAGATTTTATTTTTTAATTATATATAATCACATTCCTTTAAAAAAATTGTTAACTTTATAAAAATAACTCATTAGGACTGTTCAGTCTGATCGCTGTTTCAGAGTTTTGCAGGATTGCTGGTACCTTTTCTAGAATAATGTCAAGCATGATGTTTGTCTGATTAAGCAACAATCTCCTAGGCCAGTTGTGTAACTTCCATTGTCTCTCACCAATGATGACAAATGTCCAATTGATCAACCATCACTTTAAAATTACTCTCAATCTGGACTCTTATGTGTGAACATTACAATGTCAAAAGAGACAATCACAGATAGTAGGTCTCCAAATATCATAATGGACAAAGTGTTTCTTAATAATCCTTCAATGCACATGTCCTCCATTGCACAGCTACAATTCCCCCCCAAATTCTTCTCATAATTGAAAGGTACCAAGAGGAAAATCATAAGTATTATTATATCATATATACCAATATTTTGTGTATATTATCGAAAAACTACATGTTTTAAAAGACATGGATAAAACAATGATGAATTCATTTTGTAATTCCTAGGGTGAAGTTTTGTTAAAGTAAAAACCTATCCTTTCAGTGCCTCACAGATCCAGCAGAGTGGTAGAAAAATGCGGGAAAACTTTAGTTTATTTTGATAAATCATGCCAGTCTCCCTGTTCAAAATATCGTCTGCTACAGAGCACGTGTAGAGTCAAGCATCAAAATGCTGCTTATTCTGATAATACTGCTAAGCCCTGCCCTCTTGCCATATATGCTTAATTGCTGTAGGGGTGTAAATTTTTCTAGGTTACTCCCGGCCTTTAAGGATGTTCATATCTGTTTAAACTATTTGAAATAAACATGTAACACTAGTACTGTAGCGGATATCGGATTATTCACAACATTAATTTAACACAGAGTTCTACAGCACCGGTCTTGACAGGAGTCAAGGTTGAGGTTAATCTATGATATACGGTTTGAAATGTCACACAGCTCTGCACAGAACGTTTATTTTCATTAATTATCAGAATGAAAAGATGATTTTGATGACAGTCTAAAAACATTAAGAACAAAATTAAAGCTACACTTTGTGAATTTGTAGATGCATAAACTTTTTTTCTCCATTTTAAGACAATATTATGAGCATTACATGTATCTGATATTTGCTTAGATATAGCTGCTGCAGTGATTAGATAGAGGTACAAACGATTTTTTATATCCACAAATTTTCTGCAATAATAGGAAAATAATTCTGGCTAATCGCAGCTTGTTTTTGATCAAATTTCATATACTGCATATTTCATATCAATGAAAAAAAGGACTCAAATCATGAGACAATGTCATTTATTAAATCTAACAAATGACAAAAACTAAACTACATTTACATGACAATTAATTGGCTGGGCTTAAAAAACAAAATATAGCAATACTACAAATTGACTAGTTAAAGTGTAAAACATACAACCAAAAACATGCTGACTAGTCACATGACACAAATATGACTAATCACATGACATGACAAAAGTAGCCCAGCCAATAGATATATGTTAAGAATACTACTAAATATCAAAAAGGTGGTGCATAAAAAAGGCCACAAAGCAACAAACAAGCTTAAGCATGTTAGTTGCTGTTCTCCATTTTAAGACAATATTATGAGCATTACATGTATCTGATATTTGCTTAGATATAGCTGCTGCAGTGATTAGATAGAGGTACAAACGATTTTTTTTTGCGTTAACTAATGCAGGCTTTAATTGATATAGAATAAGAAAAGGGCCGGTGGACAGATTTAATGTAATAATTGTAATTAGTTCTGTTTTACTGTTGCTTTATCACAAAACCAGAAAAAAAAAATCAAAATTTTGAAAATTCAGACAGACGATTTTGTATACCTTATTCAGTTTAGGCACAATCATAAGATGAGTTACTAATTAAAATATTTTTGTTGTATCAAACACACCCTATTTGCAAATGTTGGACTGCTCCATTGTTTCTGTACAATGGAATTTCCAACTTCAGCAAAAGTTTTCATCAACATCCTTTAATATGGTGATAGATATTCCCTTTAACCTGACAGGGCAGGCCTTCAGAGCATGGGAACTTGTCACTTTTGCAATGCATATTGAAACTTAATTATGAAATCAAGAAAGAAAAATAAAAATCTAAAATCCTTAGATCATTGGCTATTATCATTATCCTAGCAAACACTTCACTATGTTTATTTTGATTTTTTTAAAGCTGTCATTTATCATGCATTGGAAATTAAACAAGTAACACTAAATGGGTGGTATCTGCACATTGAAAACATTAAGACCACATGCTCTGTTCTGAATGTGCGCTGCTCATTATAATGACAACACAATTGTGACACTTTCATAATATGTAAATTGATATCAAATTGAATTCTGTTGAATACAAAATATATCAATAAATCAATCATTTAATCAGTATATTTTTGGTGTACTAGTACATAAGTTAGGAAGGGAAAAGCAAATGATTTTGTCAATAAACTAACCAATAGATAATCAATAAAATCAATCAGATTGGTAGTATTTCATGTTTATTCTAATGTACATATATCATTTTATTTCTACAACTTTGAAAAACTAACACCAATAATAAATCAATGAAATTAATCATAATTCTGAAACAAAATCAATATGCCAATTGTTTCATTAGTTGTGCAATTGGTTTTGGTGTGTACTGGTACATACAAATATGAAGGGAAAAGAAAATGATTTATTCAATACACTGATCAATAGATAATCAATAAAATCAATCAGATTGGTGGTAGTTCATGATTATTTCAAAGTGCACATTTACAAAACAACAGAAACGTATCATTTATGTGCTATGACTTTGAAAAACTAAAACCAATAATAAATCAATCAAATCAATCAAAATTTTGAATAAAAAAATTATTTTTTTGGGTTGAGGCCAAAAAATTTTTTAAAGGCCAAATTTGAGGCCAGGCCAAAATTTGGGATGGAGCATAATTAGAAGCCAAAATTGGGGCCAGGACAATTTTGAGGCCAGGCCAGGCCAATGGGGCCAGGCCAGGTTTTATAGTATGCCTAAGAAAAGGGCCGGTGGACAGATTTAATGTAATAATTGTAATTAGTTCTGTTTTACTGTTGCTTTATGACAAAACCAGAAAAAAATCACAATTTTGAAAATTCAGACAGACAATTTTGTATACCTTATTTCGTTTAGGTACAATCATAAGATGCGTTACTAATTAAAATATTTCTGTTGTATCAAACACACCCTATTTGCAAATGTTGAACTGCTCCATTGTTTCTGTACAATGGAATTTCCAACTTCAGCAAAAGTTTTCATCACCATCCTTTAATATGGTGATAGACATTCCCTTTATCCTGACAGGACAGGCCTTCAGAGCATGGAAACTTGTCACTTTTGCAATGAATATTGAAACTTAATTATGAAATCAAGAAAGAAATATTTATAATACATCATATCTGTTTTAATCAACATTGTTCATTCTACGTAAAGTATAGATAAATGAAGACTAAAATACAAATCTAAAATCCTTAGATCATTGGCTATTATCATTATGCTAGCAAACACTTCACTGTGTTTATTTTGATTTTTTAAAAATGTCATTTATCATTCATTGGAAATTAAACAAGTAACACTAAATGGGTGGTATCTGCACATTGAAAACATTAAGACCACAAGCTCTGTTCTGAATGTGCGCTGCTCATTATAATGACAACACAATTGTAACACTTTCATAATATGTAAATTGATATCAAATTGAAATCTACTGAATACAAAATATATCAATAAATCAATCATTTTATCAGTATACTTTTTGGTGTACTAGTACATAAGTTAGGAAGGGAAAAGCAAATGATTTTGTCAATAAACTAACCAATAGATAATCAATCAGATTGGTAGTATTTCATGTTTATTCTAATGTACATATACCATTTTATTTCTACAACTTTGAAAAACTAACACCAATAATAAATCAATGAAATTAATCATAATTCTGAAACAAAATCAATATGCCATTGTTTCATTAGTTGTGCAATCGATTTTGTTGTGTACTAGTGCATACAAATATGAAGGGAAAAGAAAATGATTTATTCAATACACTGATCAATAGATAATCAATAAAATCAATCAGATTGGTGGTACTTCATGATTATTTTAAAGTGCACATTTACAAAACAACAGAAGCATATCATTTATGTGCTATGAGTTTGAAAAACTAAAACCAATAATAAATCAATCAAATGAATCAAAATTTTGAATAAAAATTTTTTTTTTGGTTGAGGCCAAACATTTTTTTAGAGGCCAAATTTGAGGCCAGGCCAAAATTTGGAATGGAGCATAATTAGAGGCCAAAATTGGGGCCAGGCCAATTTTGAGGCCAGGCCAGGCCAATGGGGCCAGGCCAGGTTTTATAGTATGCCGATTACAGCCTACAGAAACAAAACCCCTTCAATCATCACCTATTTCACTCCCTTCATAACCCCGACCTCTCGTTGTTTATATAACAAAATCAATGATCAGTTAAGTAAAACAATAGCGTGGTTTTGATAGGTGTAAATTTCAACTGACTTCGTGGGTGATATACCACTTACATGCAGCATACCATTACGTTTAACAGAGCAGAAAAGCCGGCCTTTTGGGTATATAGTGTGCTTCGAACTGGAAAATACTTCTAGATAACTGGAGTAGTCATCGTAGCACCTACCATAACAAATATGGAACAGTTCATGTACTAACTATGGTTTTTTGTTTTTACAAATGCACTAGCAGAACTTGGTAAGCCGGCTAGCGCTTCATGAAGTATTCCGGAGTGAAGCGGTGCAGTTCATACCCTGCTAGCGCATCACGATGAAGGCGTGAAGCGGTGCAGTTCATACCCTCTGTTGTGTAATACATTGAACTTGATTGACAACTATGACCTAAACAAGATTCTAGTCGTTCTATTTTTTTGAACGATGTTTTGTCAGAGTTCAATACAAAAATGATGTATTACCTGTTTATCTGCACTGTTCACTTTCCAGAAAGGGAAAGCCCTAGTAGTTTTATTTTTAATTAGTATGAATATATTGTAAATTTTATTTTTAATTAGTATGAATATATTGTAAATTTCGTGGTAACAAGATTGCCACGCGTATCTATGTCCTCCAGCGCCGCAAAAATGTTGAAGCCCAAAAGTCTCATAACTCTTGTAAGATTTGTACAATCAAAAGTGCGGTGGAATATGATCAACTACATATTGTAACTAATAATCCTGCAAAATTTGAGCGGTTTCTGAGGAGTTGAGTCCACAAAATCAAGTGGGACGGACGCACGGGGACCGGTATTTCTATGTCCCCTTCCGCATTGCGGTGAGGGACAATGAGCACTCTACAGAATTACATTGGGATACATACAGCTTTCCTTAGAGATTTTGCAATTGAACTTTTAGACCAAACTATCAGGTTTACCATCATTGATTGATTGGTTGATGTTTTCCACCACACTCAACAATTTTTCAGTTATCTGGTGGCGCCCAGTTTTTATTGGTGGAAGAGAACCCCAGATACAATGTACCTGGGAAGAGACCACCGACCTCCTTGAGAAGGATATCAACTTTATCAATGTATTAGACAAAACAAATGATTACAAATTCGTGTTGTTAGATTGTCACATCTATATGCATTCTGATAATGTTGTTTGAATGTCAAGTGTTCGAACACGTTGCTTTTTAACAATCTAGAGGGCAATGTTCGGTACCACTTGGGGCCAATCAAAAGTACATTTCCTGATAGTTACAGGAAAGTTCTAATTTAAACAAATTATCCGAAATAAATAAATAATACAATTCATGAAATGTATTTAACATTGATACGACCTATATACATGTACTTTTACAATTGTGAAAGAATTCGAGATTTCTCAAAATCAGACACGATGCAGTCAGATTGTTTAATTGATCAAATAACTAACGATTCTTGTACGGATTGATATAAATCATTTTAAGAATCCTTGAAAAAAAAAATGAATTCTCTGTGATGTCTGTAAGAATACCGAGAGTGTCATGAAGAGGGGATCGTCATTAGGACTGCGAAGTGTTACAGCAAGGTGTCGGATCCTCGCGAAATCGTCGCAACTTCATGTCCGTATGCATTCTCCGTAAAATGTACTTTTGCTCCCATAGGACTTCATTTATTATTAACATGGCATTTCGCTGGGTTTTACCGATAAAATACATTTTGTGAAAAGTGTTTAGGTCCATTAACGGAACCATAAAAAGAAAATCTGATGAGTTACATTCGATGATTGTCTAGAATTCAGAGAGAGAGAGAGAGAGAGAGAGAGAGAGAGAGAGAGAGAGAGAGAGAGAGAGAGAGAGAGAGAACGATTTTCAAATATATTATATATATATATATATATATATATAATTCCTCCCAGTATATAGATAGACACACACCATGTTCACATGCTATGGGTTAATGACTTGTAATCAGTCATGACTGATTTCCTTTTAAAACTTGAAGGAAAATATCAGCAATACATGTCTACTAAATATGATTGGCTAGCAGGGTTGGTTCACGTGCTGATCTGTAGGTAAAGTGTTCGAGTCTAGTAGGGATGTGACTGAATTCCTCAGAAATCAGAGGAAAACTTGTCAAAAAGGGAGGAAAACCTCTCACCCTATCTACTTGAAAATATCATTTTCTATCACTTTCGACCAAACCCCGAATGTTTCATTTTTTTTTTAATTGAGCGAATCGGAGGATTTCCTCTGAAAAAGGGAAGAATCACACCTCTGAGATTACTTTCTAAAATACTGGATTTTAAAAAACTAAATAAAGTATTTTAAAGTTTTCAATTTCAAAATATTATTGTACAGATCATTCACTCCATCTATATCAGATTTCCATCCTTAATAAATGACTTATAATGCGATATCATGGAGTTACCTGATCTATTGAGTGAGTTGTCGCTCTTTCAACTAGTTTTAAGCAAATCAATGGTTCCCACTCGAAAAGAGAAAAACTTGTGTGAATTCTAATTTCAGTTTCGTTGGAATAAAGTTATCAAGTTGTATATTTAAAGGTTCAAACAGTACATTTACAAACTCGTTTTGAAATATTGATATTGTAGATTTATAAAGCTTATTAAATTTTGAGAATTTCAACCTTCGCTTTTAAAAAATGAATTCATATCATCATTCAGGCAAATTAGAAAATATCCGCCATAATTATGTGCATCCATTTTCTTCAGTCAGGAAACACATGAACCATGAAGCCACGTAACTCTTCCTTACAGCTGTAACATTTAACGCTAATATGGGGGTCACATTGTCAGAGGAATGAAAGGCTTAGAAAAATGTCGCTTTATTCCTTCACTTCTATCTTCAGTAAAACAAAATCACAAGGAAAGTTTTCAAAACTGAGGGAGTATGTAGTAAGCGTTAAAAGTAACATGCTATATAGTTGATTAGCATGATGATTTGAAGTAAGTACAACTCTTGGGGCTATTTTAAATACAACACCCCTAAACTTCTCTTAAGGAAAATACTGAAAGTCTTTCTTAGGCCTTTATGATCTCATACACGTAGTATAATCATTTCATGTAATTATCTACCTTATAACACAGTATGAGTGAAATATTCTCGAGGGGGACGTTAAACAATATTCAATTAACCAATCAACCTTATAACACTGGTGTTATTAAAATATGACTTCCAATGTCTATCAATGTACAAAAATTAAAGGAAATTCGGTCTGCCTTCTATATCTTTGAATTTGCCAGTGTTATTAGTTCTGAAAACAGAAAAAAACCTGTTCATTCATATTGAATTTGCTAAGAATTAGGACAATTTGTAATGAATTACAAGTATGTTCAATTTTTGTCAACTCTAATAAAACTTCAAGGTTATGTGTTATAAAAATATTGTGACCTTGAACTAAAAGCCAATACAAGAATCACGACTCCCACTTTTCCCTGTGATCCTTACCGGCGAGAACTGTAGAAATTAACTTTTCCCTGTGATCCTTACCGGCGAGAACTGTAGAAATTAACTTTTCCAAGTCACTGTAATATTGAGAAATGTATGCTATAGTTATTCTATTTTCACTTATTGAAGTGTAGTAGTTTTTTTTAGTTCATAGATTTCAAGGACCTACATAGTTTATTTGATTTTAGAGTTTTATTTTAAAAGTCCATTGTACACAATAGCTAGATTATCAACATATTCCATGAAATTGTGAAATTCAAACCTTAGTTTTGCAAAGGATACCTCATTTTAAAAGATTCTAACCATTACGTTTATGTACATGAATACCGATACATGTATTCAGAGGTTCAAATTTTACAAATCTTACTGACTTTTGAGAGATTTATAACATTCGCATTGAAAAGTGCATCAAGAATAATGGACTAGGATTCTTTGCAACGATCAGTGTTTTTGTGCTGGCATTTATTCCAGCCATCTATGCAAGTCTTGTCTAAAAGCCTGTTCTGCAATATCCATGCTTATTTAACCCAGTCCCGCCTCCAATATTCCCACAAGATTTATCAGTTACAGTCATTATGATATTCTTATTACAATGTGGACAATTAAACGCAAGACAGCGATTAAGAAAAGTCAGTACTGAGCACACTACATTATTGAACGATTTTGTTGCGATCAGATCTGATAAGTGAGATTGATGTTGGTATGTAGACTGACTTGTAAAGCATACTCACAAGAGGGCAACTTCAAATGTTTTATTCATCAGGATCTTAGATCATCTTTAATCACACACAATAAAAACCTCTCACGGATATATCAAGAAGCACGTTACACTTGCGTTTTCAGAATTCGCCATTATGCATAAGAGTACAACATGTTGCGTGCGAATACTGAATTGCTTTTGATTCTGTCCTTGACCTTTTCTATGGGATCAAATTTGCATGAAATTCAAGGAAATTGAATTTTCTGTAGCATCTAAGTTCAAGAGTAGTTTGGAAAATAAAACTAATCTTTAAAATAGGTAATGTTTATCATTTATTATCTAAGATTTTTAAAAGCAGGAAAATGTTTTGAAGTTATTATCTCGTTTGAATATTTAGCCCAAAACAAGATAAAATATTAGTTAAAAGCGATAAATTCGCAAGAGTTTCGGGAAACGCCCAAAAGTTCCGATATCAATAAAGCTGGTTTACTTGGTGTTGGTCATGGAGGAAAGTAACAGCTATTAGAAACATCGACCTTGCACGTTAATTCGTATAGAGAAACACCTTGACTTACTGTAATAAAGTACAAAATGGCAAAAAGGTGTAAAAAAAAAAAAACCAAAAAAAAAACCAAAAAAAAAAAAAAAAACCACCAAAAAACAACACCATTCATGTTTGCTCCGTTTTCAAACCTTCACTGGAATATGCTAAATACATGTAAGATGACAGTTCCATATTTACTTGTGGGAACTAGACAGTATCGCCAAGCGGCCATACTTTAAGAACACACAAGAAATCTGAGCTCCACAAGAAAGAACTGCGCACGCTAACTCTGGATTCCCGCCTACATTTTCAACTCGTATATTTTAAAAAGCTTCGCAATTTTGCTAAATTAATTTTTTTTTTTTTTACATGCAAAGTACATGTAGAATCCATTAGTAATTGATTATTAACTTTAATACCACTGTTAATTAACTGCTCTTAATTTCAACTCCTTTTGATTAGGGGGTAGAAAAATATGTTCCTTGAAACAGGGCTTTCAAACGTCATGTATTTTAAAATCTATAATCCATAAACATCCATTTAATTTGTCGTATTACTTTCTATTATTGAGTAAAAATGGTTAATCTTCATTTCTCACGCTTTAACCTCATTTGCAAATGATCATAGATTGAATATTTTCTCTGTGTTTTGGTCTGTAAACATATGTCTCTCCCCCCCCCCCCCCCCCCTATGAAAACAACAAAAGTTTTGGTATGCATTTGTTTAATGTCAATTTATAATTAGAAATATTTTCCGTTTTCCATTGATTCTTATAGTGAAATACATTATTTTAACCCAAATTATAGAGTAATCTCTCTTTGTTTCGTCAAATAAATCAACTTTTATGAAAATTTATACTGACATAAAAAATCATTTAAGAATTGACCAGAAGGTAGGCGGCGAAACAATACTATCGTCTGCAGATCTTTATACACACAACAATGGAGTCCCCTTTGCTTATACGGGATATTCGGGGGCGGCAGGTGCCCCAAACGAAGGCGCACCTCGTTATATTGTCGCCCGTTTCAGCGAAATATATTGATTTGGGTTTGTCCTTCCACCAAAGTCTGTAACACCTTGATTTCTGTTTGAACTTACAAGGTCCAAGGTCACGATAATCAAGTAACATAATTCATGATGAGAAATGCTTTTTCTCTCTCTCGAAATCTCAAATAATATTTGAGCATTGTGTATGAAGCTTTACATACACTGTACGTTGATATAAATTTATTACGTCTTTTGATTGAGGTCAAAAATTCAAGTTCACAAATGATGAGGATTCCTCTCTCGATGATAGCGGGCCGCTCGCAAAGCAAGCTCTAATGGTAACACTTGTACATGTTTAAGGTAGATCTATACTTGGCCTTAAATGGATTCAATCATGAAAAAAAAATGCCTTTAAAAGATAGATATATATTCCAGTAACAGATAGACATTAGAAAATATGTATGTTAACATGCTATTTTCATTGTTATTGCTTCTCAAAAGAAAGTACCCCATCCACATATAATCAGCATTAATGAAAATGTATTCCTCCTTCTTATTTTTCTTAATAATAATTATTTTTCCAAACAAATTGGCTGTAATAAGCAACATAGACTATATACCCATTATTTAATGATATATATTAATCATTTATTTTAATGAATTTGAATAACTATTTTCATAATGTGCACTTCTCACACCCAAACATGTTAAAAGAAATACTGTTGAAAATACCATTTGATGTCAATATTGGTCTTTTTTCCCAAATTTTATGGACTAAACCTTGAATAAATTTTTTAAAATTTTCAGATTATTATCTCAGAAAAAGGATTTGCGTAAGAAAATCATATGTTGACGTATCCTTTTCAAAGCTATAAGCTCTACAACAAGTACACCCCCCCCAAAAAAAAAATCTTGAATTACACTGTATACATTATCATATTTTCATATATGTGAAAGGACAAGGAACGTTATTGGCCAAAATTGGCCGCTCTTCAAAATCCGATCATATTTTGCAGGTAGAAAGGTGATAATTTTCTCGTTTCATTCATATATAACAAGTACCATTCACTTGTTGCTGATATTGAGAAAATAACGTTACAATATTGCATTGTTAACTCTGATGCTATCTCCCGACGGTCGCTTTTTCGGAACGACGTCATCGACCTTATAGGATTTACAGTCCCCTGATTCTTCTAGAATATTTTTTCTAAAAGTTACAATTTTAATTTTTTATATAAAAATATTCATTGAGATCAAAGACAATTGAAAACTGGCATGCTATGGAAAATACATAATTCATTTACATGTAACTTTATCGTGGTCATAGACATTTTGCGGAAGAATCATGTGTTAATTAGAGTGAGGAAAATAATGCGTGTATTTGTCAAAAATTGTTCAGTAGAACGCAATCATATTTTCGAAGGTGCTGTTCGATGTCCTCCTATTCAAATGAAATATGAAAAATAAAATGGCTTTTGAATTTTCTTTTTGCTGGTTTTGTTTTTTGGTCATAAATATTAACACTTTGATTAAAAACGTCGATTGAGTCGGATAAAATTACTTGTTATGCCATGTACACCAAGGACTATATAACAGGTCTGCTTACATGTGTATGCAATTTAATATACATGTTACAGTACATACGAATAAAATATGCTGTGGGTATTTACAAAATATATTGAATAAAGTGTGGTAAATGTACATATACTAAACGATACAAATTTATGTTGCATGAATGGGATATCATTTTCTTGGGTACAGAAAAACACGTCAAGTAATATGCATGTAACTTCAGATGGTATATTTCATATAGCAAATGCATTTAAAAACCTCACAAAAATGCGTCCAATGAATTTAAAAGCCTCACAAAAATGTGTCCGTGTTTATATCTTTACATTCCCCTAAATGGTCAACAAAGTAGTTCCAACTCTCTCTCTCTCCATATAGTGTTCATCTTTGATAAATGAAAATACATCAGTCAGTGGGCGTGTCATTGCATGCACCGACATTCAGTCCAAATCTAGAACGGACTCTGGGAAGTTGTTTGAATACATGTACAGACAATGTGGTATATGTAACTGCTTTTCCCAGGCACTTATTTTCATATGCGAATAAGGATATATTGAGTGACCCCCCCCCCCCCCAATCCCCATATTCTTGATAGTAGTATTGAATGAGAAAAAAATAGGCTTAAAATTATTAATTGAACCCATGTAGCGAAGGATAACCCTCCACCCCCCGACGATTTAAAATTCGAAGATCAGGCAGAAAGGTTTTTTTCATTTGCTAATTAACTACCAACTTATCCTTCGACCCCCCCCCCCCCTCCCTCCCGATAAATGATGCTACGTGTCTGTTTCCAAGAGACAGTATATGTAACTAAAACAGACCTTTTATAAAAATTAATTTAATAAATATCATGCATGTATTTTCGTTTTTCAATGTGCGGGCCAGGCCTATCCGGAACACCTTGACATGGGAGAGAGAGAGAGAGAGAGAGAGAGAGAGAGAGAGAGAGAGAGAGAGAGAGAGAGAGAGGTGTCTACATCACCTTACGGTTGTACTCCAGTATTCCTAATCATGGAGGGGGCGTACGTCAATACTAATATAAACTTTTAGTAACAATCATCACAACACATATATTATATATTTTATAAGATTGATAAAAGTTGAAGTGTCATTAGGCTGGTCAAGTTGTTCCCATAGCAAGGGAATGGTCAACATCACACACACACACACCCTCAAAGTGGAGGGTCAACCCCTCCTCAATACTACGGTGTCTGAATATTTATATCTATACATGTATATATACACATGTTCATCCTGCCCAATTACCTTTGTTATATATGTGTACCTGTAAATGTGCATCTATTACATATACATGTATATATGAACCCGTGGGGATCCGGGTTTGAGTAAGTCCTCAGTACTCCTTGCTTGTCGTAAGATGCGACTAAATGGGGCGGTCTTCGGATGAGACCGCAAAAACTAAGGTCCCGTGTCACAGCAAGTGTGGCACGATAAAGATCCCTCCCTGCTCAATGGTCATAAGCGCCGAGCATAGGCCTAAATTGTGCATGCAGCCCTTCACCGGCAGTGGTGAGGTCTCCATGAGTGAAATATTCTCAAGAGGGGCTTTAAACAATATTCAATCAATCAATCATATGTGATATAGAAAAAAAATCTGCCACCACAATGGTCGAAGTTTCAAATCGATCACAGGTTTTCGACGTTTTTTATTTAAAAAGAAACCACATCTCGCTGGAAGATATAAATAATGATTTGCTGTTATTTTATTTTTAATTTAAACCGTTTTAAGAACCTTTGGAATCAATATCTAATTACTAATGTAGTAATATTTAATTTCAACATGCATCATATATACATACATCCATGTACGTAAAAAATTATGTAAGAAAACTGCTTTAAAAAAAACCGCATTATATTTGATAAATTTGTATAAAAGATAGTTTAAAATTTAGCGAAAAAAGTAACAGACATCCCAACTATCTAGCTATTGAGATATAACGTATCAGTACCCATTTTCGCCGAAAATGAACGAATTTTGGTCCGATTTTTTGTAAAAAGAAAATAAATTCGAGTTATTAAAGGTCTATGTGTGTCTTTGATTTTATTATTTTTTTAATGCAATCTATTCTTAAATAATCTTATTTTGAAAAGACAGGACGTCCAAACATATTCCCGTGACCTTTAAAAACGAAAGTAGAATAATTTCCATTCATCATGCGGTGGATTTTTGATCCGCCTCCGTGACTCGAAAGGCAGACATCATCTGCATTTATTGGGTGCAGATTTTTATGGCAAACTAGGTAACGCATTAATTGTTTGACTGGACATACATGTATTTATTAAATCGCAAAGAAAGTAAAAGTTTATGAGGTTAAATGATGGAACAGTTTGCTTCAGTTCTATAACATGCAAAATATTGACTTTGTGTAACGAAAACGGCGGATTTCCGCATTCATTCTTTTTTAAAAATAATATTGTTTGCAGCCAACAACCGACACCATATTGATAATGAAAGAAGAATATTAATGGATAATTAAACATGCAAAATATAAATCTGGTTGTTGCATGCAAAAGTGGTTTCTTTTTCAGTTCTATAGCATGCAAAATATTGACTTTGTGTATCAAAAACAGCCGATTTCGCATTCATTCTTTTTTAAAATTCATATTGTTTGCAGCCAACAACCGACACCATATTGATAATGAAAGAAGAATATTAATGGATAATTAAACATGCAAAATATAAATCTGGTTGTTGCATGCAAAAGTATTAGTTTTTGCTAAAGTTTATTCATAATTTATTTCAAATCAACAGATTCCGCTAAACAGCTCATCTTTAGCGTATATTCATGACGTCATAATAAAATATTACGTCATTTTCATGTAAGTGGGATTAGAAGAACATCCTAGTTGTGTAAATAAGAATAATAATTAAGCATAGTATGAAAGTTGAAAAAATGAAAAAAATTTCGGCGGTATATAGCCAATAACGTCCCTTGTCCTTTGAATATATTTACAACCTTGGATAATAATTTGAACTAATATGTTAAACTATAAGTAATATAAGATACATGTGGTTTGCAATTAGATTTGACATTTTATCTGGGGGAAAAAATCATTCCAGAGAAAGCTATTCACAATGTGAATGTAAAACTTACACGGTACCAATTTTGATGCACCAGATGCGCATTTCGACAAATAATGTCTCTTCAGTGATGCTCAACCGAAATGTTTAAAATCCGAAATAACAATGAAGTTTTAGAGCTATTATAGGGAAAAACAGCCTGCCAAAAAAAAAAAACACCAGTGGAGTCAAATTCGTCTAAGGATAAGAGCTATGCATGAGGGAGATAATCCTTAATTTTGAAATGAATTTCTAAATTTTATAACAGCAATCAAATATACATCCGTATTTTCAAGCTAGTAACGAAGTACTTAGCTACTGGGCTGTAGAGACCCTCGGGGACTAACAGTGAATGTAAAGCGAAAGTAACAAACTGAATTTTGATGGTTTTGCTTATATGATTAATGCATGTGTGTAATATCTTTTATTCCTGAGACAAAGTTTTATATGGATATCTACTGGTCATGAAATCATTTACATGTACACAAATTGGATATATACGTACATGTACACCACTTACGCTGATCGAAGTAGATGCAATCTCAATAAGGAACTAATCGCGATCTAAAGATGCCGTCCCAATAATTTTGAAAAAAAGGAGAGGGGACGAGGAAAAATGACAAATTTATGACGGTCTGTGAAATAAAACAAATTATTTGCAACCGTTCTTTGAAGCTTACGTCATTATATGCAACATTGGAGCAGCGAACACAACTACGATATCTGTGGTCACCGGAGCAGCGAAGAGTGAACTTTTATTGTTACACAAGCTTACCATGTATTTGTTCATGATAATTTGGATTCAACAGCTGCGTAGTTTTGAATTAGCAATTATTACACTCGATAATTTTTTACTCATGGAGAGGTCACCATTGCTGTTGAAGGGCTGCAAAATTTAACCTATGCTCGACGCTGACGGCTTTTGAGTAGGGATCTTTAGTGTGCCACACCTGCTGTGACACGGGGTCTAGGTTTTTGCTGTCTCATCCGAAGGACCGCCCCATTCAGTCGCCTCTTACGACAAGCATGGGGTACTGAGGACCTATTTTAACCCGGACCCTCACAAAAGAAATAATATTATGATGATGGAAATATGAATTGCGCCAGACTGATGCGATACCCAATCGAAATATAAACACCACAAACACAATGCTGTGTCGTATAACTTGTAACGGATGACTGAATAATCGAACAAACAACAAAAAAAAAACTCGTACAATAAACAATTCGTACTGAAGTAATGGCGTCACCACTTTCATCTCTTTACATGTCCTTTCAAAGTCTTTTGTGGTTACAGACGCATTATTGTTGTTAACAAAGAGAATGCTGATACATGAGGAATATTATTAGTTACACAGTTAGTTAGTGACCTGATACGGAAAAATACATGGTGTGAAAAGAAAACCCGTATCGGGCGAGGCGAAGCCGAGCTCGATACGGGTTTTCTTTTCACACCATGTATTTTTCCGTATCAGGTCACTAACTAACTGTGTAACGAATTTATCACGTCGAAGACCTCTAACTGTATATGTGGGGGGGTCTATATTATACAACTTAGTCAAATGTCTTTCCTTTTGACACGGCTGCAAGTCGACTTAGTCAAATGTCTTTCCTTTTGACACGGCTGCAAGTCGAACCCGACGATAAATAAAATTACTCGCCCAATATGGATTTTACTCGCATGATACGTTTTTTTTTCACGGCGTCATGTGACCAAGATCTGACCAATTAGATTTCAACAATTTTGTCTGAGGCGTGATAAGAATTAATATACTGTTACTTAACAGATTGACATAGGTGTAATTATTATACAAAAACTAATGAAACCAAAAATAGCTATACCTTCACAGGGTAGACTTCCCTCAAGTGTGTGGGGATTATTCTGACCCTCACACTAACAAACCAATCAAGAACATAATCATTTAGGTAAGCGGGTTTCTTCCTCATGCGCTGAGAATGGCGGGTGTTCGAAACGTTGTCTGACAGTGATGAGATACAGTTTATACAGTTATGATTTGGGGTATCATAGGAGGATCAGGTGGATTGGCTGGAGTGACAGTAGCAGAAGTGTTGAGTTCCACTTGATTGTTGGCGTCAAGTTTTGCATGATTGTTGGCGTCAATATCACCTTCGTCATCTGACCATCTTCACTAATCAAGGGTTATTGATTCGTTACCTCGCACTAACCCTTGACATCAGTCGCTATTTAAAAGTTGGGCTCGAGAAGAAGGATGACGCAATACGCTAAAATTAATCAGTCAATGGGATTTCTTGTTTCAGATGAAAGTTTGGTAAGGGAATAAACAGAAAGTAAAAAATGGCGTCCGTTGACGAAAAGATATATGAAAAACATCAAATCGAGCATTTGACTGAAAACCAACAGCTTTCGATATAATGTATCAGAGAAGGAAAAAATGTTTTTATTGGGACTAAAACCGGCAGTGGTAAATCGCTATCTTACGAAGTTGTTCCCATTATTTTGGACAATTTGTTAAAACATAGTCGATAAACGTACTTCGACAATCCATCATTTTCATTCGGCTCATACCCCAAAACCTCGTCTAATTGTTTCTTCAAGCAAAACGAACTCCCGAAAATCAATCGACGGTATCTGTCTTGTACTAATTGGCCACAAATTCTACACCATAATGCCGTCGCCATGCGTGTTTAGTTTTGTTTTCGACCGATTATAAAAGCCGTTGTCTGATTGGTTTGCAGCTTCAGGCTGCAAACCAATCATATGCTTCTTCTCGAGCCCAACTTTTAAATAGCGACTGATGTCAAGGGTTAGTGCGAGGTAACGAATCAATAACCCTTGACCTGTGAAGATGTCATCTAACATGTTTAGCGGCAAATTGAAATTGACTGGTGGAGCAGGTATACGATAGCAATCACTTTGACGCACACGGTACGATAATTGGCGGAGCTGTTAACCGGAAAATTTTCTAATATTACACCAAGATCCCTCAACAGAAGAGACCATGTATCTGTTGCGTCCTGATGTTTTATTTCTGTCAGAGTATAGGTACACAAGATCACCCACATGAAGATTTGATGATTTTTCCAAGAAATTATTTGAAGCCTTAGACTGTTCGCTATAAGGATGATTGGCCTTTGGAGACTCATTTTGTTTTAAGATGAGATCACGGTCATTTATGGGGAGTTGTTCACATGTGAATTGATCTCGTTGCATCATCATTTCACGGGATGACAGGCCTCTTGATCGAATCCTAGTGTTAAGACCTGCAGTCACTATTGCAAGAAAGAGAGGTGTAATTGATCGACAGTTTGGTTCACGCCGTAGAATTTCATCTTCAAGTTCTTGTACAGCTCTTTCTGCAACTGGAGTTTTGTTATGATTCTTGCGGTTCCCGATTTCGATTGATATGCGGTGTTTAGCCAATAATTCATCATTGATAAGAGCTACAAATCCTGGAACAGCATCAGTGCGAATAACAGGTCCATCAAGTGGTATAAGGTCAGCACACATCTGGATCAAGTGATCTCTAAGAGTGATTTTTTGCTCATCCGGTATCAACATACATACTATGTAGGAAGTAACGCATTCCCTAATTAGAAGAATCATTTGCCTCTCTCTTCGAATGGCATCTACCGCGAAAGAAATCCCTGTGGCATTGGGGGGATCAGATGAAACTTGTGGTGGGGATATTTTCGGACACTTCTTGTGTGATAAGCATGTGTGACAGTTTGCGCTCATGTGGTCAATTGCCTGCTCTGTCAAGGGCGAAGAAGTAACGACGGCAGACACATTTCAGTTGATAAAGTGTTGGATGGTCTAGTTTTAGATGTAAGGACAATAGGAGTCCTGGTAACACCTGTCTTGGGACTATGATACGGGTCTGTTTCGTTGAGAATGGATCGGTACTTTGAGTAACCAGAAGCCCATCCTTTTCAATGCTAACCAATTGAAGATACCGTTTAACATCCTTGATGTTGGTGAGTTTACGAGATGGTCGAGTGTCTTGCTTTAAGTATGGGTACGTCGTAAATCAGAGCACTCAGATTGGATTTGGAACCAAGCAGATCGGTTTGTGTATGGTAAGCGCACAGATCCATTTGTGAGCTCAGCGATGTTGACGGGCCGCACAACTGCTACCTCAGATTGGCGCACGAAGCTACAGATTTGGCAGGATGAATCAAAACATTCTGGAGCATTTCGGCTAGCATGGTCAGATGGCAATATTAATGCACCACTGACATGACGGATAGAGACATGATATTGACTAGCAGTTGAAAGGTATGTCAAAATGCGGGGACTAGTCGAGAATTCACCACGGCATAACTTTTCATACGCTTGCACGCAAGGTTTGCTATATGTTAATACTCATGCCTTATTGGTAGATTGAACAAGATACGGTGCAAAGTGTTTTACGGCAGTGGCAATGGACAGGGCTTCAACTTCACATGGGAGCCATGTCACCTGTCTGTTTCGTAACTTTGCACTAAAAAATCCGCCGAGTAACATTTTGTCATTCCTTCCAATGTAAAGGGTTGCACCAAGACCATGTTGTTTTACAGAACCGTCTGTGACAATCCAAAGTTGATCACTTGCTTTGGGTAGCGTGATGATTTTGCAGTGCTTTAAGGCCTTTTGAAAGTGATCTAAAAGCGAGTCTGTCCAAAGAATAGAATCTTTCGATTCCCTACCTGCAATCTCGTTTTCCAGTGAGCTTATTATGTTCGCATAATTTGGTAAGATACGACTAAGAATACGGAAAGCCCCAGTGACATTAGTTGGTTTGTTACATGAGGCAAGAGTGAAAATGCGATGGGGACTAGCTGATATTGTGCCGTTTTTCCATATCCATCAAAGTACAGATATCTGCTTTGGAGCAATTACGGTTTTTTGAGGCACCTAGATGTAGACCACACTTTTGTAAAGCACACAGTAATTCGCGCCAGTTGCTGTGTATTTCTGAGGTCACCAAGTACCCTGCTCATGAGCTCTTCAAGAGCCGTCTCAGACCCCGGCATACCCATTGCGCATCGGGTGTACACCCGGACCCCTTTGAATGGGTTGACAACTCCACAGTATTTCAACGAGTTCCTCGAAAGAGGGATCTGATGGAATGCCTTGGTAAGATCAATAGTTATAATGTATGGCCATTGTGCGATTTGTCTCAAGATGCTGTCTACGTTTGGCATTAAGGATGGCTGGGGTTTCGCATATCTGCCTACATCTGCGAAGGCAGTGACTAATCGAAATCCTGCATTAGCTCTTTTTTTTTTTTTTTTTACCAGTAATGGTGGATTTAGATACTCTACGGTGATAACTAGATCCTCTGGCTTGTGGAAAACGCCAATGTTCTCAAGTTCATCAAACTTATCTTGTAGTTCCTGAAGTTGACCTCTAGAATATTGTGGTAAGCGGCCTTTGCGTTGAGGGGGCTGCACCAGGCCCATGTTTACAACGGCTTCGAATGGACCCACAGCTCCATTGTATCCCTTGAAATTAGGATCAAACACGTCATCAAATTCCCTCAAAGTGGAACGAAATTGGGATACAACATCCTTAGGTAGCTGATTGTCAGGATCAACATTTACGCCAAGTGAATGGATTACACTTTTGATAGAGGGTGTTGAAGGTTTCAAAACAGAAGGTTGGGTATTAGCATCAGTGTTTTTAACTATGTCAGTAAGACGAAGCTGACAAAAATGTTCATGTTTTCCAAGTCGCTGGGGAAACTGTGTAAGATTTAGTACACGGACTTTGCCATTGACACTAGTGAGCAACATGAGTGAAATCCATTGGTCGTGAGGTGCGCAGTCTGTACGGGTTCTAAGGCAAAAGTACCATTTGACTGAGGTAAGTAAACTGGGACATCAACTTCAACAAATTGTCCCGGCCACACTGTTGTTGGTGTTTCTGGAGCACGTAAAACTTCAGCCCGGCAAACAGAATGACGCAATGAATTCTTATGAGCATTGTAGGTGTAGACATGACTGTCTCCTATACGAATTTCATGCTTAGCTGGTCGAATGGCAATATCATTACTTCTCATACATGGGATTCCCACGAGCACATCCACGTCAAGGTTTTCTACAGCCAGGCCTTCAAAGTAAGTTTTATGTTTATCAAAGACAAATACTGTGCGTACTTCTCCTACGACTTTCAAGTGAGACAATCCATCTGCTTGACGAACAGCTTGCGTTCGTTTACTTACTTTGATGCCGAGATAGTGTGCACATGATGTTCGCATCATATTACCAGTTGCACCTGAGTCTATAGTCAGGCTGACTGTCATGACCATGAAAAACATCTAAATATGGTGACTGTTCAATCTGAACAAGATTTGCAGTAAGTGACTCAGCATGTTTAGGATCTGAAAATGTTGGCTCAGATTGAGTGTTGACGTTGTATCCGCTGTCCTCATCAGAATCACTGGGAACGTCATATACCTCAGAGATTTGTCTGGCTTTCATGAGGTACTTTTTGTCTTCGGATGGTAGATATGTGTACTTACTCAAGAAATGTTTATTCGGTTGGCCTGCAGCTTTGCATATAGGGCAAGATGGAGAGCGATTCTGATTAATGTTTACGCTTGGCACAATTCTATTTTTAGTGTATGTGTTTGCGATGGTACGCATCACCTTAGCATCTTCAGAAGATTAAAGTTCCTCAATTAACGTGTTAAAGGCTTAGGATATTTCAGGACGAATAGAAGCGAGTGTCCTTGAGCGTAGCTCGGTTCCATATCGCTGTTTCACAAGTTTTGGCAAGTCATCATGAATCAATTTTAGCCAAGTAAGAACCGCGAAATTTTCACGACTAAGACACGTGGTCAGTTGCTGAAGAAATTCCGGTGAAAACATGCAGGGTTTAGCAATAGGTCTGTAGCTGTGAGGGAAGGTGGATGGCCCCATATGAGAGGTCGATTTTTGAGAAGGGCAGATAGGGTTCTTGATTGTGCACAGTGTCTAAATCCCCATGTTTGGTACTGTGATGGTGTGGGGGTGGTGCGGATTAGCCCAAATGAGGGAAAATCAAAGCAAAAAAGGGGAACCTGCTCAGAGCATGTTTTGTGCACCAGCACCAGTATTTATAGATTACATGTAATTTAGGGCCATAATTTATTAACTACTCTAATATGAAATACAAGTATTGACATAAAAGGGAAATATGAGTTTTCATTAGTCTGTCATAATCTGACTTTGGTGTATACCCCCTATCCACATGTTTCAAAACCAAAGAAACTGTCCCCTGCCACCTTTAAGAGAATGGCATTTTTTGAAACCCATGGAATTCAGTCAATTTCATTAATATTATCAAGATAAATGTATTAGATATGTAATACAACCCTTTATTTCAATAGATGTATCACATTAGTGTCACATTGGTAGACAACAGAGTCAAGGGGGGGTAAGCTATGCTTTAGTAATATGGAAAACCAGAATCTGGTCAAGTATCATAGTGGCATGTAAGTACATGTAAATCAGCTTAGTGGTTAAAATAATGTTATTTGGGGTACTTCATATACCGTGTATTCTTTTTACATAGATTACATGTAGTTTTACATGTTCTACATATAATTAACAAATTGTACTGATTTACAGGTCTCAGGTTCAGTAGATCACATTTCTTCTCAGCACCATGATACATATTTTGAAAAAAATACTTGCAGATAGAGAAATAAGTCATTTTAGAGACATTTTGTACACAAAAAACAGTTAACACAATTTTCTCATTGATGGGTAGTATTTGTAAACAAGCCACCTCCCCTTTGACATTTGGCTGAATTGCATGAATCTTTTGTTTTCACTATTAGGATGGCATAGAATAGAATGTAAGAAGAGAACAGGTATTCAAAATCTTGTTGAGGAGTTGTTTACTTAATTAGAGCATATTTCAGGTCTATACATATACAGTATGTAAAGAAGTAGACAGTGAAGTGGGAAATTTTCTTGGTTTTAAGAGCAGTTATGTCCCTTCATCTCTCTCTAACCCATCATTTTCTACACAGGTTCTTATGATTACATGTTCAGCATGTAGCACCACATATAAGGTCACTTTTACCATAGATAATATTATTTGTTAGGCACAGGGATCTTACTCGAACACTCTCATCACTTTAAAATGACAACATCATACACAGAAATGTAGTGTTTTTAAATAATTTTATTGCGTACACATTTAGGGCAGTCGACATGATGTATTGGTGTAGTTTCACTCAGAATAAGTAAGATTTGTCAAAAATGGGAGTTAACGTCAATGAAATGAGATGTCAGAATTCTTAAAGGTAGCAGGGGACAGTTTCGCACTATAGGCCCGGTCAACTTTTTCAAAAAAATGGAAATGGCCCATATTTGAAGTGATATTACATGTGCAACAAGAGCAACGTCAACGTGGCATAATACGCCCGTAGATTTTGCTCAAGGAAAACATATTTTAGTGGGATTCATCTTTTAGTGAAGTTAGCACTGTCCTCTGTGAGCTAATTCATTATTATGCGTGTAGAAATGGATATATCAAGATATAAAGAGGGATAGCCTTAGAATGCGCTACTTCATAAATATGCTAACGGTTCGGTTTATATCCTGCCCACAAGGTTTTCCTAAAAAGTGATACTACGACCTTGACCTTTGACCTTGAAAAACATTAGGCACCTTCCTCTCATCATGATCATCAAATATACCAAGTTATAATATCCTGGAGCTTACGGTTCAGTTTGTATCCTGCCCACAAGGTTTTCCTAATAAGTGATACTACGACCTTGACCTTTGACCTTGAAAAACAATAGGCATCTTCCTCTCATCATGGTGATCAAATATACCAAGTTATAATATCCTGGAGCTTACGGTTCGGTTTGTATCCTGCCCACAAGGTTTTCCTAAAAAGTGATACTACCACCTCTGACCTTGAAAAACAAAAGGCATCTTCCTCTCATCATGGTGATCAAATATACCATGTGATAATATCCTGGAGCTTACGGTTCAGTTTGTATCCTGCCCACAAGGTTTTCCTAATAAGTGATACTACGACCTTGACCTTTGACCTTGAAAAACAATAGGCACCTTCCACTCATCATGATGATCAAATATACCAAGTTATAATATCCTGGAGCTTACGGTTCGGTTTGTATCCTGCCCACAAGGTTTTCCTAAAAAGTTATACTACCACCTTGACCTTTGACCTTGAAAAACAATAGGAATCTTCTTCTCATCATGGTGATCAAATATACCAAGTTATAATATCCTGGAGCTAACGGTTCGGTTTGTATCCTGCCCACAAGATTTTCCTAATAAGTGATACTACGACCTTGACCTTGAAAAACAATAGGCATCTTCCTCTCATCATGGTGATCAAATGTACCAAGTTGTAAAGTCCTAGGGCTTATGGTTCAGTCTGTATCCTGCCCACAAGGTCCGGACAGACAGACGGACGAGACCATACTTCGACGGGCGTATACAAATGTATACAATAATTTGAGGATGCATGTCAAATGTAGCCGAGTGCTTAGTAAAAATGTTGATATACAACATTTCACTATTTCTTAACTACATGTGTATCTACATGTACCTTTTGAAAAGGGTCTGACCCTTCACTTGAACAACTTTAAATACCCTTCACCCAAGCATGCTTTATGGCAAGTTTGGGTGAATGTGGTCCTGAAGAAGACGTTGAAAATGTTAAATGTTTTCGGACGGATCAGAAAAGTCCACTTGAGCTTTCAGCTCAGGTGAGCTAAACAGTCTTAACTTCCTTAATATTACCTACAGGATTTGAACTCAAATGACCACTGTACAATGGAGACATGTATCATGTAATTTGGACAGAATACGTCCACCTCTTTAGTAACTCCGTTAAATGACACAGTGGACAACAATTGGTATTTTTCGTTCATTTTATTACATCATCACTTTCAGCTGGAATGCAACGAAAGCAGAAAACACTCTTCAGTTTATAATACTAGTATCTGTGTACCATCGAAAAATATTGTACCATCACGAATTAGAACACCAATGCAGATAAGCAAACATATTGAGAACATAGATTTCGCATCAAAGACTTAGACAGATTTAACACCATTTCGTTTGAATTCATCCAGTAATCTGAAAGATACACCATACCAAGCCTCTGTAGAGATACGAAGCACAAGCTTCATTCAACATTTCATAATGAAGGATTCTGATGCTATCTGCTGATTAACTTCGAATTAAAGAGGGAACCGTTGGTTTTCAGTTTTCCACTTCTAAAAGATTTTTCACTTCCTGTGTTATCGGATGAAGAGGCTGTTGAGGAAATAGGTGGTCTTGGTTTACTGCGCCTGCGCTTTCTGTGTTCCGGACCATCGCTATCGACGATGTCGTCTGTCGATATGAATTGCATCTCAGCATTATCCATTTGACTATACTCTCCTGTTCTCGATAGTCGTTTGGTGTAAGTAGTTATAGGAATCATTTTTGTACATTGACGACAGTTACAATGTATTTCTCTGGGATATTTCAGATCAGTTTTGGGAACACCGTATATGTCACTTTCTACTGAATATGTCGAATGACCCTCGTCAGAAACTGTAAATCTCTGCTGAGCACATTGTTTACAACTGCAGCCGCTATTTAGGCGAAAATTTGTATTTTCTTTATCTGTGTAATATAAGGAATGACTTTGAACACCTGAATGAATTTTGTCGTCTGCGTATGGAAAATTTTCAAACTCAAGATGTCCTTTCAAATTGTGCTCTTCTATATATCTTGGATAGCAATGGCACGATGAAGGATAAGCGTTAAGTTGTTGGACATTATAATTTTGTCCAATATCTATAAACTGTCCTCTGTATGGAATTGATGAATTTGATTGGTTACAAATATTGCACGGACAATTACGCGGAATATGATTGGTCGACTGAAGAGAACAAGCACCACATTGACAACGTCTAGTTTGGTAAAGCGCATTACTTACAGGCTGGTTGGGGCTTCGCATTTCATACAACAGGTTAGATACAGGGGAGGTAACTCTTTGGGGTTGATATGAATGGGAGGAATCTGAATTTCTGAAACTGTATTTCTCCTTCAGTTCTAGCATTATTTCCTCGCTCAGACGAGGATTCCTAGATGAATCCGACATTCGATAAGAGCTCTTGTCACTGGTATTAACAGATTCATACGTGTGTGAAGTATCCCCTCCGCTGTAGGTTAAAGACTCGTTTTCAGATATGTCACTCCTATGGCGTTTTACGTCGTCGGACTCGTAAATGTTACTACGACACCAGAAACGGGAAAAGTCGAAATTAGATTTTTCTTTCTTCTCAATGGGACTACTTTCTCCATTCATTAATTTCGTATGTACACCGTTGGTGGTAAGAATGACCTGAAATAATTGGAAGTTTCATTTATTGTCTTAAAAGTGTTCAATAAAAAATGCATATATACTACTGTATATGATTATATATGATAAAAATATCACAAAGCTAATAGTCTCTCTCTCTCTCTCTCTCTCTCTCTCTCTCTCTCTCTCTATAACACGAACAAACGAAGTACTAAAAATAGTACTTATTATGCACAATGAATTTGGTAAGAGATACTTACTCGAGTATCCTTGTGATGAGGTATTTTGGGGGATTTCTTCCTCCTGGCAAAATAGAATAATAATTAATATTGTGGTATAATAACGGTTTCTCTAACTGTTTGTGAAATAATTACTCCAGTGTCTTAATAATGTGAGCGAACTGCAGAATGCATACAAGCAACACAATTAGCTGCGTCTAACAGACACGTTCAATGTTCTAATATTTCTTGCCTTTGTCACATACATTGTAAATCTTACAAATATCACAAAATGACGTTCTATTTTTAGAAGCGGTTGTGCTCTGTAAAGGCTGCTACAAATTCCTTTCAAGCATCTATAGTTAAATAGTCAAAGTAGTTCAGTATTACATGATTATACGTTATAAGACAACGGTCTTTTTTCACTAAGTTCCAAGGAACACGGAAGTTATAAATTTGTGACAAATGAACAGACGACCAACAAAATGACCCTCAGGTATAGGCAACCGCGTTAACATTGAAGTGCTACATTCGAAATGCTTCTTTCAATTCACACAATTTACCTGCTTTCACTTCTACAAAACATTAATGCATGCATAAGAGTGGAATTCACCTTTTAACAGTTCCCGCGCGCCAAATTCTATATAAACACGTCATATCCTTTAACATTTATGCCATAATCATGCGTAATGCGTGCGCACCTTTCTAAGGTCATACGACATTATCAAATATACACAATATGGTAATGATCGGACAATCATAAACGTGAACAGAACAGTTAGAACTGTGCATGTAATTAAAAGGCAAATTACCTTCTTATGAAGAAAGTCACTATAGCCACACACAAACACACTGTCACTAAAAATCCCACCAGTAGGCCAATAAAACATTTTATATCACAGTCACTAAAGATGAGTGAATCCTGCAATGCTAGTGCTTGCAATTTGTGTAGATCGAGACCGCAGCGGTTAGCTACTTTTGTACAAAGTCTGTCTCCATCTTCATCACCCAGGCGTTCTTTCCAAGGTAACTCTAATATCAACTCTGGTTTCCATGGAGGTGGACAAGGGAACATGTCCCATAATGCATCTGGATTTGAATATATATGTGTCCGGTACTCTTGATCGCTGCATTGGTGATCGGTGCTAGTGTTACACTGCAAAATAAAAAAATATATATTTTCATTCCAGGCGAATATATCTCCTTTACTCATTTGTATTTAGATTATTTTGTTGCTCACTATGAATCCACAGATCTTGATGGATTCATAAAGAAATGCGTTATAATGTCTACAGTTTCTTACCAAGTTTATAATTGAAGTCGGAAGTCACACCCTCCAGAAATTAAAGCACGGCGAAATTCAATATCTAAGTAGAAAGTAAGGGTGTTGAAGTTTCAAAACTGTTAACCATATTTAATGGCTTTCATTATGTTAATCTGGTCTATGACAACTTCCTGGGGACTGCAATGATACTAATAATTGCATTGGCTTCAAGTTCTGTTGACAGATTTTGTAAGTGTTCAGAACCCACTTATCGACGTCAGGGTGGCGTATAAATTGGGTGCGAATTACATTATTTTCGACATATTATCGATACTGTATGCTGAATGTAATGCAAAACTTGATTAAAAGTGACCAAAGAGATCGATACACGCCTATGAATTACGTGTCGCACGTTCCGCCCAGTAAAAGCTGTAGAAAAATAGAGCTAATTATCTTTCTGTGTGGCGTATGCAGAGCACGTGCGATTAATCCATGACGCGCTTGCACAAATAACGAGATGGGTTGAAGATCCCTTGATAATTTTAAAACGATTTTGATCGCTTTGGCTGAAGAATTAAGATGTTTTCTATGACCTGAGTGGGAAAAGGGGATACAAATTGTGTAAAAATAGAAATCTTCTGGGATTTGCTTAGTCTGCGCGCTAGATTTTTCGATATTTTTTTTATTTCACCAGGAAATTTCTTGTCTTGGATGCATTGTCATTCCTGCGATGGAGGAAAGCTTTAAACAAATCGATACCCCGACGTCTTTCAGCGGGGATTTCCTATCTAAATCTGAATATTGTCCTTGTTAACGAGTTAATGTTGATGGAAAGGGGTGACTAAAACAAAAATTCATCTGTAGAATCAGGAAGGAACAGCGATCATAATATTTTTATTTTGTAATGCAAATACGGATATATTGGGGACTGTCCCTACTTGTAATAGTAGTAATGAATGAAAAGAAAATGAACTTGAAATGCATGAATAAAAACCATTTAGCGAAGTTTGTAATATGATGCCACGAACTAGAATTTTGAAAATCGGACAAAATCCTTTTTTTTTTTTTTTTTTTGCTTGTCAATGTTTTTTTTTTTAATGATAAGTCAACTTCCAACTTTTCTATTTCTCTTCCGGTTGCCACTTTGAAGCACGATGCTACTGCCTGAGTGATTCATGTACTGACCGGTAAGGTGCTCTGGTGTCCCCGAGACACATTGGAACACCGTCTATCATCATACCATACACCTATATCTTTAATCACAATGTAATGCCTTACACGTGTATACCAATACTTAGAATCATTCCAGAATTCCCACCATGAAATTTAACGGCGGACAAATGACGTCACAATAGCTGACAAGTCATTTCTTTCCGTCAACAATGCAAACAGACTACATTTCCGCACTTTATTTGCAGAAGTTGACAGAATTAAAATATGTGTTGACTATTTTGTCAGCCTTGAAATTCAGAGTTAGTGTGATCCGGGAATGACTATAATTCAAAATCTTGTTCCACTTGGAATTTATATTGAACTCTAAAGATTCCTTATTTCACGAATATCTTGAAACTAATTGATATAAAAAGATATCCCGTGCCTTTTACATCCAAGGAAATTAATTAAATACCGGATGCAAATTACACATATATCAAAACATGTAGAACCCGACATTAAACAATTAGGTCTGCTATACAACACTTACGTCAAACAAAGATTGCGCTGTGTTTTTCATTATTCCACTCCAAGACAATGGATAACGAGGAAACGTCGATCGTAGTGGGAAGTTAAGAAGAAACTAATTTAAAGGTTGTTATTCTGATGGAATATTAGTTATGTAATACAAGGGCCTGCGTGTTGCTGAACAATAACCCCTTCACAATAATCAATATTTCTCTTCAAGATCATTTCCTCTTTGACATTATAAAAAGGAAGTCAGGGCTACGATTTTAACAACCAGGTGTACTTTTTCTATAATGATTACAAAACTGTTGCTTGAAATAGTATGCTTTGTTTTGACGTGAGCAACTTCCGGAATGATTGCAGTTCCGTCTTAATTTTTGCCGTAATTACTCAGAAAGTTTTTTGTTTTTTTATATATTTCTCGCAAAAAATATATATACACGTGCAAAAGTACTTTGTTTAAATTTAGAACATTTCTATTGTTTTTATGTCAACTATAGTACATAGAACACATTAAAATATCTGGCAAGTGCTGCTGATATTTCGGAAGCGATCTGTGCATAGGAACAGTTGCAGGACGCAACTGACACTGGAAGGGAACTTACTATATATAGCTTGCTATATACAGGTAGTTAGGGAGTTAGCTATATATACCCACTGTAAGGGAACTTGCTATAGCTTGCTATATACAGGCAGTTAGTGAGTTAGATACATCTACCCACTGTAAGGGAACTTACTATAGCTTGCTATATACAGGCAGTTAGTGAGTTAGATATATCTACCCACTGTAAGGGAACTTACTATATATACCCACTGTAAGGGAACTTACTATAGCTTGCTATATACAGGCAGTTAGTGAGTTAGATACATCTACCCACTGTAAGGGAACTTACTATAGCTTGCTATATACAGGCAGTTAGTGAGTTAGATATATCTACCCACTGTAAGGGAACTTACTATATATAGCTTGCTATATACAGGCAGTTAGTGAGTTAGATATATATACCCACTGTAAGGGAACTTATTATAGCTTTCTATATACAGGCAGTTAGTGAGTTAGATACATCTACCCACTGTAAGGGAACTTACTATAGCTTTCTATATACAGGCAGTTAGTGAGTTAGATACATCTACCCACTGTAAGGGAACTTACTATAGCTTGCTATATACAGGCAGTTAGTGAGTTAGATATATATACCCACTGTAAGAGAACTTACTATAGCTTGCTATATACAGGTAGTTAGTGAGTTAGATATATCTACCCACTGTAAGGGAACTTACTATATATAGCTTGCTATATACAGGTAGTTAGTGAGTTAGATATATATACCCACTGTAAGAGAACTTACTATAGCTTGCTATATACAGGCAGTTAGTGAGTTAGATATATCTATCCACTGTAAGGGAACTTACTATAGCTTGCTATATACAGGCAGTTAGTGAGTTAGATATATCTACCCACTGTAAGGGAACTTACTATAGCTTGCTATATACAGGCAGTTAGTGAGTTAGATATATCTACCCACTGTAAGGGAACTTACTATAGCTTGCTATTTACAGATAGTTAGTGAGTTAGCTATATCAACGTCGATCACGTTTTATTCAACGGCGAGCGTGATCAGTACTTGGCTAGGTGACCAAGTCATGCTACCTTTAGAGTTTGAGGGACTGGGCGGAGGTTTACAGTCTGTCTGAATGTTTTTAACAAATCCTTTCTGATTTCGCCAAGTATATATCTGCCAACAACATACTCTTGCTCCCATACCATCCTTCATTTTATATCGCTATGCTATTAGCATTGTAAAATATACTCGTCTCAAGATTCATGATCTCTTTGCGTAGGATGTTGTTCAATCATTTCATATTATATGTGTGACTAATACATATAAAAGGAATACAAACAATATACATGTAGATGGGTGTTAAAACTTTAATATACCCGGTACTTGAAGTGTCATCAATTCATTTTCGCCGCAGGGTTAGCAAGCTATAATAGTGCACTGCATTTGAATCATGCACAATGGCATATTTCATCATTTACATTCCTTTTTAGATTATATATTTAACGAAATTACCTGCATACAATTTCGAGCTTCGTTGAGAGGGTGAAAAATCCAGGATTCATACAGTTTAGTGATTCTTTGCATTGCCCGAGTTCAACTCGGCACACGACTATACCGATAGGATTGTGTAAATATTTACAGAAGCTGAAGATAAAATGTGACCACCTGCCTGCTTAATTATTTCTGCCAAAGTTTAATGCTGTCCGGCAAAAACCTTATCACAGTGCATCTCCGTGTTTCTCTCCCCTCCGGAATGTTGGTATATATACAAATGTATAAAGAGCTTGCGTTCTTTCTAACTGAAGAGGCGAGTAAATGGGGCGGTCCTTCGGATGAGACCGCAAAAACCGAGGCCCCGTGTAACAACAGGTGTGGCACGATAAAGATCGCTACTTGCCCAAAGGCCGTAAGCGCCGAGCATAGGCCTACATTATGCAGCCCTTCACCGGCAATGGTGACGTCTCCATATGGGTGAAAAATTCTTGAGAGGGAGGTTAAACAATATAAAAGCAATCAATCTAATTGAACTTCGAGAAGTTTCACATTTATATAATGTAATGCCATTCTTGATTTTTTACCCTTTGCATCTATACATGTATAATGATATCGTTCAGGTATATGCCATCAACAGACATATTTTTGCAGCCAACAGATTAAAGACAACAAGGTAGGTTTTAAGTACTGATTGCCAAAACATATACAGATGTATTCATCAGATATTGAGTGCATCAGCAAATCTCTACAGGTTTAGGTTCCTTTTCGTTCCATGTTTTCAATGTAAAAATGAGATAAGTTAGGAATTGATGCAGGTTTCCAAAGAATCGTGCTGTGCACTCGTAGCCAAAATCTGCTCGATAAACACTTTTGTACTCTCGCATTAAAATTTTAAAGAAAGAGAGATAATTTGCAGAGAACTGGTTGCAACCCCTGTTAATTCAGATAATAAGACAAGATGTTCCAATTTGATCAACGTGGCAGACGGACACTTTCATTGTACCAGAATTTCCTGCAATTTCACATTTGATGGATTGGGGCAGACGGTAGGGGCCTTACCAATTCATATATAACGTGTCTTATCCTGCGGAATCTAAATTACACGCGTATGCGTCATGATAAAGAAAGATTACGTCTGACGCTTATCTTCTGTCAAACGAAACAAGTTCGTAATGAGCTCACGTGAGCCTTTCCAAGTTATCTTCACCTGAAAGTCATGATATTGCTATTGTTCAAAATTCATGTCAACATGAATATTTAATATTTATGATGTACATCTGCAATTTGTAAACTTGTAATTAATGAAAATGCAACATGTCCATTGATTCAAGTTATCTCGTGAGACTTTTTCAGATCGTGTTGATCTTATCAAATGAAACTGACCCATAAAAATTCTTACTTCTTGAATCCTGATCATGATATCCACTGAACTGAGTTAACCCCAATACAAGACATCCAAAACGTGCAGTGAGAAAAAAAATAAGGGTAGAATGTACAGTGTACATCATAATCCTGTGAAATAGGAGTGCATCTTCACTGAACTTCTGCTACACAAAAATTTTGTAACAGATGTTTTGCACTTAGTGCGCGCCTCGGGGGTTGATGGCCAGGAAAAAATTAGACATTTTGATTCACGTACAGCGGTCGTCTAAGGGACGGTTATTGTAATTCATGAGGTCCCGTTTTCCCACTTTACACATGTCGTCTGCCATACAGTTTGTACGTTTCTGCTACATTCTAAATATCTTCTCCTATTGACGTCACAAATTTTGAAATGATATACTGACAAAGACGAATATTGATTTTTTTCTTTCAAAAAATGACTTTTTCTGCAAACCACTATGAAAAAAAAGTTAAATTATCGAAGACGGTCGATGGAAGAATTTTCTTTGTGTTCTGCATTTGACACTAACGATGCTTTTAGATGAATCCGTCTACATTAACAGTATAGAGATCAAATCAAAAACAGAGGGATCAATGTAGGCCTGTATATAGATGAGCGATTTTTATTGCTTATGTTCCTTGAACAAAGTTTTTTAACTGCATCAGTGATCGCGTTGCGGCAGACGATATACAATCGATAACAGTATCATATATAAAAATGCAAGTTCCAAGACTAACGCCTACAGTTTACTTGAAATTTATGCCTCTACTTTTAAGAATTCAAAAATGGTTCCAATTCGAAGACTAAACAAGGGACAATTTAATTATTGTTTCTTTTTAAAAAATGAAAATATACGATTTCGTGGCGATTTTGTTATAGTCACCAGGCATGTCAAAATGGGATGTTGTTTGTGATGCCAGATAGAATCCTTCTACTTCAAAATTACCTGCATAGAGAAATCTTAAATCACTTGCACGCCTAGACCGTAGCACGTGTAATTCATCAAATATATTCAGAATGTGCTGCTTGACTAGTGTGAAATAATCATCTAAATCATATTTTCGACAGACTGGTCTAATAGCATAAATATATATTCTTGCAGAGAGACTCTTCCTGTACCATGTTATCTTGGCAAATTATGATGAGTTGTTGATGAAGACACGACTTTTCTCCACGTGTGTATCCTGCAATTAGACATGTGGGTCGTATCAAACAAATTCAGCACGCGCACAAAAACGCGCGGACGACGATAGCAATGATGAATCTTTTTTTCTCTCCCGAAGGTGGACTCTATTTTCTCTCCATTTACAATGAACCAGTAAAACTAATGTATGGTTTACCTAGTAAGTCAACTTAGATCATCGTGACGTAACGTTAAACCAGAAAGAAAGAAAAATAAACCCTGACTGAACACAGAAACAGCTGTATGTTGCATATGGCCTTCAAAATCAACAAAGGAACCAGAATACTGTTCTTTGAAATCGACATTCCGTTGCAGTTCTAGGTTGAGTCAGTTTACGTGTTGGCTGCCCCTGACATTAACGTGACTGGGAGCAGTAAAACACGTTATTGGGTGACAAAATATTTAATTACCCCTCCTAATACGATTTTGTTACTGTGCTAATTTAATTGCACGTCGTTCAAGAAGGTGCCCCTACATCTAGTTTGCTCCATGTGAGAAAACTAAATGTTATGTTTTCAACAAAAATATGAAGAATATGGCATGCACACAAGATCGTAAAATAAGAATGTTGACAGAAAATTGTACAAAACTAGATATTTTGATATGAAATAAATTTCATTGACGTTTTCAAAAAGTCAAATAAAATCCTCGCTCCGACCTTTCTGATGTCCACAAACAAACATAAACCAGTCATAAATATCATCATATCCTTATCATCGGTATCAAATGCATAACTCTAATAGCCCATTATTGTCTGACTGCATGATATCAAGGTCTATGCTTTGCTCTGGGGCTTAATTAGCGACTTGACCGAAGGCGAACAACTTCTTGAGGTTGTGTAAAACAATGCCCTTTACTTACCAGCGACATAAGATTGCCTCCCACATAACAACGGTAGTCCGAAGCTATGTACTTAGTAAGTCAAGGTGGGATGCGAAAAATTAACTGTAGATTCGATGCCTTAGCAAATGTAGGTCAATACGGACAGCGTCGCCAAGTAGATAAGGACTTTGTATTTAGCACGATTTAGAAGTAGCTTTTAATCTTTGTCATAGTTTTTCAAAGTCTGTTGTTTAACGATGAATTAGAATAAACTACTAGAAAGGATACTGTATTGTATCTCAACACTAGAGCTACATCAGTAGCACCCAGCATACAATAGATATAATTCAACTCTGCCATAAAAACTTCTCTGTCTAAAACCTGAACTGTTCCTGTTTTTATTGTTATCGATATTTATTTAACCCTAGCTTCTATTAAACAGAGAGGTTTAGTGTGATTGTTATCTTAGACAACGGCGCTCGTTTTAGAGTCCGGCTGTGAAAATCAGTTCAACTCGAGAGCATATACCGGTATTTCAACCAAAAGACGAGCACTTCAGATGGTGCTATGCTTCTACATTTATTAATTTTCTTGAGCTGCGGGGTTTAGGTTCACTGACAACAATATAGAGATAAATTGCAGAGTACCCTTTTCAACAGAAACTGTATTTAAAAGAACCATAGTAAAAGATTCTTATTCTTTATTCAGTAGCTCATGACAAAAATCATTCAAAAGAGTTGAAAATAGAAGAAACCCTATGTTTTTTCTTTCTTTGAATCACAAAGCTCGTCCATTTTTGTCATTCCGATGAATTTTAATCTTCCGAGATCATTATTTAAAAAGATTCCATCTCGACTGTCAGTTTTATGACGAGCCCTTTAGTAATGTATCTAGTCGTCCGTCTCTAACTTTGCATAATAGATAATCCTGTTCCAACAGGGGGTCTATATTATCTAGTCAATCAATGGATTTGGGATACCTGACATTCGCAACAAAGACAGATGAAACTTAATGAGCCGTGGTTAATTGCAATAAACGATGTAAAAGATACTTTGAGAATTCTGCGTGGCCTGTTTACGACACCATGTCTTCCTTTTTCTCCGAGATAATCGACCAAAATGTTAGGTCCGGGTCGGGTGTCAAGATATTGTCACGAGAGAAGATTTACCATGTACTTGTTTAGAAATTGAAAGCCTTACCCCCATTAAAGTTGTAAAATATAAGCAAGTTATGTTTCAGCGCAATTAACTACACGATTATTATTTTATCCAACCCATTAAAATGTTCAAAAAGGTCAGGGATCTCTCCGAATCAATATTTAACCCGGGATAATGAGAATGCTTTTATTATTAAGGCAGATTTAAACTATACTTAATAATGTACCTGTAGAAGAATTCAGATGCTTTCGCAGTGTTGCAAATATTGTATTTACATGCACTTTACAAACCTAAAACCAACTACGTGACATAACAATTCTTTGTTTTGAAAAAATAACAATTAAAACCCACAATAAATATACATGTAATAGATGCGAAATACAAACCCTGTTTATGCAATCCCCTACTTCGACAAGATATCCAACAGCAAATACATATGTCCATACGGAACACATAAGATCACCGAATCCCATCACATCACAATGGCTTTCAAAATTTCATTCACAAGCTCTGAGCGGGATACTGGGGATACCGCTAATAAAATATTAGTTCTTCATTTCTCATCGTTCCTGCTAAGCGTTGTATCCAAAGAAAAACTATAAACAGTACGCTTTGAAAATGTTATCCATTAGCACGGCTCTTCCTGATTTATTGAACAAGCTAACACATACCCGCTTTGTTAAAGCGTTCGAAAATGTGCTCCGCCTATCAGAATACGCGTTGCTGGAAGCGGGCGAAATCATGCGAGATTTCTTTCATAAATTTTGTTTTTTCTCCAAACGAGATCGATAATGCACCGATTTTGTGCGAGTCTGGGTACAAAATCCAATTCTATCCGTTTTCCTTTGATTTATACTTCGTGAGATGCCTTTCACTGCTGCGATGAATCGTTCGTTGTATGTTGCAGCTATCGAAGACAGAAAGTATCGAACTAATTCCGTATTGAGGAGCACACAGCAGCGCAATGGCTGGGGCGTGGCGAGATAATCCACATCAAATCCCGGAATTCATATAAAAAACAAATGCTTCAACTACATTTATCGTTATAAACTCTAAATTTTCCCTTGTCGATTCATGACGATAGTTACATGTTGAGATCAATTCATGTGCGTCTGGGAAGAATTCCATATATGTTTTTTAATCAATCCATTGAATTTCGTGCTTTAAAAACCGCGATCTGAACTTAGTACAGCAGCATACAAAAAGGATGCGATTAATTTAAGTTGATGGTAAGCGCTAATGATATGTTGGTTTTATTTGATCTTGATAAACTAGGCAGTTACAAGCCCCTCGGGGCATTTACCTGCATTCTCACACACGCGACTTTTCATCAATCGATACAACGTTTAACACTACAGTCTGTCTCTTATCATCAAGGACAAGTGCCCCGGAAGCATAAGGTGGTTGTGAATTTTGTGTAGCATGCACTTGAGATAACGCTTTTGACGTTAATCAGGTCTCCCTGACTGAAATGAGACATTTCTGTCCATTGTTACCTGATCACAAAATCAATATTAAAGGTTTGGTTTCCGGTTTAAAGGAGAGGCATGATGCAATTTTACCCGAAATAGTCAACCACATTTCGTCACAGTTCTGAATTGTTCGAGTCTGCATCATATGTGCTCTAGTACTACAGTGTTGGTAGGATGGCGTTTGCCAGATATTTTCAGCACACCTTGAATTGGAGGGGGCGTTTGGTGTAAAGGATTAATGCATAGGCCATATGATAGCTCCGATTTTATTGACTTGGCTCCCCCTGCTTATTCCACACTGTTTGAGGATGCACATCAACAATAAGTTCGGTCAGGCGCAGGTCAAAGTAATAACCAAGAAAGAAAACGGACAATTTTATCCATTGATGTATTTTTTAAAAGGAAGTTTAACGTTTTATGTGTTGTTTTGTATATTAAAAATTCTTAACATATCAAATGTCTAGGGCTCAAGGAAGAAGTATCTTAGATTCGTAAATTTTTGACCTGTACTTTTAAGAAAACATGTCTTATTCATTAAAGACATTATGTTTTAGTAGTCATGCATGTTTTACAGTTGTGCTTGACATGATAATGTTGTTAAAGTGATGATCCTCACAGATAATGTACATTTGTTATCTATTTTTATTTTGTCCTTCCGTATGTCTTTTCTTGATTATTGTAATCAACTCAAGTTTGCCTGTTTTGGAATCTGAATTTTAAAAAAATCTATACTTGTTGAAAATATGTTCTGCTATTGATTTTAAAGAAAATGCCATCTATTCCACAGATTATCGATGGAAACTCCAGAATCACGCATGTTATCTACTGGGAAATAAGATCTCTTTTGATATTTTATTCCACACAACACATTGCAAAGGATAGGCCAACTCATTTGCGTTCAAGTTATATACGTTCATAAATATGCGATCGATTTATGATTTTTGACTGGCAAGCGGCTGCTGTTTGGTCGTGTTAATTTCTGGTCAAATGAATTGTGAGGTTTATTTATCATTCCCCAGAGACATATCTCATCAGAAGAAGAAAGTGCCCAATATTTCCCTAACTGGAACCCAGTCATTTTATTTTCCCTTCTGAATTTGAAAATCCCGAATTTGCTGTATCCTTTCATCAGACGAAAAGTAGTACATCGATTAATTTTTCTCCTTTTGACTATTGTAACACTTAGATTTAGGTTTTATTGATGCTCATGTCTGTTTTCTTTATCAATGGAAACACATGCACACGGCGTTTGTCTTTTATTAGGTTGTGCACATGGGTCCATAACTTATATATGAACCTTTATAACAGCCAGTGTAGCGTTTAGCTAAGCCGGTCCAGAAGCTCATGTAGCTTATTTGTCTGTCTGTCTGTCTGAATGTATATCACTTTACATGTCATGTGCTTCAACATTGGCCTAAAAATTGCTGTTTGTTTAATGGTCTGCAAGTTATTTTACTTTTCGTAGTGTGTGAATTGTATGGCTGCCACAATTTCTGCTTTCGACGGTGGAGACATAACTCCGATTTCGTATCCTAGTATCCAGTCAGTACTTGTACAGTGTAAACTAATCCCATCGCTGGTCATCTGTTCCTTACTACAACCAGCGCCGGCACCTAATAATCGATCCTAAAATAAGGATCATGATGTAACCATGCTGGGTGGTCTTATTGTACGTTTAAATGTAATCCATCAAGGAGCGTATATCTGCTCCTAATTTCGATCTTCTTATTATCAGCTATAATTAGTGATGGCATATTTTTCGTTTTATATCCCTGTTGACCACTATTGTATGAACCATAATTTGCTTAATGTCTCCAGCACATGTAAAATGGGTAGATGTGCTATCAATTTCAGCATCATATGCGAGGTGAAGAATGACTTAATTTTATGGCACTGATCCTTTAACAGTGTTCTTGTCAACTTCTGTGGAGGAAAAGTTTACATGTATTAACCGTTACATGACCTATTTTTACAAAATATTTTGATATTTTCATAATGATCACGACTGAAACATGCGAACACTGTTTTACTTTTTCATTTAAAAAAAGGTAATGCATTCTAATGTTTGTTTATATTATGTTATTTCACGTCCCATTCGAAAATTTGTAACTCATGTAGATACGTCACTAATAGTGAAGTGCCACTATTTTTGATCTGTGCTTGATTTAGTTCTGGATCATCTCGACGTTTGTATAGAAAAAAAACCTTCCCCGTTAGATGGCGCTGAACTAGTTTACAGAAATAAATGAAAATGCGATTGCGATATTGCATGATAAAAATCGTGCGTTTCTTGTATGGAATCTGAAAACGATGCTTTATCAGGATTAACTGAAAACACTTGTATTTTAAACTTAAGGTCACACCAAACATCACATTGAACTTACATAATAGTCACACTAGGACGAGCCGGTCTGAATACACACGTACATCTTCTCCGGAAGAAAGATGTTCTACACACCGAATTAATATTTTTTTAAAGTGGAAAACTTATCCTTCAACGTTCTAGAAAGTAAAGTAACTTCTATAGGCGCAGATATAAAGGCTATTATTATTTTGTATAACCAGATTGTGGGGAGTATGCACAGGCGTCGGGATGATCCAGATTATGCTTGGGTTTGGCAAATATGCCTACAGCCTCTATCATCCATACGTTTGTGTTTTCTAAAGGAAAAAGGTAAATGGTGTAGACAAAAAACTAATAAAGAAATAAGAAAATATAAAAACAGTATGGAAAGAAAATATGTGTGCAATAGTGCGTGGTAATTGTGAGTTGCTTACATCAACTCGAATAAAAGATACTTTATTGAAAACATTGTATTTTTGTTCAGGGTCATCCCGGGTGTCACATTTAACTTGTAATGTGTTCCTGGGAAGAGATCACCGACCTTCCGAAAGTAAACTGGGAAACTTTCTCACTTACCGGCACGAGCGGGATTCGAACCCGCGCCGATAGAGGTGAAAGGCCGTGTGATTTTCAGTGTGATGCTCTAACCACTCGGCCACGGAGGCCCCTTTTGAAGATTTTCATCTTTTGAAAGGGCAGTTGGAGTATAAGTACGATTACCAAAAGTGGAATTAATGCCAAGTTCGTTTAAAAATAATGGGTCTTACAAACAAAGACAATGTTGTTACAAGCTTTGTCAGCTGGAACCAAAATATATTCCTCATGTAACCTATCTAATTCTTTTATCACTTCCGGTTTACTAAACACAAAAGGATAGATGGTACGTACTATTGTTATTTTTAAAAATATGTCTAATGCGGGATATTAATATTCCACTTATACTTTTAATCCATTCTGACAATGCATCAAGTTCTTTTTCATATCTAGCCCATCGTCTGGCATAATCTTCGATATAATTCATAATAGAGAAAAGTTCTGTCGCCAATTGAAAGACCGAGGTTCTCTGTAATTAGGATATTTTATAATAAGTGATTTATGGTCCTCATTTTCAACTATATCAACATCACCAGTAATGACATATCCAGCTGGACTATAAGCGAAAGAAGATGAAGAACAAGAACAAGTAGGTGAATTAAGTATAAGATGGTCTATATCTAGACACTGTAAAGTTTGTTTTATAATTAAAATGTTTGGATGCAAGAGTAGAAGTATATTTGTAGGAAATACTGGGTGTAGACTTGAACTTGAAACATGTTGGAATATACGACTGAACTCTTTTATGACGAAGAATGTTGACGGCATTTATTCCTTTGTTTGTAAATTTGAGCTTAATGAACTTGCGGCATGATTTGGAAGGAATATCATCCATGACCCGTGGTGGTTTAAAGAGCCTGTGATTGGCAACATTGTATATTCATTTAGTAGCTATGAATAGTGATAATAGTAATAATTGTAAGGCCCACATATCCAAGAGGATACCCACACATACTAAAGTCCATAAAAGTATCCTCTTGATCGTCAGCTGAGGGATAGTCTCCCTCAGAGGCTGGATTTAATACATTAATATTGATCAATATCCAAGTGGAATTAATTATACGCTTGAGTGAAGGTTGTACATACGCTACCGGAACATTTCGAGAGATCGAGAGTGAAAAACAATGAAATATGTTTTACGGGACCCAAAAGACAATGTTGTTAGAAGCTTTGTGAGCTGGAACCAAAACATATTCCTCATGTAACCTATCTAATTCTTTTATCACTTCTGGTTTACTAAATACAGAAGGATAGATGGTACGTACTTTTGTTTTGATGTGTCTAATATTCCTCTTATACTTTTTATCTATTTTAACGTGGTATCAAGTTCTTTTTCATATTTAGCCCATCGACTGACATAATATTCGACAGAATTCATTATAGAGATGAAGTTCTGTCGCCAGTTGAAAGACCGAGGTTCTCTGTATTTAGGACCTTTAAAATAATTGATTTCAACATCCTCAGTAATGACATGTCCAGCTGGACTATTGTTGAAAGAAGACGAAGAACACGACGTAGGTGGATTATGTTTAAGCTGGTCTATATCTAGGCACTGTAAAGCCTGTTTGTAATTGAAAAGTTTGGATACAATAGTAGGAAATACAGGGTGTAGACTTGAAATTGAAATATGCTAGAATACAAGATTAATTTTTTTAAAAGAAGTTAACAAAGAATGTTGTTTATGTTGACGGCATCTATTCCTTTGTTTGTAAATTTGAGCTTAAGGATCTGACGGCATGATTCAGAAGGAATATCATCCATAAACTGCGGCGGTTTAAAGGGCCTGTGATGGGCAACATCCATAATTATAGAATTCAGTCTATATTCTGGCGTTGAAGAATCCAAGTATGGATCAGCTTTTGCTTCTTCAAATAACGTATTCAAACTTCTCAATGTAACAGAGTAAAGTTTTTTAGCGAATATGACGTGGACCTAATTGTCTGTCGACGTAAGGTTAAATTGAATCAAGTGTTTGGTTTTTATAAGAACGATATCCATGACTACGTTAACGTCTTTGTGTATTTTGGAAAAAGTCCAAGCACATTCACTTTTTTCCTAGTGGACTAGTCAAATTTCCTACATTGCATACATTGTCATTGCATCCATATATACATGCATATGGAAATGCAGTGCTCGGAGTCTTGATCCAATTATCTTCTCGTTGTCTACGAAAAGGGGTACTTAAAGTTGGGTTGCTGAAATGATGGTAAAAGTTTTTTACAATTTTGATTCTCATGGACAAGATGGAATGATCTGGGGAATTGAAATGTTTTGTAGAAAAGTTGATACATTGAAATCCATTCACCAGTTTAGAATTAATCAAGTTGACCGCAATCATTTAATGTCAAATGTTTTTTATAAACATATGTACATTATTCTCTGTATCGTATACTCGCAAGGTTGATTTTATTGTTATGTGTGTGTATGCTAAACTCACCCTTCAACTCCTAATTTAGATCCGCCACTGCTTCATAACGCCGTAGCGTCACGCATCAATTGTCTTACCGAGACTTTAAAAAAAAAATTCAAACAACAGATCGAGGAGGGTATTCTGCATTATTTACGAAAACAAGAACTTCATTTCTATTCTACATTGGTTCAAAATATACAGCTGATCATTTACCTATATAGCTACGAATTAGGCCATTTTGTGACGTCATGGCAGTTTTCGAAAAGGACTAGGCATACATGTTTTTGCTGACAAAAAGGTGAGATTTTAGGGGATACTATTTCTACTTCTAAAACATATTTCATGTATTTTAGTTTGATGTTGACGGATTACACCAACTGCTTTGAATACACCACAGGGACTAAGCCTGTTTTGGGCCCGAACCCTGTGATACCATAAATATGGAAGGGGGTCTAACTCTGACCCAGATAAAAAACTAACCACTCGCTTCAAATGCCTAAAAAATCTTAAATTAGGTACGCTATGCGTAATTTGTCGATCTCCTTGCATAGATTAATGTTTTAACTACTTTAGACAATTGATTTATATTGAATCATATGGCAAATATTCTTCAGTCATTTATGAATTTGTTTTGCAAAATATATTAATTAGGTTTTTTTCACACAACATTTATTCACATAATATAGCATTCAGGGTTTTAACATGCCCTTACAAACCTCACATAATATATCATTCTCTTACCAGAGGGCACGTTACGCAAGCTTCACATACACATATGTAGTGCGAGGAGCGCACGGAACTCTGGGTAGAGAATGATAATATAGCAGTCAGAGTTTTAACATGCCCTTACACCCCTCTCATAATATAGCAGTCACGGTTTTAACATGCCCTTACAAACCTCACATAATATAGCAGTCACGGTTTTAACATGCCCTTACAAACCTCACATAATATAGCAGTCACGGTTTTAACATGCCCTTACAAACCCACCTGACGAGCGATACAGGGTAATATGACTATCAAAAATGAGTTATCAGTCATCGACTTTATTGTTGTATTAGCAACACACGAATTGCAAGTGAGATGTGTATAAATTTTCTCATAATCGGATATTACGTATTGTTATATTAGCAACACACGAATTGCAAGTGAGATGTGTATAAATTTTCTCATAATCGGGTATTACGTATTGTTATATTAGCAACACACGAATTGCAAGTGAGATGTGTATAAATTTTCTCATAATCGGGTATTACGTATGTAGATAGAATACTGACCATGACATTCCTTTGATCTTTGCAATAACATCCTCACAAATCAAGGGTTATTCGATTCGTTACCTCGCACTAACCCTTGACATCAGTCACCATTCAAAACATGGGTTTGGGACAGTGGATGACGCAATAAGCTAAAATTAAATCATCCAATGAGATTCCCTGTTTAAGATGCAAGTTTGGTAAGAACAAACACAGAAAGTAAAATCATGGGGGGAGGGGGATACTTTTCTCAACATCATGAACATTGCGTGTTGATTATATATGTAAAGTAATTTTAAATAATTCACATTTTCGTCCCTTAAATGTAGTAGCTATTCATTAATCTATTTCAATTCTAAATAACTTGTTCAATTTGGTGAAACACAATCGACAGACACACTTGAACAATCCATCGTTTTCATGTGGCTCGTATTCTAAAACTTCGTTTAATTGTTTCTTAAGAAAAATAAATTTCCGAAAATAGGTCGACGGTCACAAATTCTACAACATGTTGCCGATGTCGCACCATGCATGTTTACTTTCGTTTTCAACCAATTATAAAAGCCGCTTTCTGATTGGCTCCACGCTACAAGCCGGAAACCAATCATATGTTCCGTCTGGAGCCCATGTTTTGAATGGTGACTGATGTCAAGGGTTAGTGCGAGGTAACGACTCAATAACCCTTGACTTGTGAAGATATGCAATAACAGTGGTAGAATTAAGAAATAATGATCAAGTTTTCGTGTATGTTGCAGGATAACCTCCGAGGTCGAGAAATGTTTTGAAATATAAAAGCTGAGACTAATATATTTCAAACAACATTTCGAGATGAAGGAGGTTATCATGCAATATACACGAAAACAGGAACTTATATTTCCAATCTACTACGGCTCAGAAATATACAGTCGATTGTTTTCCTATATAGCTACGAATTAGGTCACTGTTAGGTCATGACAGTTTCCGAAACGGCCTACATTGTTTGTTTTTTTGCTGACGAAAAAGGTGAGATGGTAGGAGTATTTTAAATCTCATCGTCGCGAGCCACGGTCACTAAGTCGGGTAGTACCTACCCAACCTCAAACCGTGGCTGCATGATCAGCGAAACCCTTGATTTTCATGAATATTTATGAAATGGCACAATAATTGTTTTGATCAATCACAGTCACAATAACAGATTTCCGATCTTTTAATGGCTGCGCCAACATGCAGTATTTGTTTACAAGTAATAACGGGGGGAAAGGCTACATATCCCTCTTTACAGAAGCAAGTAAAGTTTTATAAGTATTTACCAAATGAAATTCGCATCAACAACAGTGGTTACGCTTGTAAATTCTGCGTTAATAAACTCAATCGTGTTCTCAAACTTGTTGAGGAAATTCGGGGTAAAGTGGATGTGTTGAAACCTGAAATACTACAGTTGATCTAAAGAGAGCGGCGTGGTTTCGCATATTATATGGTAAATTTATTACACCTGTGAAGTCAACAATGTCCATTACTTACAACACCTAAAAGTGTCTAGCTTGTTCTCAATCGGCAATCTTTGGATTATTCCGCTATGAGCACGCAATGACCTCCGAATGATTTTCTTTCCACCAAAAAAATTCATGGAAGCTCAACGATTGGTTGACTAATGAACATGAATATTCATAAAGTCGAGGATGTTTTTAATCATGCAGCCACGGCATTTGACGTAGTGTAAACGGAGACATTAGGCGTGGCTTGCCACGATGTCTAAATCCAATTCTATAAATATTTCAAGTATTTGGTTTGATGTTAACGGATTATATCAATTGCTTTGAATACAGTTAAAGAAAATCTTATCAGTGCATCGCCATATTTACATGTGTATCGCTCTCGGAATGCAGACGATTGTTTTATACTGAATGGCAAATGTTCTTCAGTCATTTATGAATTTGTTTTACAACATATATGGATTGATTTTTATGACTATAGAATTGCATCATCAGTCATCGACTTTATTGTTGCATTAGCAAAACTCTAAGTGCAAGCGAGATAAATGTATATATCAATTTTCTCATAATCAGTTAATACGGATGAAGGTATATTGTAGAATAATGACCGCGGTATTCCTTTGATCTTTGAAATGACCGTGGTAAAATTCATTATTCATTAGGCATAATGCAGCGCACTGTATCGCGTAGGGGGGCACACAACTAGGATGAAATTGGGATAATCTACGCAAGTTTTAATCTGATATGACTTTGCGAGATGACCGCCATTTTGAACAAGGGACATCTGGGATTGGGACAAAGAAATGTGCTAAAATGCACATGCTATTATTTGTTGAAAGAATGTCATAGTTGTTATTTATAAATGTGTTGTGGTGAATTTCTTTGTCACAATCCCAGAAGCTTCAGATAGGACATTTTTGCGCGCTTTAGTCATTAGAGCTCGCAGCAAGTGCAGACTCGCTATGATAGTCACGTAAAGAAATGTCCAAACTGATCTTTTCCGAAGGAAAAATGTTATAATATTAACTGAATACGTATTTCTTTCAGTGGAAAATGCTTCAACTCTTTAGAGTTCGATTCAAGTCAGTTCTAAGGGAGCAGGTATTACCTTTTTGAACTAGTCAGTCAACGTCTTTACCAGAATTTCTATAAGCCCCGCTTTGAGTTCACAAAAAATACGGAACAAAGAGACCAGACATTTGTGGGAAGTATTCACAGACATTTGGGTGATCGAGACTAATATGTCTAGGATACAGGCTATAGCTTTATTTTGATGTAGCCACAAATCCACGATTTTCATCGGTTATTGCTGGAGATAGTAGCCAAGACAATGAAATCGTTACACGTCTTAACATATTATATGTGTGTCTATTGGGCTAGTCGCACGCTGGTTGGAGGAGTTTGTGAGTTCGGGTAGGGATGGAAATGAGTATCCATATAGAGTGAATTTCTCTGATACATGTATAATCATGAGTAGACTGAATCAAAAGTCAATAATTGCTCTATTACATGATCAGGCAGTCTACAACAGTTTATACAATTTTTTTCACTACTTCAAGAAATAATAGCATGCGCATTATAACACATTGTCACAGTTGTTATTTATAAGTGTGTTGTTGCGAGCACTATTTTTGATTGTTATACTTTCATGTAAAATACTTGAATCTGATTGGTCGAGAAGAATTTGAAAAAAAAACCAACAAATTGTTCGCCGTAGATTGTTAGACGACGTCGTTTGAGCATTTGAAATAAACACGAACACCCGCATCGATATACAAAATATCGCATAGCAGTGATTGATCAGATGTCAACAAACGTTACAAGCTTTTCTGCTTTGTTGTTTATATAACATTCAGTATAATAAAACAAATATTGCATGTACTGTATAGTTGAGGGTAACATTGAAAATGTCCACCCCTCGAGAAACTATTGTCAACCTTGGCTACGCCTCGGTTGACAACGGTTTCTTGGGGTGAAAATTTTCAATGTTACCCTCAACTACATGCAATATTTATATGATAGATACTATTGGTGCGCATAGCCAATCGAATACGAGGGTGTAAGGTAGTATGAATGAATGATTGTGAGTTTAGTCACGTGTTGTATATTGACCTTTCATTGATTGATTGATTGAATATTGTTTAACGTCCCTCTCGAGAATATTTCACTCATATGTAGACGTCACCACTACCGGTGAAGGGCTGCAAAATTTAGACATATGCTCGGCGCTTATGGCCACTGAGCAGGGAGGGATCCTTATCGTGCCACACCTGCTGTGACACGGGACCTCGGTTTTTTCGGTTTCATCCGAAGGACCGCCCCATTTAGTCGCCTCTTACGACAAGCAAGGGGGTACTGAGGACCTATTCTAACCCGGAACCTTTCAACTAAATGACAATTGAGTAATTAATATTCATACTAACCTCACTCATATAAAAAGACAAGTTCCCGCCGCTTTCATTTACCCCATGCGATATTACTGAAGTGCAATCTCCACGGTCACTCCGGAGACGTTGAAAAATATAAACTCCATTTCATATTATATTACTGGACTCCTTGTAAGATTTACTTGTATTATTTTATTCTATTGATAAGTAATTAATTTCATTGGTAGCGTACCCTAAAATATTGTGTTCTATGTGCTGTTAATGCAATGTATGTTTAAATGTGCAATGTCTAAATGTCTTTAAATGTTGTGTGAGTGTTTTATGGGCTTGGGGTAATTTATGGAGTGGATTCATGAAGATGAGTCTCTGTGCTTCATAACTTTATTATCCCCCAAATGCCACTCTTTATTTTAGAGTAATGTAACTCAACACCCTCATCCAGTACAAATAGGTACATATAGGTGCACTGGAATTTAGTTCAATCTGTTTGTTCTACTTTAGTTGCACACACATCTGTCAAAGCCCCTTCATACCCTTAGGTGGGAGGAAAATTTTCCTGTCACAATCGCCAAGAATGAGGTCAAATTTATGACCTGCAATGTCAGATAATCACTTCATCATTTTAACACTATGTACTGCATGGCCTTGGCATTGGCATTTCCTATTCATGTGTTTTTATTAAAATAGCTGAGTATTTTTTGATGAATTATAGATTGATATAACATATCAATATTATTGATAAATTGACAGAAGTAAATCTAGTATTTTATTGGGTAGCACATGAGACAGATTAAAATGGAAGGGTTTTAGCCTCTCTCCACAGCAGTGATATGATTTTGTTTAAATTTATCTTATTTGTTTGGCTAGTTATGCTGCATAATTATCATGGCCATAATTCAAGTGCAATTATTCTATGCTATTAGTCAAATTACGCTAATGCTGTATTAATTACAGGTTAAGAGTTGCAAAATCATGGTCAGTTTCTTCCTTCAGTAATGCATGTCTTTCATTTTATTTGTAAGCATTTCTATCAAAGTCCTGTGTTGTGGTTTGTAAATGTTTATTCTATACATGATAAACATGAATTTTATTCATTGACTCCACTCCATGACTCCACAACTCCACTCCATAAATTACCCCAAGCCTGTTTTATGTGTTGTGAGAGTTTGTGTTTTACTTACAGGTTTTTTCCTTACTCAGTAAAAATTGAGTAAGAACCCAGACCATCAGTGTGTGTTAACTTGGTTGGACCCTGCCACAACATTATAACAATATTTCAACAGTCAAAACCTAGAAATTGTAACAATGATAAAATGCATTCTCAATGGGTTTTTTTTTTTACATTGAAGTTGATGGTGATTAGACCATACTTAGTAATGTTTGTTAAAGCCATTAACGGTATTGGCTCGCCGATGCATGTCAGCAAATCTCTGCTTGGTTAAGAGGGAAATCCCGGAATAGACCTGCCAAAGATGATATTGAAGTGAACTCACTCTGAGGTACACAGCAGAAACGATCGTCATGACCAATCGCTCCCGATCATTTAATAATGATACTTGTCCGGAGAAAAGGTTTTAAATAAATCAGTAAATCATTGAGCATTCGTCCGTCTTGCTGTTTGTCCTTGGTTTCAAGATATCTCAAATATCACGTGTACTTTAGAAATGAAATAGCACAAAATATTACCCTACTAGTTTCAAGCTTATGAAAACCTTGTCGCAAGTGATTTAGAATGGTTTCTGGAGATTATCTCTAATACGTGTACTACTGTCAAAGTCACCACGTCACATGTAGTAAGTGATGGTTTCTGGATTATATCTAATAATTTACTTTAGCAATGAAACTTTGCAGGTGAAAGTCTTAGTCACATGTTTCACCCTACGTGTGTTGACGTAATGCGGGGGGCATAAATTCAGGGAATTTTCTTGCTGTAATATTGAGCTACTGCTGATAGCAACTGCGCAAGATTGCACATACAAAAACATATCAGCATGTAAATACATGTACCATGAAATATTAATTATGTTTCTTAATGAGACATAATTTGACATCACGGATTATTTATACTGAATAATGGTATTGAAGGTGATATTGAGTCATGGACATATTTTTCCAAAAGTGAAAGCCGGTTTATTGGGATTTTTTGTTGTTGGTTTTTTACAGATTCAGCCTGTAATAATTTTCCTCTCATCGTCGTTGAGGTAAGCGCCCCTATCACCAAATGATCAATCACAAGTCTCTCACATCTTATTAACTGGCATATTGCTTACAGGTTGGCACTCTTATAACTATACAACAATTTCCTTGACGTCAGATGGAGATTGAACAAGTTATGAATATGATAAAAGAATTCAGACGTCACACATTCCCGGTAGAGTGACACCAGAGACTATAGGAGCGGATTTTAATTCTTCTCTTACTTTCTCTCAACTTTGGGTACCTTAATACTGCTCTGCATCATATTCTAAAGTTTAAATTTGCACCCGTTAACCTATGAAATTAAAGCCATGTATAGTCATTTGACTATTTTGCCAATTTGAAATTAAAAATGAATGAAAGTTATTGAGATGTTAAATTAGAAAGACAGCCGTGCTTGGTTCTTGGGAACACCAATAAAAATTAGATATTGTGACAAAATATTTAAAAATTGAAATAGAATTAATGATAAAATATGTGAACACGGGGCTGGTAAGTTTATCCAATGTTGAGTTCCTATGTTCGTTATATACAAATTCTTTTGAAACACAGGTTCATTCGTGTGTATGAATGAAATGCCAACTTTACAAATTATATATAATTTCATGTAAACAATATATTCATAATATTTATTTCTGAGCACAGGCTGTTTCCTTACTACCGTATTGTTTTGTTGGCAGTCTGACATATTACTGTTAAAAATGTGAGGTTAAAACAGGATAAATGGCACTGGCTTCTTATACACCTCTCCATTATGATATAGCCAAAAGCATATTCAAATATTGCTATAGATTAGAAAATCTGGTTGAATTTCTACTTTTGAAAGATGCCTTTCTATGTAGTAAACAGCTACATCGAAACCATAAAACATCTTGTTATTACCCAATATCAATTGTATAACGTTTTGATATTTTTAATCTTAAAGGAAATATGTCACTAGGCAAGAGTAATTTTAACTTTACAATTCAAAATATGCTATCATTCAAATAGATAAGAAATTAGAAATGTACAAACAACAACCTGAAAAATGGTACATGTAAGCTTGTCACTTGTGTTTTAAACCAAATCTTGCATGTGAAGAATATCTTACTTCAAATATAGAAGGTCAATTTGTAGATTCAGATTATCGGCACAGACTTCTGATTGAAACTGGTAGATATTACAATGTTCCTACAAATGTAGATATTACAATGTTCCTACAAATGTAGATATTACAATGTTCCTACAAATGTAGATATTACAATGTTCCTACAAATGTAGACTTTACAATGTTCCTACAAATGTAGACTTTACAATGTTCCTACAAATGTAGATGTTACAATGTTCCTACAAATGTAGATATTACAATGTTCCTACAAATGTAGATGTTACAATGTTCCTACAAATGTAGACGTTACAATGTTCCTACAAATGTAGATATTACAATGTTCCTACAAATGTAGATGTTACAATGTTCCTACAAATGTAGATATTACAATGTTCCTAGAAATGTAGATATTACAATGAAAGGACCTCCAAACATTGTTGTAGAGGAAATTCTCTTCCTTATTCAATGTGACAAAAATAGTCAACAAAGGGAGAAACTATTTAAACTTGTACATTCAAAAGTGAATATCTGTTAAAGAAAAAACTTTTTTGGATTTTAAATTGCAAAGACGTTGAAATTATGAACTCCGTAGGCAGAATCATGTTAATTGCCTTACTTTGTTTTAGTCTTTTCCCCTTCTTTTCTCCCTCTCTTTCTGAAGATCAGATCCATTTGCTTACTTGAATTATATCCATATGATGTGCAATGACTCCTTTCTAGTTCAATGTAATTTTGTCCCAAACTCAAGTATACATGTATGTCACTATGTCTCAAACTATGTCACTATGTCTTTTGGGTTTCCTTTCCTATGTGTGTAACGTTCCTTATTTCCTGTCTGGGCTCTGAATTAGAAATAAATCTATTCCGTTCTATTCTATACAACAACTGAACTACGATATTTACAAAGATTTTATGTCTAATGTGGTTCTTAGGAATTTCATTACTTGTGTTTGTGAATCTCATCAAACAGAAGTACTAAATGTATACTTTAACTGCATTAAAGAATGATACGGAGAATTATGGTTAGATTCCGGAGAGAGGGAGCATGAAAAATGACTTCCACATCCAAGGAAGGCAGCAGGCACACGAATTACCCACACCTGGCACCGTCCCGGTAGTGACAAAAAATTACAATACGGGGACTCCTTTGATCCCCAGTTACTGGAATTATTTGAAGAAGAAAAAACGTTCAAAGCAGCAACAGATTATATGACCTCGATTCAATCAAAGCAACAACAAACATCCCACGTCTGTCTCAATGGCACAAATACACATATCCCAACTTACTTATTTCATAACCGTGATTGGCCTTTAACGCATTGACCCAAAGCATTGATAGGTTTCTATAAGTACATTTATACAGCACAGAATTATTAACTATCAACACGAGGAGAAACGTCAACCCCCTCATACTTCCTTGGTGTACACGTGGAGTTTAATTTTTACACCCCTCATACTTCCTTGGTGTACACGTGGAGTTTAATTTTACCGATGTTGTCGGTGTCATGACTGTCTTGCGGGACAGATCAGCGTTCATAGCGAAGAAAAAACCCAGTTCTTTGGCGTCGTAAAATGAATCATCTTGAAACGCGGCTTATTGCAGACGAAGCTCAACAGCTTGTAAATTGCTTATTGATCAGAAGACGTGAACAGATGCGAGTCTAACTTGTCAACAAAGAAGTCCCACAATAAATGTCTGAAATCTGTGAACATCAATCATTTCTCTTCGTTTCCCATTGTTAGGGTTCAGTTTTGCAGGGGTCTGAAATTGTCAAGTGTAAGAGGGGGTAGGGTGTTGAGATTATTTTTCGATGATACACATGTAGCCGTATATATATATTGTTGTCTCCACTCTGTAAATTCAACGCATACGATATGACAAAAAGTATTTCATACCGGAATTTATTACATATAATCAAATCAAACGAAAGACAACTCAGCGGCACGTGATGTAACAGTCTGCATGTACATTGATAGAGTTACTTCTCTTAGGTCAGAGGAAAAGTCAAATGGACAATTTTCTGGTCTTAGTAGAAATGCTTAAGGACACTGGCTACAAACATACTTGTTTTTCAAAAATTAGGAAAATGGGTACTAAATTTATATTTATATAAGTACAATGAATAAATTTCACCTCATGGAATTTTTTGACCACGATTTCTCAGTAATATTCAATATAGTAGTGGATAGAATTTTGTATAGAGTTATATGGCAGATATATAAAAAAAAAATTGAACATCATACAATGTAGAAAATAGACAAGTTCCTGATATTTAGGAATTTAAAACTGTTACTAACTACAGACCCATACATCCATATTTTTGTAGCAAGAGTCCTTAAGCAAAGTTATTGTTTAAATGTGAAAATTCTTTTTTCTTCTTCAAAATTCAAATCCACCGCAGCCAAACTGACATTCAAAGAAGGAGGCGAAATTGTTCATATTTCCTCCACATCCATAATACTCGAACTCTGTACAGAATCTCCAAAGCCGGTTGTAAGCGTACCGGATAACAGATGTTGTGGAATTGGGACAAAAGCCTGGATCTTCTTGTAGCTGACACCCGCACCTTTTGAGGCAGTGAATTGGGGTCCGGAAGCGATTTCGGTTGCCTCCCTTTCCGTAGTACTCAAAAGATTCGCACTGTTTGGATGTAGCGTTAAAAAACCAGTTGGTTTGTCCGTACGGGCCATTTAGCCGGGGATATCCTGGCCGCATCGGCAGCTTACATTCTGCTGTAAGAGAGTGAAGGAATTTCATATGCCATGAAATTAAATCTAAAGTCGTCTTCAGACTATACATGTTTTCATGCCCTTGATATTGGTCAAAAATACATAAGACCTAATTTTATGTAATTTCAGTTGAAAATAAGAAACACAAGTCCCCTAGTGTTGGAGGAAAAATTCCGAATCTGAGCGTAGCTTAATTGAAATGTATCGCATATGTGATGTAACTATTCTCAAAAAAAGGAAAACTTCATAACAAAAAATAACAGGGAATGAAATATGTAAAATATAAAAATGTACCAGATCCAAGGAAAATCACTTCTTATTCCAATCTTGATAGAAAATTTCCCCTTAGAAATATAAAATTCATTGTTTGAAAATTGTTAGATGTACAGTATAATTTTGTTAGTACTCCTTTCATGCTTTGTCCTTCATGTACATGTATATGTTGTTTTTAAAATAAGCGCGTTACTCGGGGGCACCTCACGACAGTAGCTAATATGAAAGCCATTTATATGGCTCTGAATTTTTCAAAACTTCATTCTACGAAATATAGCAATTTGCATGGTGAAATACATTGAAACAAAGATAAAGATCCAAATTTCGAATAAAAATCACGGGCCTTGTGTTAATTCAATTTCATTTATTCATGCAAACTATTCATACGATGGTGCGTGAGGTATATAAATCAGTATCTAAACAATATTGCCATGGGTACAAGTATATCACTAATACATGCACATATGATGATTATGTTCATTTGCACAAAATAGAGATGGAGGGCATAACGCATACAAAAACTTGATGAAATTGATAAATACGTGTTAGGAGAAGAGCAGACAAACAACAGGATTTCGGAAATAAATATACATAGATGTGTCTACCAAATGTATATTCATACTTAACATATCATAATTTGATCGTGGTCGAACCGTGCGGTCCACACATGTAGAAGCCAAACAGCTCAGAAAAATGTTAATTTTTGGCCAGTTCAAACAAATCAGTATTACTTCCTTTTGTAAATCTCACTTACTTAACAACGATCTAATGCAATAACTTCTGTCGTTCAGGAATTTTGAAATAACAGTCAAATTAGCATGTAAATGAAACTCAATATTTTGAAATATGTATACCTGGTTGAAAATTAAGATTTAACATCCATCCAAAAACATCCGTCTGAGCTGCAGCAGTACCACATAATCCCAGCAAAAAGACCAGCGAGTTCATTATCTCCTTCCGACGCGATACAGCGGGCTTACTAAAGAGACGAACAGAATTTAACATTAAAGTTTAAAAAAACAAAATGTAATTTACGATTCACTTCATGTTTTTATCTTATTTTTAATTAGCTTGATTAATAATTACATCCAAACGGATCTTGTCGCTCAAACTACATTTGTAACGATCCCATTAATTAGCAAGTTGTCCCTTTTCGTAAACATTAAAAGACAAAATCCACTTCAAGGAAAATTTTGACAATTCATGCACTGAGTTGTTTCACAGTAATTTTGAATTTTCGGATGAATTGATGTGTTATGCCGAAATGATTATATTATCATAAATCCTCTCTACACACCTTCCTCTTCTCGGACGAATAGAGCGAACCCGAGAGAATTGTCACCAGCAGACCAAAGGTAATGTACAATACAAGGGTTTTCCATTAATTAAGACGAGGACCATGTCACGAATTCATCGTGGGATATCTGTTTATTTCCTTACGTATCACAGTCTATTAATTATCATTAATAGTTGCAGGAAAATCGAATAAGACACACTAATTAGTGTATAATAAAGTGAAAATACATAGTTTGCTTAGTGTAAATGGCAACCTTTGAACTTTCTAAGATAATTTTAAAAAAAAATTATAGAACTTTACGGACTACAGTTTTTCACATTTGTATACATTTCGAGCTAAATTCAGTGACGTTAGGGAACAACAATAGCGTAACATCACGATACCGAACAACCAATCGAAGAACTTCACAATAAAAATCTAGTCGATTACAATTGGCTGTTTTCGTAGCAAGGAAAATTATAGGAAATATAATGCAGTATGAATGGTAAGGGCCCAATTTAACTCACTTAAATGATTTGTCAACAGAGGTATCAGAGACATCTTCAACATCAAGTGACCGGAAGTCATCGCCAATGAACAACTGTGGGATAGGATGAAATATGCCCCCAATTGAAACTGAGATATCAAGAAACGAAAATGGGGATGGTCACATGCTACGAAAGCCTTTATCAAACGTCACCAGGCAAGCACTGGATTGGAACCCATAAGGGAAACGGTAAGTGTGTCGACCACGGCAGACATGGCGCAGAAGTGTTGACGCTGAGGTGAAGGCCGCCGGAATGACGTGGGTCGAGCTGACGAGGATCAGCCAGAACAGTGTGCGTTGGAGGAGTGTTGCTGTAGCCCTACGTTCCTCAAGGAATCAAAAGGCATAAGGCAAGAAAGTCAAATGACTTCAGTTTTGATGAAAGGTTTACGCTATTTTGATTAAATGTATACAGCTTTTTCATATTTGTTTTTCATAGCAAATGATAAATGTAGTATTTATATGGCGTTCTAATCAGACAACTCGCTCTTTTGTTCCTTCGCAAATGAACGAAAGGGCGAAGAAGAGAACGTGCATGTGTGATGAAGACAAAGTGCGACGCTGCGAACGCAAAAAGAGCGAGAACACGAAGGCTCTCCTACCTACTCTCAGAACTTTGCAATATCGTTTCTGTTGCCGTTCCTTCTTCGCGATTGGAAGTTGCCGACACAAAATGCTAATACAAAGGGGGGGGGGGGGGCAAATCTGAAGTTGGCAATAAGGATGCGGTAGATGTTTGACTAAAACTATACACATTTAAGTATATCCACATATCAATTTTCAAATTCACTTATTCTAAAGTAATAAATCCACCACGACCTGTAGAAGATCAGAACATTACTTTATACAGATGTACAACGTATCTATGGCGAATATCTTAAATCACATGAACATAGAAAAGTATTATTTCTGCAACAAATGCACTTTATTCAAAAATTATTTTTGGGTATCGAAGACCTCGACGACGGTCTTTTGCGTGTCAGAGGGGTTGCGATCCCTGACACGGGGCACCGTTTTATGTCCCATCCGGCATCCGACGTTCGGTGACTATAGTTATGTTTAAATACAGCAATGCAAATCTGTATAAATGTAAAAGTATAAAAATATCTCTTATTGTGATTTTGTAAATTTAGAATTTACCGGGTGTCAGTAATACAATACAAAAGTTGAAATATGACACTGTAACTTTTATATTTACCGTCATCCGGTAAGTTCTACAGACATAATGGTAATTATAAAAGTTGGTCTCTTGCAAAAATTGTAAAATTGTACCGATGGTCACTTTTCAAAAATATTAATCGGATTGGTCACTACAAAACACATGTAACATACTTTTGAATTGTTACTTCGCAGTAAAAGGATATACATTCTGATTGAAATTCCCGGTTAATTAAGCACATACATTCACATTTCACGATGTACTTGATATCTTTACACAATGTAATGGTAGTTATTTCCTTATGAATGCGCTGCACTTGTGAACAATGTGCGACAAAATCTTGATAAACATAATTAGCACGCCTATTTTAACGGCTGGAAATTTTAACAGAAATGAAACTAGAATGTAACCATGAAATGAAACTAGAATGTAACCATGAAGAATAAACTGTTATACGCGAGGTTACTGTTCAGAACAGTTCAAACCATCACGTATTTAAAAAAAAAAATGAAATTGATTTGTTAAATGAATGTGTCAACTGCGTATTCAAGGGTGACGCGAATTATAGTGTAACCACATTATCTTGTAGAAACCAGATTGTTTACTTGTCACGTAGAGGTCCCATCCAGTCTATCAAAGAGAGACAACATACTTATTGATCGTAGGTTTAAATGTAAGTTTGAACTGTCGTTTGAATAGCTGCAATAATGTTGCCCTCTCCGATTATTTTTTTTAGGGGTGGGTGGTGGGGGTGGGGGGGTGGGTGGGGCTACAACTCTTTAGGATCTCCATATTGGTGAAAATGCAGATCTTGAGTGATTCGCTCCCGTAACATTTTTGATCATTCTAAACATTTGCTGACTTCCTTTACATAAATAAATGATATTCTGTTTCATAGTCAACATATAAATTTACAACTTGCAACTTACGATTTGTGAGGCTCTTTTCTACCGTTTTCAATAATTTCGATATATTCCAATCTGTGCGCCATGTTTGAGGTACTGAAGTTTCAACTTCCGACTGTCAAGTTATTTGCATATGCCATATAAGGTAGCCTTTACATCAATGGACGAGTACCGAGGAGAAAGCTATTTCGTCGGTATTGAAAAGGTTTAAATTTAATATCAAGTCAAACAAGAGGCCCAAGGGCCTAGAATCGCTCTTCTGATAAATTGTACAACCCCACCATTTCTATTCTTAGCCTCTTAGTATTCTAAATCTTTAGTTAAATCCTAAGAATTCAAAAAAAGTAGGTCAATGTGACCTACTTTTTGGTTTACACATTTTGAGAACCCAAGAAATATCAACTGACAAAGTTTGATGATTTTAAGCCAATTAGTATCTGAATATTGAAATATAGCTGTCAAATTCCAATCGTAGGTCATGGTGACCTACTTTTTGGTCAGCGAACTCCGAACATGCAAGACCCATAAACTGACAAAGTTTGATGACTGTAGGTCAAATAGTATCTGAAATATATAAATATAGCCGTCAAATTCCAAAAGTAGGTCAAGGTGACCTACTTTTCCGTCAACACCCTTCAAATATGCAAGACCCAACAACTGACAAAGTTTGATGACTGTAGGTCAAATAGTATCTGAATTATATAAATATAACCGTCCAATTCCAAAAGTAGGTCAAGGTGACCTACTTTTTGGTCGACACCCTTTGAACATGCAAGACGCATCAACTGACAAAGTTTGATGACTGTAGGTCAAATAGTATCTGAAATATATAAATATAGCCGTCCAATTCCAAAAGTAGGTCAAGTTGACCTACTTTTTGGTCGAAACCCTTCGAACATGCAAGACCCAACAACTGACAAAGTTTGATGACTGTAGGTCAAATAGTATCTGAAAATATATAAATATAGCCGTCCAATTCCAAAAGTAGGTCAAGGTGACCTACTTTTTGGTCGAAACCCTTCGAACATGCAAGACCCATCAACTGACAAAGTTTGATGACTGTAGGTCAAATAGTATCTGAACTATATAAATATAGCCGTCAAATTCCAAAAGTAGGTCAAGGTGACCTACTTTTTGGTCGACACACTCCGTAGACTCAAGATGCATCAACTGTCAAAGTTTGATGATTGTAGGTCAATTAGTGACTGAAATATATAAATATAACTGGCAAATGCCAAAAGTAGGTCACAGTGACCTACTTTTTGGTCGATACACTCCGAAGACTCAAGATGCATCAACTGACAAAGTTTGATGATTGTAGGTCAAATAGTGTCTGAAATATAGTAATTTAGCTGTCAAATACCAAATGTAGGTCTCAGTGACCTACTTTTTGGTCGACACAAACCGAAGACTGAAGACGCATCAACTGACAAAGTTTGATGATCCTAGGTTTTACAGTGCCCAAAATATGCATCTAAAATTGAAAATGTGAAATTTGAATATCTACAAAATTCAAAAAGTAGGTCACTGTGACCTACTTTTTTTTATAAATATGTTTCAAGGCCTCAAGATGCATCAACTTACAAGATTTGATGATTCTAAACCTCTCGGTATTTGAAATAACAACTTAAAATATATCTATAAATGATAAGCCATAAAATTCAGAAAGTAGGTCACGGTGACCTATTTTTCAGTTGACGCATTTCAAGGTCCCATGATCCACCAACTGACAAGTTTTGATGATCATAGGCTTCAAAGTGTCCAAGATATGCATCAAAATTAATTTTAAAATAAATACCTGCAAAATTCAAAAAGTAGGTCACCGTGACCTACTTTTGAGACAACTTGACACAAGGTCCTAAGATGCATCAACTGTCAAAATTTGATGATCCTAGTCCTTATAATGACTAAAATATCAAAGATTTAAGGAAATATAAATTTAGGTCAACTTTGAAGTGACCTTGAGACAACGCCCTTTGCCCCAGGGTAATGCCTTGAACAATTTTTAATCTACAACATATCCTCATCCTTATGTGTAAGTTTGGTGATAATCTGCCCAGTGGTTCTTGAGAAGAAGATTTTTTAGCAACCACTACTTTTGTTTGTATTTTCCTGATTATCTCCCCTTGTTAAAGGGTCATATCCCTCTATTTAGTATGTATGAAAGCCCTTGGGCCAATGATACCCTGTAACAAATTTGAAAAAAATTGGCCAAGGGGTTCTTGAGTTATAGCCCTTTTTCTAAAAAGTTTACGCACACCGCACAAATGGCCATAGCATTAGGTCTTTGAGCCTTCGGCTCAGAAGAGCTAAAAACGAACAGCAGAGAGTAAATTTTTTCTGCCACCATATGATTTTCCTTTCTTCGTTGGAGTGGCCCTAGTAACTGCATTTTGGCGCTGATTGTCAATGCTTAGGTTTTTCAGCAGATCCACCTACATGTACGAGATCTCTCGATAAGAAGCATGGCAGAGCAGACGAAAACTTTTGCATGTTGTACATGATATTTAATATAAAAAAAACCCACCTTTATTAGACATGCCCAAGCACAAAGTTGGTATTCAACAATGGAGACAAATACATGGAGTTTATTACAGGTTATTCATAAAGATATTTTGCACCATTACGAAGATCCTATGGAATTGTAGCCCTCTCCCGAAAACGTCAGAATAAAAAAAAAGAATCGGAGAGGGCTTCATTATTGCAGCTATTGTTTGAACTGTTGTGCTACTTTTACTGCTTTGGTGTTGCCGTGGATACAAGCGGCATTGGAATCCGACAAAATATGCTTAATTTACCTAGTTTTTTGTACAATTAGTATATCATAGTATTGATTTAGGATGTCTAAAATATATGGCTGACCCAAAATCAGACTTTTTCTGGCGATGATGAAATACTTTGTCGTAAGCGTTGACTAAATATTGGATCTTTTATCTCAGTGTATATATCTGCAATAGTTTTATGTGCTTTTAATTTTGTTTATCTATATGTTATATGATCTGTAATATTGTTATCTTTTTATTCACTTACCACCTCTCTTGCGATAGTAACCATGAACAGACAGTTGGTTGATTGTGTATTGTTTAAAATCCCGCTCGAGAATTTTTCACTCATATGGAGATCGTCATCACCATTGCCGGTGAAGGACTGTAAAATTTAGGCCTATGCTCGGTGCTTACGGCCTTTGATCAGGGAGGGATCTTTATCGTGCCACACCTGCTGTGACGGTTTTTTTTGCGGTCTCATCCGAATGACCGCCCCATTTAGTCGCCTCTGACGACAAGCAAGGGGTACTGACGACCTATTCTAACCCGGATCCCCACGGGACTGAACAGACCGTAATTATACATATCATGTTTTTTAAAAGTTATATATACAGATATGATCGTTTTATAAAATGATAAGAAAACATATTCACATGGAGGCTTTCTACGAGCACCACACGCTAGGTACTATATGGACAAGTTGCTGATTAGAAGGATTGAAGGTACAGACACGCTTAAAACATGTACAAAATGTACGTAAATTTATGGAACCATGGTCTCTACATACAGTAAATAAATGAGTAACCAATGTTAACTGCGCGAAGTTAGTGAAAATAAATCAATGTCAAATTAAAGCAAAAATTGGAATTACTCTGATACATGTATATACAAAAATTCATTTTCTGTGAGTGTTTGAAAAGTTCATTTCCATGGATTATACATGTACTTTCTCTTTTAATATATGATAATTAAAACTTTCTAATCCTACCCAATTGATTCAAATAAGTATATACAGTATATGTAACATTTCCGTAATATATTGTCAACAGCAGTAGATAGTTAGAAATTTCGGAAAGTCCCTCAAGTAAGCGATATAAATAGCATGTATTGATCAAGACAGTCTTAGCTACTTCCGATATTAGCATGGCCGCTTCGACAGGGCATCCCATTTGTTGGGAATATGATATTCCCTTGGACACTTTTCCAACTGTGAAAAACATTTATCGTGAACTCACAGAAGACTTTTTGTTTTTGACTCGGAAGCTGAGAGAAACGGATTCTCCTGCAAGAAATATACCTGACAAACTGTTAAAGGTTCAATCGAAATTGAAACTGCTCGTTTTCTCTGAGGATACAGAACAGATTACTAACTTCTTATCGTGGAATCGATTTCATTCAAGTGACTGTCAAAATCATTTTGAAATGGATAGTGTTGAGAAAACTGCAGCGCATGCACAAAAAGAAAATGTCCTAGTCATACCGATTATCCTATTAAATGAAAATGACATAGGAAAGAAAGAGGTAAGCAAAAACAATAATAAATAATATGTTTTCAAGTGAGTGGATTGCACCTCTCTCTCTCTCTCTCTCTCTCTCTCTCTCTCTCTCTCTCTCTATGCATTTCAAATAGTAAAATTTAGATTAATGCTACCTAATACAAACACATGTTTGGTTTTTTTCTTCTTCATTTATGACGTGTTTTTATAAGTAAAAGGAATAAAATGTACCGTATGGAATGTAGTTTATTCCCATGATTTCTCAATTATGTCCAAGACAGTGGAAAAAATTTGTACAGAAGAATTGTAAGGAGAGGTAATATATTTACACTTTTGCAATTCATAGGAAATTTACGTATCAAGTGTCCTTAGTTGTGCATGTGTTACTATGTACTTCAAAGAGTTAAATTTAGATTGAGAAATTCCCACCTATTTTTGGCACAGTTAGCTATGCTCTTCTGGTGCAAGTTTACATGCATGCATCTAGAAAGCGTAAATGAAGCGTGACATTTGTGTTATAAGACATTTATGGAAATTCGGAAGCTTGTTAGATCTCCGCCAGCATTTTGATTTATATGAACAAATCATTAATTAGACACTGGGTGTTGCTAATACGCGGAACGGAAAATATTCTATGTAATAATATTATATGGAGGTCAGCATTTTGTAAAATTAAAAGGTTTATGAACATGGGAAGAAAGAATTAAAGAAAATGCGGGAAGACATGCTCAGAATCTACCGTTTCATATATTTCATACTAATACATATGCATTTCAAAATCATTATTATTTATTATGAAAAATATTAAGTGCCTGTGGGTGCTACCCTCTTTTCCCGGCTTTATCATTTTCTAACCTCCCACCAGCCTTCTCCCACAGACTGTGATGGTATGTCGTAAAAAAACATCAAATACACATTGTATACTGAAAAAGACTTGAATTAACCTATCAAAATGTATTACTTTTTTCAGGCTGCCACCATAAACAAGAGGCCCACAGGCCTTATCGGTCACATGAATACTAGTGAAAAAGTATCACTACTTCCATGGGCTATGAAATCTAGAAAACATTCCTGTTCTGAATATCTAAGCTAAATTCTTGTGTTCAGCAACAGTGTAAACAAGATGTGTTCTTAAAACTTCACTGCCCTCAAAAGTGCACACACTGATGAAAGGCTTTAAATAATAGGTGTATTAACATTAAAATATCAAAAGATATGACTAATTTGGACTCATCCTAAAGTCATAACATTGGGTTGCGAAATTCACCATTTTTTGTACATCCTTTTCTGCTATTCCTAAGTATGCATTTAGATTTTATACAGTATCAGCAAACTTACACATACATACTACATGTATATACTAATTTTGGCCCCACCCTGGGGTCAGAACCCTTACTCTGGAGAAAATCAAATTTACAATTTTGCTAAAAGACTACCTGCTCTATCCATTTAGCACTATATACCAAGTTTGACCCTGCCCTGGGGCCAGAACACCTACCAAGGGGATCATGAAATTTACAATCTATGTCCCCCTTGTTCCAAATATGCTTCATACCAAATATGAAAAGAATTGGAATGATAGTTATCAAGAAGTTAAAAATGTCTATTGTTCATACATTTAATAACTGACCATTTTGGCCCCACCCTGATACTAAAACTCCTAACCCTGGGATCATGAATTTTACGATTTTGGTAAAGGACTACCTGCTCTTTTTAAATATCTATTTAGTGTCAATATAGTATCAACAGCACTAAAGAAGATGTTATTTAAGTGTTTTACACATAAACACTATATACCAAGTTTGGCCCCACCCTGGGGTCAGAACCCATACACCGGGGATCATGAAATTTACAATTTTAGTAGAAGCCTTCCTGCTCTGCATCACCATGCATTTAGTTTTTCTTACATGTGTGGTTCTTGAGAAGAATAATTTTGAAAATTGGTAAATTTTGGCTCCGCCCCTAGGGCCTCAGGGATGCTGGAGTCCTGATTTTACAATTTATGTCCCCCTTGTCCCAATAATATTTCATACCAAATTTCAAATGAATTGGACTTGTAGTTATTAAGAAGTTAAAAATGTTCAATTGTTAACAGACGACAACCAATTGCAATAGGTCACCTGCGTTTACTCAGGTGATCTAAAAACGTTTTGTCCAAACACATAGAAGGATGGCACTTAATTCTGGGGTTAACGGTTAAAGCTAAAAATAGAGCATGTCCTGTATATCAGCACATCTCTAGCAAAAAGACTTATAATGAAATATTTGCATGTTTCAAGATTTAACAAAAAAATCTGTTTTAAAACACATTTTTATTTCACCCTAGAATATTAAGTTTCTTTAGAAACACATGCCTATGGTCCACGTATTGCAGTCTTTTTTTAAGGACAGCAACTTGTTTTAGCTCACCTGAGCTGAAAGCTCAAGTGAGCTTTTCTGATCACCCTTTGTCCGTCTGTCTGTAAACTTTTTCACATTTTCGACTTCTTCTCCCGAACCACTGGGCCAATTCCAACCCAACTTGGCAAAAAGAATCCTTGGGTAAAGGGATTTTAAGTTTGAACAAATGAAGGGCCATGCCCCCCTCAAAGGGGAGATAACACAAAAATGCAAAAATAGGGTGGGGGTCATTTAAAAATCTTCTCCTCAAGAACCACTGGGACAGAAGAGCTGGAATTTACATGTAAACTTCCTGCCATAGTGCAGATTCAAGTTTGTTAGAATCGTGAACCCCGGGGTAGGTTGGGGCCACAACAGGGGATCAAATTTTACATACAAATATACAGGGAAAATCTTTAAAAATCTTCATCTCAAGAAGCTTTCATGTAAATTTGTACTTTCCTGGCTAAGTGGTTCTTGATAAGAATATTTTCAAAGATTTTACCTATATATCATATTGTTGTTAATTGTATGCACTGTTCATCAAGAAATTAGTTTCCTTTATAAAGTCGTTTATTTTGTAATCCATTTTACATCAAGGGAATGTAGTTTTCTTATTACAATGCTCTCTATGACTACTTTTTTTTATTTTTTATTTCTGATCGGGCTTGGTTCAAATTTGAAAAATCGTAATATTTCTGAATCTTGACCATTACATTTCAATTTTTTTTTTGAAAATACATGTATATTTTTCTATAATTGACATGTTTTTTGAAGATTTTATCTGTAGATTTAAAAAATATTAACAAATACATGTAATGTTTTCAATTTTCATAAATACCTTTTTATTTAAAAACAAATCAGAATGTCTATCTGTGTTGTTTAGGCATGTTGTCTTAGACATTCATATTATGCATCAAAACACAACGAAATTTAGACTCTAGAGTATCTTAGGTAAAAAAAAAAACCCGTATCTTTTTTATCATTCCAGGATAAATCACAAAAAAAAATCATATAAAATAATTGAGAGTTTATATAGCTCTTTCGATGGTGAAATCATACTTCACAAGAGGTGTTTTAACGAGTCATTAAATAAAAATTTAGTGTAATGAGTTACCTTAACTCCTTCACTGTGTTATCTCAAATAATATTTCTGTGATCACATATGGGTTGAATTAATTTGTTATAGTACCATTTCTCTTTGCCGGTATAGCATCCACAAAGTGGCTGAATAAACTCTAAACTCTCTGAGAATCAGTTCAGTAAAACGACTGGATATTCACAGTTCTGTGGACATCAGTGGTGTTTCTTGCAGATGTCATCAAGTGCATTAGTCATCACAAAATGACAACAAAGAAATAATGTAGTAGATACCACTTTCAAAAAACCTATTTTGTTTAACTATTTACACAAAGTTTTTTCAGCAGTTAAACACTGTCTTAAAATTGATATAAGCAGTCAAGCAGGGCCGTAAATTAACCTTCAATTTGGAGGAGGCAGGAAATTAGGCGGGGGTCTGGGGGCCGCCCAGGCCCCCAGACGCTGAGCACATTTTGTGCACACTGAACACGTTTCGTGCAAAATCCTTGATTCTAGGGCCTTCTAAGATGTTACTTGACTAACTCATTCTAAAAGAAAGATTTGGAATGCTTTTTAAGGGAGGTATCATGTTCTTAGTTATTGGAAACAACATAAATTCTAATGAACTTTAAATTTAAATTTTTTTTGGCTCAAAAGTTGGAGGAGGCAGCTGCCTCCTCCGCCTCCATGTAATTTACGGCCCTGTCAAGTGTCAGATGCAGACTTTAGCAGCAGTTAAATACTGACCTGCCTAAGTCTTACAACTAACCTATGCAACCAAATAATGCAGTCTTTTAGACGCTGGTTCATAACCAATGCTTAATTAGTGTTCGAGATATTCACTGAAAATTTTCTTAAGATATGTACATGTAACATGGTCACATTGACTTTTGATATAAAAAAAACAAAAGGACCATCCTTTAGTCATGTAGACTGTGAAGGGTCATTGTTGAAACAAAACAAAAGAAAACAAAACACCAATAATACGATTATCCACTAATGGGAGAACTAGTTTCATATGCACATCGGCACGATGCAGTTAACTTCCAAGACCCAGCACTTTTTTTCGTCCCATGAGGATCCGGGTCCTTAGTGCCCTTCGTTTGTCGTAAGAGGCGATTAAATGGGGCGGTACTTCGGACGAGACCGCAAAAAACCGAGGACCCGTGTCACAACAAGTGTGGCACGATCAAGATTCCTGCCTGCTAAAAGGCCGTAAGCGCCGAGTATAGGCCTGGATTTCGCAGGCCTTCACCGGCAATGGTGACGTCTCCATACGAGTGAAAAATTCTCGAGAGGGACGTTAAACAATATACAATCAATGAATCAACTTAGCACTTTTTTGTGGTAATCTTTTGCATTAAATTATTCAACATGTATTTAATCGTTTTATTATAATGATTTTTGGCAGGCAATTATTGATGGAATGTTCCAGTCGGGTGCACATATATCACCTTTTTTGAAAGTTGCCACAACTGTTCTGACATTTCGGCCGAGTTCAAGGTTCGCGTTTCAAAGGATTTTGGACACTTTGAGAAAGACTCGTCCATGTCTTGACTTTATTTTTGCTGAGAAAGATGCAATGTTTAGAGGGTTTTTATCAAGAAAAATTCTAAACTGGTTAGTTCAACGATGTGAAAGAATAATCGAAGCACTTCAAATGGTACTCCAGGTACTGAAAAAGGTCCCATCACTTCATGAAGTCGACGACAGTTTGAATAACACTTTAAGTCACAAAGGCTGGTCAGATGGTTTTGTGAAAAACTTTACGTTTGTGGACGAGAATAAAAAAATCATTCCGATGCGTTTTGCTTACAATGTTGCCTCGTCCGAAGAAGGTCAGTCGTACGCCAGGCAGCTGCGTGACCATGCAATCCATGTATTGAGCAAAGAAACAATCCGACTAAGCTTCAGCGAACTTGGAGCTATGGGAGAGGAAAGTTGTTTTCTGGAATATTTGATGACGTACTTCCAGAGCTTAATGACGGGGATGATTATACCTAGGGTAGAAATCTACATTCTAAAGTCGAGATCAGTGAGAGTTCTAACAAATATAAACTCAGTTGAATGGAGATACCATGCAGTCAACAGTGTTGTAAAACAAGTAGGAAACGAATGGCAAGATTGCATAAGAGATTTCATATACGACGAAATAAGGAAATTAGCTGTAGTCGCCGGGATCCTAACAGAGCTTATTCCAAAGTTGCAAGCGATAATACGAAAATCTACAGTGCATGATGAAGTACCATACGAAGTCCAGATTCGTTTATCAAGGTACACTTTCATTTATTGCGTTTATTCAGTTACTGTAAATTGGTATATATTCCGTTTCCAAATGATAAGGCTTACTTTTATAAGACTAGATATGGTATACATGTACATGTAAATACAATTGTCTGAAATAATAGTTTGATTATATTTAAAGAGTTCCTGGAGTGAGATCCTTTGGAATAGAGGAGAAGACATTTACGGTGTACGTAGAATCTCCATACTTGGAAGATGACGACATTTTTACCCGCATAAGTGAAGCTGTGGCCTCGAACTACAAAATCGATAGATCTTGTCTACATGAATGGAAAGAACCAACATTTCACCACCGCACCGGGGATTTAATAAAGGGAGAAGGGTGTCAGTGTGGCATGATCACTGTTTTCGCAGAAAGACTGGGTTCCTCAGGTGAAGGGTCACAGTCGACGGGCTCCTTGTATTTTCTTACTTGTGAGCACGTGGCACCTAAGAAGGAAATGCGCGTTTTCTTCTCAAGATGCAGGAAATGTGAAAACTCTTCAACGTGTTCTTGTGAGAGAGAAGAACTGGGAATCAATATGTATCCTTTCGGCATTCGTAAGGAAAACCCTTTTGATGCAGTTGTTGATATAACGTGTGGAATTGTTCATAAGGGAGCGTCAGTTCTCTGTGATAAAAATGTACGAGGTCCCCATTCCAAACTTTCTGAAATGGTAGATTTCAGCAGAACAATAGAAGAACATACGGGAAAAACAGTTCTGAAATGGGACTGCGATGAGCAAGAGCAAAAAGGCATATACTGTGGTGTACAATACATCACACTTCCCGATGAGAAACCATGTAATGCTGTTGACAGTTGTTTTGGAAATGGGCCGAAACGCGTTGATATAATCAGATCTTTCTCTGGAAGTGATTTTGGAAAAGAAGGCGAAAGCGGCGCATTGACTTTTCTTTTGGAGGAGCGAGCTGGCTTGTCGGATTTAATGTCTCCTGCTTTTGTTTACTTGGGCCAGTGGGCTCAAACAGTTGATAAATTCATGTGTTTCAGACTACAGGAAGGACTTGAGTGTTTAGCGATGGAACATAATCTGAGACTGAGACTCTGTCTAGAAAATTCCAGAAACACACAGTCCACATTCCAGTCACACGCACTGAAAAGAAAGCATTGTGTAAAATGATATAAAGCTTTGATTTCTGGTGATGAAATCTAAGATCGATAACTTACACTCATCTGTTTCAACGATTTGAAGTGGTACTGTGAATTGTGTATGTGTACTCTATTTCCGCGAAAATACACCGGATCATTGTGTGCATATAAATACATGTTTTGTCACCGTCTGTGAAACACCGAGGAATGACTCATAATTCTTGATGGTCCCCAATTTATCACTGGAATAAAATATCAACCGGACCATTGAAAACCAATGGAAAGCAATTGACAAGGCACTGTAGCTTTTGCCTATGGTATCATTCACAATTATTTATTTCGCCGATAAACAATTTTGGAAGTATCTGTGGTCATGAATAATAACCAATATTGCTTTTTGCGAACATAGGCTCATATCATAGCTGCCACAAGTAAAATTTGCGTGTGTTTATCTACATGGTATGTTGAAATTAATATTTCATAATGCGGAAGAATTTATCGGAGGACGGAGAAAACAGAAGAATGTGGGAAATAATTCATTGTGGCTAAGACATTTTATTGATGAGGCAACTTGTGAGCAGCATTGACAGTGTATCCTTTTGTGTAGGAAATGGTTGTTCACAGTCAAGTTACATGTACATGTCCGCAATATGAGAATAAATTTATAGTATTATCGCCACTACTAGACACAGGTATAGCCACTACACGTATGTTGGTATAATTGTCATTTGTTGTTGTTCTTTGATATACTCATTACTACATGAATATTTCTCTCTCTTTTTACTTTTCTGAATTGTTGTTACAAGAAGAGTTATAATGCATTTTTAGTGGCAAATTCGTAGTTTTAATTTGAGGTAGTTTTAATATGAGTTATTGAATATTATGTATTTATTATCTGTGAACAGGTTTACATATATCAACTGGAGAGGCCGTATGTAAACGGCGTTTAATTTCAGTGGAGAGAAAGCTGTATGTTTTTTCTGTTTTACCTCAGATTACCGTAAGTTATTACCAAGAAAAAAAGCGTAGGTACATTCTAGTTATTCTAGGTACATTATAGTTATTCTAGGCACATTATACATTATAGTTATTTTAGGTGCATTATAGTTATTCTAGGCACATTATACATTATAGTTATTTTAGGTGCATTATAGTTATTCTAGGTGCTCTAAACATGTCCCTGACCTGGAACCTGAAACATATATCAAATATATAACGTGTTTGTTTTTACTCCAAAATGTTCCAGAATCGTACGCAACACAGTAAGAACCAAACTTTAATATTCCAAAGTTTTATTGTATACAATGGTAGTGATTTGCAAATCATATGTGAACGAAGAGTGATCAATCTCATAACTCCTATAAGCAATACAAAATAGATAGTTGAGCAAACACGGACCCCTGGACACACCAGAGGTGGGATCAGGTGCCTAGGAGTAAGCATCCCCTGTCGACCGGTCACACCCGCCGTGAGCCCTATATCCTGATCAGGTAAACGGAGTTATCCATAGTCAAAATCAGTGTGCCAAAGAACGGTGTATATATTCCAATATGCATTTCTACTCGGAGGAGTGCTAGTACTTCAATTGTATCTCTAAAGCATGTGTACATGTATATTGCAATAGTACTTGCCTTTTCCTGACTATAGCATTCTATCGATCGATAGATTGGCAGGGGCAAAATTTAAAAAAAATTGTTTGCCATTTCCCGACTGATTGAAACAAGTCCCCGACTCAAAAGATTTAAGTTACTTTTTATTACGATTTTGTCAACCGATTTAGAGCTCTTTTGGAGTAACAGCTGAATATTAGATGTAACTTTAATTAACTCCCAGAACAGGAGGTCAATTAACGATAGTTCAAATGAGGCCCTTTTCATGTATTCATGCATTTTTGTAAACAATATTTTACCATGAATACATGTAGAAATATACAAATGATCATGCAGTACACATTACATAACCATTAAATGTTAAAGTTATTACGTTTATTGTGTTCGGAATACTCAACGAGTATCTATAGTCAAACTGAAAAACGCCGTGAGCACGTTGTGAATTTTTTAAAATATAGATATTACAGATTTACATGTAACGCTTATATTTACAATATATTTAGATGTGATTTTTGAAACTAGTCAACAAGATGTCAACTCATTGTTTCATTGTAATATTTTGATTGCAGTTCTAGTTGTTAAATGAACCACACCATATTAAAATCAATAATTTCATATTGAAATGTACATATAGATATGTAGATATTCCGATGTAAATACACATCAACTCTCTCGTTTCAATACCTAACATACTTGTTCATAATGGCAGCTTTATTTTCGCTACACTATCAAATCACTTTACCACAAAAAAAATGTTGGAACAGAAGGGATTAGTTAAGGTAGAGTACTCTGGAATGGATGACAACAAGAATCAAATCCGTCCATGTTCGGGGATTATTGTTTGATGACATCAGAGCGACTCCCTTAACTACACCCTAATTGTGTGTATATCCGTAAACAACACACATTTGATTTCTAGGACATAACTTTAATAATAAATCTAAGAACCAAATTTAACCATACATATCTTGAGATGGGAACATATATTTTGGAATTTCCCATGAAACACGAAATAAGTTCCCATACACAACATATACCAATAGTCCATGGATTAACTAATTTAGATGAAAATATCATTAACGTCAATCATTGACAGCGTTTCCGAAAGTGTGAAACATTGCAAGTCTGTTGAGGGAAGTTTTACGCAGTAAATTGAAAATGATCAATTCAGGACCCCCCCCCCCCCCCCCGAAAGACACAACATAATGCTAAATTTAATAATATACACTGTAGACCTATGCACAATAACTCGTACTTCCCAAACAAAGTTCGGATATATAGTTATCCTCGTTCGTTCGTCTGACTGTCATACTTTCTTGTCATTGGGGCTCTTACTCTAAGAGCGAAACATTCTTATTGCGTATGATTATATATAAACATGTACAATGAGGATTCGAGAAAAAAAAGGTTTCTAGCTGGGGGAGTGGGTGGAAACTGCCTTCAAAAATGTAATTCATTCCTTATAGGTCGATCGATAGTAGCGATCCTTGTATGGGTACACTCAATCAGACCCGATTCAGATGCAGTTGACCAATACTTTCTGGATGAGTGACAAAGTTTAAATTCTCGGGGTGAGGGGGTGAGAGGGGCAGCTTCAATCGTTGTTAATTTTACAGTGATGAACCTAATATGCGGGATAGATGTAAATCACGTTCAAGAGTAGTGACTACAGTTCCATCAGACATACATTACATGTTGCAATTAATCTGTATATTTTCAAGAAGAGTGACACTATGTTGGCTAAATAGAATTCCACGTACCAACATTGATCAAGTTTACACCGATTATACCTGTAAAATTGCGTGTAGTGAGATTGACTAGCTTTTTATGTGTGATAGGAGGCAAGCGGTGTTACATGTATTATTTAAGTGACATTTATAGTTTACACGGATTATACCTGTAAAATTGCGTGTAGTGAGATTGACTAGCTTTTTATGTGTGATAGGAGGCAAGCGGTGTTACATGTATTATTTAAGTGACATTTATAGTTTTCAATACAAATATATGCATTGTCTGGGTTGCAATAGGAACAAAAACAGGATCCGTTGGAGACTATAACGTTTCATAGATAAAGCAGTGTGTTGTTTCGGATTTTCAAAAAAACCCAACTGAAACAGTGTTAAGCTTCTAACCTATCTGCATTTATACACGTACCAGAAATCATTACGTGATCTGAAATATATATGAAGAAATAGCACTGACCACGTGAAAAGAAAATTACTATGATAACAATTTGTAAAGGAATTATTTTTACGAAAATGTCTAGCTTAAAATGTTTTTGTTTCCTCTTTCCAACCCACCATTTTGACTAAAATGGGTAGGAAAATATGTTTTTTCTGTTTATTCTTAAAGTAAAAAGAAATATTGAATAGATCTAGTATGTTTTAACGATGAATTCACTTTTACAATTTTTATGAAATAAAGCATGTTCTACCAAGAATGTGCTTTCGAAGATACATTTCATGACAAATATATATGTACTTGTTCGTTTTTCATTTGTTCAATGTACACGAGCCTGTAGGGTTTTCAATGTAGGCCCACATAATATTATATGTCCTGTTTAAACCCTTTTTGTTACTTCTGATTGTTATTGTGGAAGCATACACAAATTTATCTATTAATTTGTGTACTAAATATTCATGAATATTTTATGGTGTTCTTTTCATTTAAGAATTTAATGTGATTGATATACTTGTATGTTTTCTGTAGACAATATATGATCTGAAATAAACATATAGCAGGAAGTAGTTTGTTGCCTGAATTCACTTAATTATGAAATTCAATTAATATTCATTGAAAATAAAACATCTCACACAATCAGATGCTGTTTACGTCCGATTTTATAAAACAGTCATAACAGTTTTAGATGGACACGCCAACCCTGCGCGGCTGAACCTCAATGTTCGCCGCTCTGCTAAGTGCAGATGTACCAGTTATCATTGTGGATAGGCTGCGTCCATCTTGAACAATTGCAGAAGAACCTCTTATCATTTTGTGAACCTGGAAGTCGTTCTTCTTTAATTCGCAGACGTTCTTGCATTCAGTTAGAGATTGGAAATTGTTGTCATTACCACCTCCACATTGACTGAAGGCAAATTCCTTACAACGACTCGATGTTTGGTCGAAAGCAAAGCGAAGTTCACTTCCTTTTCCACAAGGGACATTGCCAATGTTTAGACTTCCGAAACAACCACAGGCACGGATACAATCGGTTTTGGTCGCAAATCTGTTATGTGATCCACCACAGCCTCGAAATGAGAATGTTCGACAGCGCTGTGAAAACGGGTCAAAATACCACTGTGTACTCGGAAATGGATTGTCTGTAAGGCAGGATTCTCCTGAATTCGCAAAGTGTACACACTCTAAAATGAAAGAAAATTAATAATGTTCAAGGTTTGATGACAAAACCGAACTCTTCAAAATAACACAAACCTTCCATGTTTAATGTATGGGTATTTTGTTAGAAAAGCAAGGCATTCTTTCTAGGTTTGAAAGAAAATACATTAGGATTTAAATGAATTTTCCATTTGATATAAATGAACATGGCGACTTAAATTAGTAAAACGGTTCCGATAACATGTATATCACGTACTATAGATGTTTGTAGTCAAGAGCGCTTTCTCATTCATTTTCATGGGAGTGGTGTGCCAAAGGCCCTGGTATATTCTTTAAAAAATCTTTATTATCCAGATAGGAATTGAACGTTGAAATATGTTGTTCATTTACTTTCAGAAATTGTTTAGCCTGATTAAGTTTAGTATTACTTACTAAGCGGTACCCTGGGGAGGGAGACAATCCGTACCATGTTCCTCGAGTCTATGCCATTTGGTGTCACTAATGTAGCCGTGGTATTTGGATCCATTTGTCCGTATATGGTGTGCAAGAATCTCAAAATGACATTGATCATCATTTCTGAATTTTTTCGGTATCCTTTCCTATGGCATGCGTAACTTTTAAAGATTTCCTGGTTAAAAGACAAAATCATTATGCTTGAGGTAACATGAACTTTGAATTTTTCATCGAAGTTTGTTAGTCGTCTCTGTTAAACTTTTGAACAAATTCTACCAAAGTTGGCGAAAAAAGCATCCTTGAGTAAATAGGATTCACATTTGTTCAAATGTAGGGACATCTTTCAAAGAAAGATAATTGTGATGACACGTTTAACTAATCTTCTCACGAACCTAAAATGAAGGAAAATAGTGTTATGAAACTCAAGTGTACAATGTGTCAAATTAATACACAAGCATCCTAATAAAGAGTAGATTCAAGTCTGTTCACACCGTGAACTATTCCTTTAATCTTTTTTCAAGAACCACAAGAGTACAATGTGTCATAATGTAATAAGTTTTCCAAATATGGTCAACGATACCAAATACATTATTTGACTAAGACTTGATAATATAGCCACTTTCGTCTGACGTTAACAAAATGTCAAGGATGACAATAGTCGCCTTTGTTTAATGTCATGATTCGTGCATTTTAGGAAAATTGTAATGATGGGTTTGTAACAGCATTTCGCAAATTTCATGGTCGTTATAATGATCTAGTTGCCAATACAACATGTCTTTGAGTCCAGTGCTGCCTGAAGTGTTTCATACCGATTGTTAGGCCGTTCTTGGTGCACTAATTTTGACTACGGATTACTCCATTTACCTGATCAAGATATAGGGCTCGTGGCGGGTGTGACCGGTCGAAAGGGGGTGTTTATTCCTCCTAGACACCTGATCCCACCCCTGGTATATCCAGGGGTCTTTGTTTTGTATTCCTTATAGAAGTCATGAGATTGATCACTGTTCGTTATTTTCACCTTTCTAAATGCAAAGCGTTTAGCAAAGGAACAATCATATTCGCATTGGATTTAACACGGTCAAAGCAAGAGCGATATTCGAACCCAAGACCTCTCCATCACGAATCGAGCACTCTTACCACTGAATCGCCGCGACAGGGTATATTGAATCCTTCTCATAAACACATAAACCCAGAATCCACTCTTTTTTAATATACTCGTTCAGTTCATACTATCTATTCAAGGCGGGTTCGAGTCTAACAAAGTATTGCGCTGGAAAAAGTCCCATTTATGATCAACAAGTACAATATTTGGATTATCGATGAATATGTATTGCGTAAAAGTAATCAGACTGAAGATATACTGAAACGAAAAGCTGATCTTTTTCTTAGAAACGACAAAAAAAATCCTATTCCAACGCCCGCGGCCTTCTCAGTCTATACATTGATTGATTGAATATCGTCCCACTCGAGAATTTTTAATTGATATGGAGACGTTCGACTGTACATTATTATTAGTACATTTTACGAATGAATTCAATCTTCACGAAAACTCAGTGGTCCGAAGACGGAGGCCAGTAAATTCTAAGGTCGGGTCAGTGAAAATCAAGAAGTCCGATGGACCTGGAGATTTTTTAGAAGTCGTACACACAAAACCAATGTATATAGATAATTAAACTGTCTTAGTTGCGTAAATATGCCGTCAGAATAGAAATAAATAAAACTAAAAGTATTAAAGCGTTGGAACATAAAATAGTTTGGTTGTTTATTAGGTATACCTATACGTGTAACTGTCAAGGTAGCTCGTACGATAATTGCGCGAATACCCAGTGAAAAACGTATTGAGAGGTAAACAAAATGAAATTAAACTACAGAGACGATGCTATGTCTGGTAAAGCAGTAAAAAGGCTGGCTAAAACGGTTGAAGTGAGAGCGGCAAAGAAAATTTATGATAAGGAAAAGCGCGTAAGAAAATTCCAGATTGAATGGACAGAAGATAGACCGTGGTTGATATTTGATATTAGTGAAAATCGCATATTCTGTGAATGGTGCAAAAATGCAAGTGATCAACGACAAGATAATAAACTCTCAGATATAGTATTTGTCAAAGGTACAGACAATTTCAAGTTGGATGTAATTCGTCAACACGAAACCAGTAAGTGGTACACATACTATGCTCCAAAACACAGTGATCAAAAAACCCCAGCTGAAAAATCCATGAAAACATTAAGACAAGCTGAATACAACAAACGTCAAGTGAAATTTAGAACTTCACATGCGATAGCGAAACACCAAAAAAGTTTATCAGATTACTCTTTCATTTGTAATCAATATAAAGCAAAGGGATTAGAAGTAGGAGACAAATACATAAATGACAAAGCTTGCAGGGAGTTTGTGCGAGTTATAGCAGAAGTGGAGAGATAAAAGGCGAAACAGAAACTAGTACAATCAGACTTTTTCAGTTTTACTTGTGTTGGCTCCACTGATTTTACAGGCGAGGAATTGGAGAACTTTTATATCCATGCTGTCATCAATTCCAAGGTTGAGGATTGCTTTTTGCACATTGGAAGTCCAGAATCGTCTTGTTCTCATGATATTTTTGATTATTTGCAAATGGTGTTTGACCTATTCTGAAAACAAAATTAGTGAGATTTTGTGCTGATGGTGCCTCCAACATGCAAGGTGAAGTAATAGGATAATCATATGATATTTTGAGTATGCATAAAGTTTGCTACTAGTAAAGTAACATGTTATGATAGACTTAAATGTATTGTGGTTTGCATACTTTGTATAGGCTCTAGGTAAATGAACAATTTCTAATAGTTTTGTTTTAGGCAGGAGAAATTGGTCGGCAGCGAAGATGCTAGAATTATCACACAATATTACTCACTGTGTTGCTCATCTTGAGCTAAGTTTTAAGGATGCCATCAAAAGGGCCTACCAAAAGCTGTATGACAGGACAATTACTCTACTTTTAAGAATATTATTTCTATAGAAAAAGCCCAAAGCAGAAGAAAGCTCTGAGAAGGTCTTTTGAGTCACTTGGCATGAAGCAAATTTTGCCATTTAGGAGGATAGGAGGCACACGATGTTACCTCACTGTCACATTTAAAGTCCAAACTGCTTTCCGTTCGTCCATTACCAAATCTGTGTTCAGGTAAATAGATAAATTTTATCTCCAACTTTCACCCATACGTTTAAATCAGGTTTGAAATTGCCGACTAAGCAAGGTCTATTTTTAAATCCTAGTATTCGAACTGGTTTTCGGTGTTTGCTTTAGTCAGTTTGGGCGTAGCAGGCACGAGTAACGGACGTCAAAAGTAAATCGAAATTTTTAACATTGTAAGGTATTCAGTTTGTCATATTGCTTCAGACGGGTTCCACTATAGCACTTCTGAGGTAAGCTTATATACTTCATTATTGATATTAATTTCATTTCAGTTTATTTATAAAACTTCCAAATTTCTTCACTTGCAGTTTATTGTTGACTCTGTTGTGTAAAGTTGGTTTCAAGTTTGCATATTGTTAATTTTGCAAGTACTGTGTATAGTTTTAAGTATAGAGTATGTGTAAAACTCTCAAGAGTACACAAGTAAAGTGACGAGTATTAGTAACAATGTGAAAAAACATTGTCAATTATCATACCAGTATGTGTATTGTGTAGTCAGTAAAGTACATGCACAAGTACATGTATATATTGAGTATTGAGTAATAACATATGAAGTAATTAGTAGAGTAAAAGTACATATATGAATATATACAGTGTATCGTAGTTGTAGTACAAAAAATGTACAGTGTAGTAGTGATGCGTACACATGCGCACTAGATTATCGTACATGTGCAATGTGAGATGGCAATATGTATATTTGAAACGTGCAATTTGATTTTATAGATCCTTTAAATTGGCCACAAATTAAAAGAAATCAAAGGAGAAGTAGGAAGTAAGAGTGGGAGCCAGAGGAAACGTATTAGAATTCCAAACGGAGCCACCATTCCAAGTGGACCCAGTGTAGTTATTGAAACAACCGCAGTGTCATTACAGTGACAATCACAAGACTGAGTTTTAATTATATTTCATTTATTTTTGTAATAATTAGTAACAAAATTGATGTAAAAATAATAAAGATGTAAAGTGTACCATTATCTGTTATATTTCCTGACAACAAAACGTGACACTCACATGGAAAGGGCCCTATATGCGTTTTTTTCAAAAGCTACAAAGCAATTCGGCTTCAGCTTGAGAATGCATCCAACGATTGTCCAAAAGCAGAGTGTCGCAAAACTGATGTGTGATGGAAATCTTCTTTCATTCCTTCTTGTACTGAAGGTACCGTAGTAGTTGCACTCTTACAATTTCCCCAAAAGTTAAACTTATATTGTTTACAAAGAAATACAAATATATAAAACACATACATGTTTGTTACTAAAAATGTCACTATTTTTAGGGGATAATCTCTACTATAATGAAGTTGTCTCTTTCCCTACAAATGAAAGAACTTTCCTTATCCGATGCAATGATACGAGTTGATGCTACCAAAACAATTTTGTAGACACCTTCGTTGTAAGTACTTGCACTTCTACCAGATCATAGAAATCATTAATTGTTGAATATTGACAGATTTAAAGTCTGCAGTGGAGGTAGTTCAAAATAAAGAATATCAGAATCAGTCTGACTTTTCATGGAGCAAACATTCAACCAAAAGTTATTTCTGAGAAATTATATGCACAATTATTGAAATCTTTTGGATGACAGAGAGGCGACTGTTACATGTAGCTCTAAAATCTTACCCTCCTGATTCTGATGCTATTAAAGGTTAAAGAATGCTGCTTTAGTTCAGTGTAAGTTCTTTAAAGTGATTATTTAGTTATTGGTTACTAACACTTTTTTCCTTCAATTGATCATTTGTGTATATCATTTTTTTCACATTTGGAAAAAAAGAATTTGTCAGAAAGTCAGATTTAAATGGAATGAGCAATAAATTATAAGCTAAATACTAACATGAATAATAGTTACATGTACCTAAAAAATTAACTCGTTGACCCTATTTTGATTTCTGAAAAACATTTTTTCAGAATTTGGAGAAAATGATATAAAGGTACTATTAGATCAGTTCGAGGGATAGATAGAGTGCCAAAAGAGATTCCTGCAGAATGGATAATTTTAAAGACTACAGTCCACAAGAGGTAACTACATATTTTCACAAATGCATTAACTGATATAATGATAATGAACTATAGATTTTCAACTTGGATTTAAATAATAACATCAATACATAATTTAAAGAGGTTTTCTTCAAAGCTAGTTAGCAAAGTTCTAGAGTGGGAGGAGCTGCACAATACTTGTGGGGAAGAGTTGTCGAATCTATTTGCTTTGATTTCCCTCATAAAAGATCTTCCGTCAACTTCAGTCAGGAATGAAACTACCTTCTCTACAATGAAACTCGCCAAAGGGAAGAGGAGAGCACATCTTAACAATGAGACACTGGACGATCTTCTGATGATTAATCTAGAGTCATCTAAAGGTGATCAGTATGGCCATGACGTTGTCATCACCAAATGGATGGTAATCATTAATTAAGATTTCAAATTAATCTAATAAATTTTTCCATATTAGTGTAATATATCTAGTACAGGTATTTTGTATGATTTAGTGCACAAAGGGGAAAAGAAGGCTAAATTACAAAAGAGCACAGACACACACTCCAGATATTCAGGCTACCACTCCTGAAATGAACAGTCCTCAGGTTCTGCTCCCTGATGTTGATGCTCCAATTTCACCTGAACTTGTTGCAGACACAGATATGGATGCAGATGTGGATTATGACACTGATAGTGATGTTGAACAGACTGAGCGAGAAAATGATTCTTTACTGAATATTATCACGGAATATGAATATGAGTTAGAGTAACTCAACTGTAAATATTCATATCCAAGAATGTGTCAGAAAAGACAATGATTAAGTCCTTTAAGCATTATATTTTGTTTTTATGCAATGCTTTCCATGATATACATAAATTATGAAAATTTTGGGGGCCCGTAAATATCACTGGGGGACAGTAAATTCTGACAGTTTTCATGAAGACTGCGAATGGCAATGTGCATACTGAATTAATCGACCGGTATTATTTATTATTCATGCATGTTATTATTTATTGATAATGGTATCATGTACCTGTATTATTTATTATTCATGCATATTATTATGTATTCATTTGGTAATGAAACGAATATTTTTCCTTCATACAGGAATATTTGTTCGTGATTTATTGTTTTTGTTCTGGGTGATGTAGATCAAGCTAAAAGTCGCGAGTTTACATGAAATAATGTCAGTCAAGCGAAATAATCAGAATGAATCATAGTTCCGTTAAATCCGTATATATAAACATATATATATATATATATATATATATATTTATATATATATATATATATATATATATATATATTTATGATTATTATTTTTATTATACCAAACGATAGGACATTTAAACAATTATATTTGACTTTAAGTTAAATGAAATTGTTTTATTATTATGAAAATTAATTTCACCAGAATCCTATGCGTTTTTCCCGCGAAATGATAACCTATCAAAGAGCAAAATTAACAATAGATCCGGCAAATCCCCATACATGTAAATGTGACTTTTTCCTGAAAATTGTTCTCCCCTATAGGTCTTTTCTTTTGTTACCCTGATTGGGTCCTTGCACACTCCTTATTCACCATGTAAAAAATGTGCATCTCATATTTTCACCATGATTAGACAACTTTCCTTCATTTCACAGATATTTCTTCAACTCTATCAGTCTTTTTTTATTATTTAAAAATCAGATTTCGTAATGGTATAAGGAAAACTCGCCCCCTCTTTGGGACAACTCGCCCCTAAGACAACTCACCCCCTCTTTGGAACAACTCGCCCCCTCTCTTGAAGTTAACTTGTCCCTTCATATCATGCCTGTTTACAATTATTATTTTTGGTCTAAATCCAAGAGGTGTATAAGTATAAGCAAAAGTTAATGGATTTCTAATAGATATCATATACATCACAAACAAAAAGACGTGTTCACATAAACACCAAACTTCGTGTCTTTATATGCAAGACGAAAGATTTTAGTGAAAATCCAGTATTTAGGTTCAGTAAATTCATCATCACTTGTATGTACATGTAAAATATATAATTTCCCTTAATTACATGCTTGAAAACATCTGCATGTAAAAGAAAACAGTGCAAATATTATTTAGAAAGTAAATATAGTGGGTACATATATAAATCATCCCATAATAGACGTCTATAAATAGACCGACGCGCGTCAGAGGAATCCCAACATGATGTATAAACTCATACGCAACTGTCTAGTTTTAAGGCTGAAAGAGCGTAAAACAACGAATTACTAAGAGGTATTTGATATTTTTATTTCTATTAAACTTACGGTACAGTACTGTTATAACAAAATACACAGCTTTACACAGATAAGACCACCGATGATCTGAAAGTTTGAACTGGTCACGTGACTGTCACTTGAAATGACAGAGTGACGCGGTTATTTGTAAACATCGATTTAAAATCAAATAATTTAGGTTAAAACAGGTGAAATAATTTATATGTCGTACAACCTCATAACTACATACGTGCGATGATTTAATAGCGTTTTTACGAGATGGAAAAAAAATATTGTAATTCGGACCATACAGCTTTAAACAAAACATTTACTAGTATATTTAATCCATGTAAACAAAAACATGACTCGAGCCTTGTTTACATAACAAAGAATTGTGAGCTCTGTATCTCCCGTCTACCTTGACAACTGACATAAGAGTTTGGTTGACCATTAAAAATATCTTAGTGAAGCATTCTACACATCAAAAATAAAACAAAAGTAGAATTTGAAAATTGTCAGCTCAAATCGTGTCTATGCCCCTTTAAGATGAAGGATGAATAATGTTGAAAATCACGTTTTTCTGGTATTCAGCCATACAATATTGCAAATATGTCCCGAAACCAATGAGCACCGCGAGAGGGCGGCATTTGTCTCGTTAGTACAGTTCTTTTTAAATTTTGTGTTAATATTTCACATATATCCACTGATTAATATCTTTAAGTAGTGATTATGCCAATATAGAAATACTAAAACGTGAACAAATCATACCAAATCAAAGCATGACCTTTTTAGCAGAGGTAACACAACAAGACTAGTATCTTACCTTTAAGTTTTCTACTCTATATCTCGCACCAATGAGCAGAATTAACCTACAATCAAAGTATTTCTAAAATTGTTACTTTAGGATACAAATTCTGGAGTTCATGTTACGTGCACGTTACTTGTATGTCAAGGAGAAATTTGACTTCTTAGTTAGGAAATGGCTTGGTGTTGTAAACCTTTGATACCAGAGGTAGTCAACATGTGCACGCAGAATTCTAATTTCCGTTATGTTGTGTGACACGAATTCCTATTTCATGTTTAGCTTTAAAAACAAGCAAAAGATGTTAGGTATGTCCTTTTCAATTAAAACTGTACACACGACATCGCAAGGGCAAGATTCAAGAAAGCGGGAAATCCCCTCGCAATGTGGCGTGTTGTATGTATTCTGTCGGATGATTTATTACGATTGGTAGTTGTCCGTCGTCAGTGATCCAGACTGTAGGGCAGCCAAAATGGATCTATAGTGAACGTGCGTTCAAATACCCCTTTTCTTACTTTTGTATACTGTGAAGAAATAGTTTATGAATGTCTATAAAAAGTATGTAGCTGCCTACCAAAATTCTGAAAATCCCTACCCCAGGAATTTAGATTTTAGGATGGGGCCTAAAAGGTTATCTAGAGAAAATACGTTTAATCTTCAAAAATCATCTTCTTTACTTCCGTGTATCGTGAATAGATATTTTATATATGGTTATGGAGAGCATGCATCTACATGTACCAAAATTATAAAATTCCTATCCCTGCATCAGGCGTTCAATCTCTAGGGCACAGTTTAATAGGTAAAACAGATGTTATGTTTTATGCCTTCGTAATTGGAGATTCGGGGGCGTAGAGGTTTTGGTCTGTCCATATGTTAGCCCGCAAAAACTTTAACTTTGGCCATAACGTTTTAATGGATCGTGATAGGACTTTTATATTTCGCATGTGTATTCCCTGTGACAAAACCTTCCTGTGGATACCCGAATTACTATGTGGCCATGCTGGGGAATTGGTGTTTCACAAACAGATCTTGTTTATTTTATAAAACTTAGGTGCATTATGAAAAAATACTCTATTTATGGTTATGAAGAACCTGAAGCCTTTTACCAGAATGGTGGGATTCATGACCCTTGGAGTAGTTTCTAAGACTTACAGGGGCGACGACAATCATATAACGAAAATGTATATTATGAACGTAGAAAAAATATATCTGAAAAGCTAAACATTGTTTATTTTCATTTAATCAAAATACTTTACACGTGTGATCGAAATGCCCATTGTTGTTGCATGTTACTCAGGTGACCGTTAGGACCCGTGACTCTCTCTGTCTGTGACACACCTGGGGACCGTGACCCTCTCTGTCTGTGACACACCTGGGGACCGTGACTCTCTCTGTCTGTGACACACCTGCGGACCGTGACTCTCTCTGTCTGTGACACACCTGGGGACTGTGACTCTCTCTCTGTCTGTGACACACCTGGGGACCGTGACTCTCTCTGTGACACACCTGGGGACCGTGACTCTCTCTCTGTCTGTGACACACCTGGGGATCGTGACTCTCTCTCTGTCTGTGACACACCTGGGGACCGTGACTCTCTCTCTGTCTGTGACACACCTGGGGACCGTGACTCTCTCTGTCTGTGACACACCTGAGGACTGTGACTCTCTCTGTCTGTGACACACCTGGGGACCGTGACTCTCTCTGTGACACACCTGGGGATCGTGACTCTCTCTCTCTGTCTGTGACACACCTGGGGACCGTGACTCTCTCTCTGTCTGTGACACACCTGGGGACCGTGACTCTCTCTGTGACACACCTGGGGACCGTGACTCTCTCTCTGTCTGTGACACACCTGGGGATCGTGACTCTCTCTCTGTCTGTGACACACCTGGGGACCGTGACTCTCTCTCTGTCTGTGACACACCTGGGGACCGTGACTCTCTCTGTCTGTGACACACCTGAGGACTGTGACTCTCTCTGTCTGTGACACACCTGGGGACCGTGACGCTCTCTGTCTGTGACACACCTGGGGACCGTGACTCTCTCTGTGACACACCTGGGGACCGTGACTCTCTCTGTCTGTGACACACCTGGGTACCGTGACTCTCTCTGTCTGTGACACACCTGGGGACCGTGACTCTCTCTGTCTGTGACACACCTGGGAACCGTGACTCTGTCTGTGACATACCTGAGGATGTTAACCTTGTCTTGATATGTAATTTTGACAAGATTCAATATAACATGTCTTTCGTTTCTCCTGACATTTTAATCATTTACTTGCCTTCTGGCGGGGGCAACTCATTCCGACACATATAGTTTCGTTATTATGTTTGTTTCTCATCGCGTTCTATATCTAAACGAATGATTATACTCTTTGTATATTCTGTATCCTCGTTGATACGCTCGTCCTTAAAATGGTATACACTGTCACCAAAATTAATGTAGAATGTATTTTCTAACCTAAACGATCAATACTTAGTCTCATGAAATTATAAATAAACCTATTGATATACATATACAGAGTCTACAGGTAGTGCTCTATATCACCAGGAACAAACTGATACATTATAGATTGTCATCAACCGACATCGCAGATTGCGAAAAAAAAAACCCGCTGTAAAAGATGGTCAAACCATCTGTACTTTAACTGCAAAGAGAGAGCACTGATAGGAAATTACAATTCATGTGATAAAATATGTTAAAACTCTCTCCATTATTTTTTCATTCATATAAAATATTATAAATAAGATCATATTACAAATCCCCCGGAATGTGTTATCATCTCTCTCCCTCCCCCTCTCGCCAATTCACGTCAATTAAATTCAGCAATAAAATTACCACATGTTTTTGTTGTTTTTTTCAAAAATATTCTCCCTTTTAGTAATGCAGAGTTCAAAGACGCTTATTGAAGCATTCAAGTTAATGGCCTGAAGTATTCATAATATTGTAATCGTGGTTTGCCAGGTGTAGCAATCTACACCGTGAACAAAAGCAATCAATATCTATTTATCAAACCTGTCGTTTTTGTGAAGTTTCTCAAAGAAAATAAATCATAGTTGGTAAGATTAAGTGTTTGATTAAGTTTAATCTACTTATTAAAACGTCCCTCTTCAAGAGATCTAAATGGCGTGTAGTTGCTATGGAATGTATTGCACTATTTTTCCGTTGGAATAATTTTCGTGGTTTGAGAAAAATAAGGGACGAAATAAAAAGTTCAATGTCTGACAAAAAACTAATTCACATAGTTTTCACCAAGATCCCCCCTTAAAACTAAATACGATGAAAGTTGATGACCCGTATCTTGCAACTTAATCCAACTCATCAGATGAAGTTGTCGATGTTTTTTGGCCTTTGGTATCTTTACTACAAATTGTAATTATGTTCGCATGAATGCGCTGCAGTTGTGAACAATGCACAAGTGAATTTGATAAATATGTCTCTTTTATCGACTGGGAGTTCCCACAGGAAAGAAAATAGAATGTAAATATGAAAAAAAAAATCATTTTATAAAAAATACACGAGAGTATGAACTGCAACTCTATATATTCATTGGCAAATCCATACCATGAAAACTATGAAAATGACCCTAGTACGAGAAATGAGGAGTTAATAGTACGTATTAATCACATGGATCAAATGGACTCAATATCTGTATATAAACATTTCATAGCTAGGATTTGCGATATTAACAAGCATTTTAATACAGGTCTCCTATAAATAGTTTTATTCCCTTCCATACGCATTACGATGAATAAATTTTCAAAAATACCTCTGAATATTAGAATCACTTTAATGTGACGACACGAGATTTATATTTATGGCAATGCATATGCCTATTTAAATATTGTTTAAACAATGAAAAATAATACAATGTCTGTCTTCTCTACCATATTTATTACTTTGGTCAACTTTCCAGCCAATGGAATGTACCTGTACAATGAAACTAATGACAGCACATGCGATATTCGTAAGGTAAGAAAAACATAAAAAGTCACTATAGGCAGTTTCCCCATTGTATACCAGAACCTCCACATTTGTTAATCTGTTGGGTGCATCCGGACCAGATCTAATCCCTTCTGCAGACTCTTTTGCAATAGTTTATAGAAGCAAAGCGATTGTGATTTCCTCCACACCCGCTGTACCAGAACGGACGACATAACTGACTTTTATTCTCCCAGTAATAACGAATTTTGTAGGCTTCTTGACCTCCACACCAATGACCGTGGTCAAGATCAATGTTACAAGCGCATGTTCTCTGACATTCAGTTCTTGTTCGGAAAACATTTTTCGATTTTCGGCATCCATGGTGCATGAAGCTAGAACATCGGCCCTTTCTGCTGTTAAATGTGTATCGTTTTTTCCCCTTGCCACATATTGGGTCGGATTCTGGTTTCACATCAAGACAACCTATATTACGAGGAAAAGAATCGATTTTCAGAAGTACATGTAGTCCAAATCTTAGCCTCTTTAAGTACAGCTTGGGAATCGAAGCTGCTGTTACACCTATTTGAATCTATATTTGACATTAAATACAATAGAGATGTTGCCATACACTAAATTGTATTTCGCATACATTGAGTACCCATAAGAGACGCTGCAGATCATTGACTACCAGGCTGTTGTACAGACAAAATACACAAAAGGCAATAGTTTGGTCTGATATAGAGACAAAAGGAGAATTCTCTTAGCAAAATTAATGCCCAATACAAATAGAGTTAGCCTTTCACTAATTATATGACAATGAATAATCTGATTTTGAGTATTATATAACGTTAAAGTTGATAAGGAATAAGACAAGAGTGTGTTTGGTTTCTTTGTTGTTTTTGTAAAGAGATATATACCTTTGAAAGAACATACGATGGCCCAAACGTGCAAATTCCTTTAGATAGTTTTAAAAATATCCTTGACGTTTTAATTCCAACAAGCACCAAATAAACAACCGATAAGTAAAAATGGCAATAACTGACATAAAGTTTATTATCATAATTCTCCAATGTATTCTGTTAATGTTTTTGGCCAAACCGTTGCGTTACACTTTAAGACAGAGGGAACCTCTGGAGAAGCGAGGAAATCACATGGCATAAGATGAACTGACATAGCAAATTAATGATCGGTACATACCGTATATGCATCTCTTGGTCTTCAATTGTCATTGCTGTTTTTCAAATTTAACCCACCCATCCCCCAAAATACCCGATTTTTTTTTTAAATTTTTTTTTTACAATTCTGTAAAGATTGAGTGTGTGAATGTTTACAACTGTGATTTTCTACATTTATAAATCAATTGTGAATTCATATATTTTACCAAATTCTACACTATTCAGAATTATCAAATACAATAATAAAAATCATAACCAATCATAGAAATCAATACATCTGCTCTTCTTACGCTCCGTATGAAATTATTTCATAGTCGTTATAAAGCGTTAAAATTGTTATAAAGCGATACAGAGTCATTTAGATCTTGAAAATAAAAATACACTACAAATACTTACTCTCTGCTACTGTCTTTGAAGCTTGGATCAATGTAATATACATAAACAGAAATAAACACAATACTTTAATCCAAAAACGTAAGGAACCCATAACTGCACCAATGGTGAACTTAGAACACGTATCTCTATAATAATTCAGGTAATTTACTTCCTTTGCAATTCCTCATTAAAATATGATAATAAAACTGCAGTTTAGGTGTGATGCATGAATAATTTATTTCGGACGGGAACGACAATTGATAGTCTTGTATAATCGTATTCAATTGTTTATTGTCAACGTTATTTATAACCAAAGTGGCGGATCTACATGTATGTTCAGGTAAAATGAAAATTGAAAAATTAAGTTCTAGCAAAGAAAGGGTAAAAGGTACGCTGATATTCGCCATTTTCTTGCAGCTAATAATGTAACCATGTTTGAACACAGACAGAGGAGTTATTGTTTTAAACCTTTATTTCTCTGATTCTTTTAATTTATCATAATGATTAACAACGTAATGATTCTTCCGCTTCATTTTTTAGCGTATTTTCCACAACTTCCAAGATTACATGCGTTGTGTTGTCTCTCTATGTAAAGATTTCACATGTGCACATTGCTAGTGGTAATACCGATTTTAACAGCAAATGAAAATAGACAGGTTTCATAAAATAGCCCGACGATGAAATAGTCATTTATTATGCACACAGAAATCCAACAGAAAGCAAATCCCGCTTTCCACGTGAAAATTGAGGAAATGAATATAATATAATAAAATTTTGATGTCAAAATATACTGTAAATTCAAAGTAAATATTTTACAGTTAATATGCTATTGTTTGGAAGTTGACCACCACTTTCGAAATTTGAGATCACTTTCACTGAAAGCAATAAACATCACAATTATTCACTGCAATGGAACTAGTATAACAGCCATGAAAATGGATCATTCCACCCTTGGGTGACTATCGGATAATCTGGGAATGGGGAAGTTGGCGGTGGAACTTGAGTTGCAGAGTCTAAAGGCTTTGCTTGAGCATTGGATTGAAGTGGAACATTGTTAGGTCTCTGAGCTTTGGGTCTAGGTGGAGGGTTGTTGGACTGAAAGTTAGGTTGAGGTGGATGAAAATTAGGCGGATTTTGTGGTGGGGCGTTTGGTTGACGAGGTGGTGGGGCGTTTGGTTGACGTGGTGGTGGGGCGTTTGGTTGACGTGGTGGTGGGGCGTTTGGTTGACGTGGTGGTGGGGCATTTGGATTTGAGTTGGGACCATTTGATTGTTGATGTATTCCACCGTCAGGAACACTGTTTCTAGCCCAAGGAGGTGGTATTCCATTTCTTCGTGGTGGCGGGGGTCTCCTACGTCTATTACTAGGTGGATTCCATTGTCCTTGATTTCCAGGAGGTGGTCGTCCATTTCTTGGAGGATGCCATCCTCCGTTTGGTGGTCTCCAATTGCCATTGGAATGAGAACCACCCCTTGGAGGCGGTGGTCTATTACCACCGGGAGGTGGCGGACGATTGTTTCTGCGAGGTGGCGGGGGTCTTCTATTGGCTGGTGGTCGCTTACCTTTTCCACCCTTGCGTTTTGGTGGCGGTTTTTTCCTACTATTTTTAGGGGGTTTTCTTGATCGTTTTGGTGGTGGACCACGACCAGCCGGAGGACGGCTTTGAGGACCACCAAACTTTCCACCGATAGGTGTTCCTGGGTATGCCATACCGCTACCAAACGATCCCGGTGGAAGTGCGAATGGCATATCATTAAAGGATGGCATATCGAATCCCATGAGCGACTCCATCTCCCTGGGATTACACACCGATTGACATTCACCTTGGGTTTTAAAATTATTGCCATTTCCACCACATCCAGTATAGGGCTTTTGCACACAAGCTTCCCCAACAGCCATCCATCGCATGACCTCTTGTTCACAATTTGGTCCACCTGTTTGTGCACCCTCTGATATTGGTTGTCTACACAGGCATTCTTTTTTGCATTCTGTCATCGTTGGAAATCCAGAGAAAGCACATCCTAATTTGTACACACATCTGAAAAGAGAGAGAAAATCATGACTACATTTTGATAACTTGTTATCCCCGCCAAAGAAATAATTTCGGTCCTCTGAGTCTGCGAGTGCGTGTGTTTCTGTTAATTTGTGTTTATTTGTGAACGAGATTACATAAGAACCAACACGTTTTTCACAAGCTATGGTAATGTTCACTTGCCTTAACTAATAACATTTTTGGGAGCGAGTTGTGCAAGGAGAAAATTGTTGATGTAGAAGACAGTACATAAAAGTCTTTTTGACTGATTCACAGGCAATTGCATCGCTTGGGGTCGAATTTACTATATAAAGAGTAAAGGTATAGAACTCTAAATATAGGGTACCCAAGTTAGCCGATGTAAAAACAATAAATTAATTGATATAAAATTCTACTTTGTATTTTAATTTATTCATACATAATCAATCTACATTACTACGAAAGTTCATCCCGAAATTCCGTATACTTCCCAAGATATGCTGAAATGAACTCAGAAAAATGCCTATTATTTTTTGGTCGACTTTTAGCTGGGCCCTGACACTATACGACTACACAGAGTGTTTGAGCATTGCAACAAGCTATCAAATAGAATGTGCAGCATAAAATATTATTTCTAAAATGAATTTCTTACCCCAATTCATAAAATGAAGTCCGTAATAGCTCCAAGTGACTGAAATTTTTTAAACCGTCTACTTTCACAATCCCAGCCATCACGGTAGTTTTGACTAATTACCCAAACGAGATGGAAGGACCCATAACGATTTAGAGACTCAAATACTAATATTTATCAATATTGATTCATTATAGTACATAAATTATGCTAATAACAAGTCTTTATAAATATACAAATGTCTTATTATGTCTATTTTTATCTAAATCACATTATCACGGGTGTTTGACGATTTATAATAATGATGTCAATGTGGGTAGTTAGTGGCACCGATGAAAATGACTGATAACTGACAGTACAGACGGTTTAAAATTTTCAGTCACTTGGAACTAGTCTTTTTACATATGTGTATACAATAGGGGGTCATCTTGTTAGACCCCCTATCGGATGTTTTTATTTTTTGTATATATGTTCTCTTTCTCAAAGTTAATTTTATAGATGTATGTAACAGGGGGTCATCTAGTCATTTGCAGCATATGATCTTAATTTTTACTTGGTGTTAATGACCCCCTGTACTGTATATACTGTATTTACTTTTCGTCATTTACTAAATAAATGACATTTTCTATTCTCAAATTTGTTTTGATTTGCCTGCTTTGAGCAAAAAACGAGTGCAGTCCACTTGGCTAGTGCTTTTGAGCAAAGGATTATATATATATATATATATATATATATATATATATATATATATGCCTGTAGAGTGTCTATAAGCTCAGTGTTACTCACACACATACGCACCTATCTATTACATCTTTTAAATCAGCATATTTGCAGCATTATTACTCAAATAAGTAATATATAGATATGATGTATATGTTCATTTTCCCCCCAGTGATATCGAGTGTATTTTTATGTATACATTTTATGTTATGTTATCTATTCTCTCATTTATCTGTCTGTGAGTATGTTTTATACAGGACCACAATGTAAACTAGTCATTTGTACTAATTGTGCTATCCTGTCTAAATAAAAGAATTTATTATTTTTATTACCCACGCACGAACGGTCAAACTACTATATTCCCTCTCGCATTGAGTTACCAGGGGAAAATAGGTTACTGAGTAATGGTGGTATACTGTTAGTCTGTAGAAGAAATGTCAGGAGCGGAGCAGCTCATACCTCCAGAATCCATAAAACAAACCCTTAATTTCTCCGGGCAACAAGGGTTAGAGAGGATTTCACATTAGTGAAAAATAAATGTTACTGGCTTACAATGTATAATATACAATTATTGCTGTTTTTGAGATCAATACGATGATTTAGACACCTGAGGAGTACAATATTCACCGAGCCCGAAGGGCGAGGTGAATATTGTACTTCGAAGGTGGCTAAATCATCGTATTGACCTAAAAAAAACACCCCAGCAATAATTGTTTTATTATATGATTAAATGACTAAAAAACCCTTCAAGATTGTTCTTTGCTTTAATCTTAGCCGAACCCAGTGAGAAACGCGGAATTTCATTGGACGGCAAACATAAGTATAATCGATCGCGTCAAATTGGAAGTTCCCGACCTATTTTTGGTCCTATGTAGAAAAAATAATTCCTTATGTTCACCTGGAAGGTCACGTGCAGGTAAACATAACGTAGTATGATTACTACATTGTTGGATCTCAGCCAATTAGAGAGCTAGGAATTATTCAATCATATAATGATGAATGTTTGAAAATGATATAATTGTGAAAGACCTATGCACAATAAATCAACAACTACACCTTATCATGATATCGGAAATCGACAATGTGATTGCCTTATTAGAATGTTAACGTTGCATGATAGATTAAGTGCACTACCACCCGAAAGAAACGCTGTAAAGGGTACCTAGCAGATATAACGTATGTTTATAATGTAAATCCACAAGGCGTTACATTTTCCCAAAATGGGTCATGGTCATTTCATGTTCATACAATTGTCTCCAAAACTTCGGTTATATTAAATATGCTACGGAAAATTTGTCATATATTAGATAGGAAATCATTAGAGAAGTTTTATTTTTCTTTTATCAGACCTATTCTTGAATATGATGATGTAATATGGGATAATATTTCTACTGAACTTGGTCATAAAATCGAACATCTTAATCAAGAGGCAGCCAGAATCATAACTGGGGGTACAAAACTTAAAAATATACTTAATCTTTATAAATAATTGGGTTGGGAACCACTTGAAAGTAGAAGGAAAAAGCATAAAATTATCCAATTTCACAACATGGTCCACGGCCTAGTTCCCGAGTACTTATGTAATCTTGTTCCTCCCAAAATATATGAATCCCACTCGCATAACACAAGACAAGCTGACAATATTTTACAAACCATATGTAAAACCACGCAATACAAAAATTCATTTCTGCCCAGTAGTATCTCTCTGTGGAATAGTCCTCCTGACGATGTGAAAAACAACCCCTCAATATCAAATCTAAAAAGGCATTTGAACATAAATATTAAATTCCCTCCGCCACACTTTCTCATAGGTTCACGACAAGCTCAGATTTTACATCACTGGTATTAAATCATCCCAAGATGGCGGAAGGAAATTCCGGAAAGACCACATTTACTTATTATATCTATTTGTATTGTTTATTTGCGAATGGTATGTAGGTAAGAAATATCATACACTAGCAACAATTACGATCAGGTGTTATTTTATCTTTTATACGGCTCATATGAACAGAAAATTCGTCGTTGAAAAAACAGCGAGGATGATAGTAACGAAAGTTTTACGTTACTATCATCATTCATTTCCGTTACTATCGTCCTCGCTGTTTTTTCAACGACGAATTTTCTGTTCATATGAGCCATATAAAAGATAAAATAACACCTGATCGTAATTGTTGCTAGTGTATGATATTTCTTACCTACATATAATTCGCAAATAAACAATACAAATAGATATACATTAATAAGTAAATGTGGTCTTTCCGGAATTTCCTCCCGCCATCTTGGGATGATAATAACGACCGTTACTATCATCAGTTTAATACCAGTGTTACATGCACGTCTACGAATGAATTCCAGTTCTTTAAAGTATCATTTATTCACAAAAAATATTGTCGACAGTCCTCTATGCTTATGTGGTGAAGAAGAAGACAGCAAACATTATCTCTTAGAATGCCCATTGTACCATCAACTCAGGGCCAGGTATCTTTTAAATCTAGCACAATTGTGTAACATTAACACACATACTCTGCTTTTTGGAAATTCACACTTATCAGTATCTGAAAACATAACTATATTTCAATCAGTACATAAATTTATTATTCAAAGTAAAATACTTGCTGTACCCTATAAAACCTGATATATCAGCAATACTTTCGCTTGCATTCTAATATTTGCCTTTTGTATATGTTCTAAATGATGTTGAAATATTCACACAACCTCATCACACATTATCATCACCATTGTTTTATCATTATTTTGTATGTACATGTAAATGACGAATCGCATATGTATGTTATTGCAATAACCATAACACGATTCTGATTTATTAATGTAAAATAGGAGACGGATTTATATAAGTGCTAGCACTTGTTTCCGAATCCTGTTAATTTTGCATCTGTTTGTATGTTTCATGTAATGCTTCATTTAATATATATAGTTTAAACCAAATCCACAATATGTTAAATGGCGTTTGGACGGAATCTTCGAGTGAAAATGTGATTCATTCAGTGAAAAATGTGATTCATTCAGTGAAAAATGTGATTCATGTGAATAGTCAGGATATATACATGTAAGTGCAAACTTGTTACGTGCATTTACCAGGACATCTGAATAGATTGCCAAGTTAATTTGTGCTTGAAACCAATGAATACTTTATATCAAAAGTATAATATTGTTTTCATTACATACAAAATACATTTAAAGAAATAATTTGATTCTATTAAATGTTTGATAGAAGCGGTGTCTAAATTTCCGTTGTGTAAACCTCATTTCATTTGAACACGTATCAGGAACCATTTTGCATTGAAATATATGTCTTCATCGATGAAGAAATATACATTTCTAAGGAAATTGTACTGTCTTTATTGTTTTCCATGAATACAATGAATTTATTATCATGTAAATAGTTTTTCAAAATATGAATTTTTTGTCCCTGGAAAGACAAAATATATACACACATGTAGTTTTAGTTATCTCTCTTGGATTATGTAAATTTCTCGCCCTAAGAATTACTGTCAATTTTTAGGACGTTCAGAAAATAACCCACCCTATTTTCCCTAATATTTAATTAATAGTTTACATGCCATTTATGGAAATAAGTCATCATTGTGATAATTATAATTGTTTATTGGCTTTAACCCTAACGGTTCATAGTAAATTACAAAATAGAAACAAAAAGCTGTATTTCGTAAAGTCACATCTTCATCTCAGATTACGAACTCTTCATATTTTATCCTAGTCTGCCGCATTTAATTAGACCTAGACCAAATGTTTAACGAAATACCTTGGTACATTTTTCTCCGTTTTGAAGGCATAATAGAACTGAAGAACGGATCTAAATTAGGAGTTGAAGGGTGAGTTTAGCATACAGGCACATGATGAAAATCAACCCTGCCACTATACTGACAGAATTGAGAAATTCATTATGGTACATACATGTAATCTATGGAGATAGAACATCGAATGATCGTCGTTTTGGAATGTGAATGGATTTCGGTGTATCATTACAACAACGAATTCAAGTGGGAATCCGGGTTAGAATAGGTCCTTAGTACCCCTCGGTTGTCGTAAGAGGCGACTAAATGGGGCTGTCATTCGAATGAGACCGCAAACATCGAGGTCCCGTGTCAAAGCAGGTATGGCACGATAAAGATCCCTCCCTGCTCAAGTTGTATATTGTTTAACGTTCCGCTCGAGAATTCTTCACTCACATGGATGTCACACATTGGGGATTCACACTCACACCAATGCCGATGAAGGGTTGCAAAATGTAGGCCTTTGAGCAGGGATGGATCTTTATCGTGCCATTCCTGCTGTGACACGGGGCCTTGGTTTTTGGGACTCATCCGAAGGACCGCCCACTTAGTCGCCTCCTACAACAAGCAAGAGGTACTGAGGACCTATTCTAACCCGGATCCCCACGGGCCTGAGGCTGTAAGCGCCGAACATGGGCCTAAATTTTGCAGGTCTTCACCGTCAGTGTTGACTTCTCCATTTGAGTGAAAAATTCTCGATTAGAACAACGAAAAACAAGAGGGGTGTTCCAAACATAAGGGAATTTTTGATAGGGTTAAACATCCTTTTTGATGGATAAAAATGTTGATCGTTCGCAGTATCAACAATTTCAAACATTTTAATAGTTTTCCCGCTGAGTCGCCCTACATTACGTTATTTGTTTTCAGGCGCGTATGAATACATAGCGTTTTCGAATTTATTGACGTGTAAATTCTCATTCAGCTTTATTTTTGTTCAATAAAAACAACTGTAATAAATAACATTGGAATAATTTATTATAGTACTATTCAGATTTCCCCCGTTTTCTTTATCAAATATCTTGATTTCATTGGTAGAAGCTAAGCTATGCCAATGATGGCATATATGGAAGGAGTCCGGACTGTACTGACCCCACGGTTAGGTGAACCTAAATATATTTGCTGATTTGAATGCACTACCGGTTGTAAAATACTTCATGTTAGTCCATAGTTTCAATTGGACCCCCCCCCCCTCCGAATGAGAGTGGCACCCACATCCTTAAGGGAAAATTTCTGGATCCGCTCATGACTTATAGATGTAGCTGCGCTCGCTCTAACACTAGCTCCGTTAACATATGATGATATAGAATACACTTATAATTAGTGTTTAATTGAGTACTAGTATGTAATGTACAAGGCAGCCAATGATTCATCATTATATTGAACGGAATAAATGTATTCGTCTTAGTTAGGCAATCCATATATGTGTGCAGCACATTGTCAGTTGTTTGGTCAGCGTACCCAATAGACTATACATGTAATTGGACTTAAATAATTTTGTACACAGTCTTTCATGCAATTAGTCTTTACCGCTTTACAAATACTAGTAAAGCAAATACACAGAATATATATTTGTGTTTTTTTTGTTTTTAGATCTCCGGGTCTCTTCAAGTGGCAGCAACAACATCTGGCATCGCGTAGTTTCACATTCAGGAGCAGCCACAAAAGTTAACCATAGATGCGCTGTTGCATGATATAAATACAATACAACAATTTAGCATTGTCAGTAAGAAGAAGATAGTATTTTTTGTATTTCATTTAAGATACAGTATGAAAACACGATACGTTTTATACTCATTGGAGTTTCGACAAGGGAAAGGCGGTCTACAGTAAGCACATAAACTTACTTTTCACCCTAGAGTGAGTGTTTCCTATCATACATACGAGGGCGAGTCAATAAGTAACCAGTCTATCGAGACGGTCACGATTTTCATGCCTTGTTTCAATACATGTTTATACCTGGGTACAAAATTGCACGGGTATCGAGTTATTCTTTAATAAGATATTGAATGTCAAACATGGTTAGTGATACAAAGGCATGCTTTTCATCTAAAGTCGAGTACCGTGCTATAATTCGGTACTTGTATTTAAAAGGTAAAACAGGCAAAGAAATACACAGCGAGTTTATGGGTCTTCTGAACCATCTTATACTCAGGTTAAATTCTGGGTAGGGGGATTCAAACGCGGTAGAACGTCTTTGAAGATGAAGCCAGATCTGGACGCCCAATGGATGCCACCGATGAAGAAATGTGTAAGGAAGTCCTGGATCTGGTATACTCTGATAGGCGAATTCAGATTGAAGAAATAGCGCAGGCATTAGACATTTCGTATGGTAGCGTGTCAACAATCTTACATGATCGTTTAGGTATGCGCAAGCTAACAACCCGTTGGGTCCCCAAATCCCTTAGCGATGAGCAAATGGCAACTAGAGCATCATTATGCAGCGCCTTGTTGAAGCGTTTTAGGTCAAAAGTTGATTTTCTTTTGCATCTGGTGACTGTTAATGAGACTTGGGTTCATTATTATGAGCCAGAGAATAAAGCTCAGAGTCGTCAGTGGGTAGGGCCTGGGTCTCCGAGGCCAAAGAAGTTCAAGACGGAACAATCTGCTGGCAAGGTGATGGTCAAAGTATTTTGAGAAGCAAAAGGTGTTATTATGTTGGACTTTTTACCCAAGAGAAGTACAATAACTGGAGTGTACTATGCAAATTTGCTAGACCAGCTGAGAAACGCCATCCGTGAAAAACGCAGAGGTAAACTCACTAAAAGGTGTTTAGCTGAAACAGGACAACGCGAGATGCCACACTTGCAAAGTTGCAATGGAGGCTGTAGAGCGAAACGTGTATGAGTTAACACCACATCCTGCCTATTCGTCTGACCTAGCTCCTAGCCACTTCTTCATATTCCCAAACTTGAAAATGGATATCCATGGACGTCAATTCCGGTTTGACGAAGAAGTCGTGACGGCAGTTGAGGAATAGGTCAATGGAAAGGACCCTGACTTTTTCAGTTCTGGGCTGATGGCACTTGCACATCGTTGGTCTAAGTGCATCACACTAGAGGGCAATTACATCGAAAAAGAAGAGGTGGATCTGAACAGGAAATAAGTTAGGCTGGTTACTTATTGACTCACCCTCGTATCATCTGTACTTACTTACATACTAGTTGGAGCGTCACTCTATCCTTCCAGTAATGAGAAGTTCACGGTTTTAGGGTATGGTTTATGTTTAGTCGATTAACGTTAGGTAGAGAGCTGTATTACTAGGGGCTGACCAATGGTCGTACTTGCGACTGATTCTAGTAATATGTGCAAGTGGAAGGGGCCTGGAGAAAAGGCTTGGGTGAACTGCACTACCTTTGTGGGCCTACAAACAATTCCGTTTGTTATGGTTCATCAAATACTTACTGTCCTGTTCGGTCGTCGAAGAAGTATTTGTACGAATCCATCCCCATACAATATTGACTGACTTGTGGGTCTGTGAAGCATACTGAAAGAAAGAGTTTTACTGTCATTGATATGTTTAATATGTTTGCTTAACAAGTATGCAAGGTGCAGTCATACATGAAACAGCTGTGCTCCATTTCAACGATATTCGTGAGTTTTAACATAGGCTCTTGTGATAAGGATTTGAGGTGAGGGGAGAGTAAAGTGATAATTGAAGTGCTAATAAAAGAAAAAGGAAACAATATTTGTCGTTTTACACATTGCTAAATATGGAATACGTTTACAATTTTATTCCCGTTTTAAAAACCGACATCCTCATAACAACTGACATGAAAACTCAAAGCTATGGGACCACAAGAAAACTTCAGGAGTTTGAGTTTTAGTCCGGAAATCATATCTGTCGATAAACTGAGTTGTTGTGTAACGGAATATATGGAGCTGAACGGAGCTTAGGATACAATCCTTTTTACATCGTGTATGATGGGTAGTTGTAAATTTATAAATTCGTTTTCATAAGTAATATACTTAATACAAAACTTTTATTTCATCAGAAATAGGAATAAAGAAACTAGATATAACTATGTGTTTACTTATTCTTTATTTCTTGCAACAATGAAGTATCAGAATCGGTATTCTACCATGATTATCATCTAGCTTTCCCTGCTTATGTAAAAAGACAATTGCCACTTCTCCTTTACCAGGCTAATTAATCTGGCTGGGGTATCCGGCGACGAGCTCTGCTAACTACGCCCACCCAAGTTGTTAACCTGTTTTCAAGTCTATGTATTCACTCAAAAAGCATTTATAACCTACATGTGAGGTGCATGAGGACAATAAATGGTATACAAACACAATGTCATCTTGCGGACATTGTCAATATATTGCTAATTTGGCCACGAGTGACTGGCAGCTTCTGTGAACAATTCAAACTTGGAGGTATTGAGAAAGGTGAAGATAACGAACAGTGATCAATCTTATAACTCCTATATGCAATACAAAATAGATAGTTGGGCAAAGTGATCAATCTTATAACTCCTATATGCAATACAAAATAGATAGTTGGGCAAACACGGACCCCTGGACACACCAGAGGTGGGATCAGGTGCCGAGGAGGAATAAGCATCCCCTGTCGACCGGTCACACCCGCCGTGAGCCCTATATCCTGATCGGGTAAATCAGTGTGCCAAGAACGACCTAACTATCGGTATGAAACATGTCGGATAGCATTTGACCCATTGATAGGTTGTTTTGACGAACTAGATCGTTATAACGACCATAGAATTTGCGAAATGCTGACTTCAATCGCGACTGTTGAAACCCCTGTACCAGCAACTTGTTTGTCAGTAGCTTGCCTCGATTTAAAAACTGACTATACGCAGAACAAGCTCTTGCGTATCGAATCAGTTGAGAGAAATAAACACCATATGCAGGTGATAATGGAATATTGGTACATAAATATGGGAAGTTGACGATGGAGAAGCTGAAATCATCCCGTTTGTCATACAGTTGAGTTGAAAGTGAATGGTAAAGAATTATATCGTGACTTAAAGGGACTGATTCACGATTTCCCCATAAATTTTGTTTTTCACTTTAAATGATCAAAATCTATAGTCTAATGTGTTTAGAAGGTTTCACAAAAAAATTAAGGTTATTCATCAAGACAGAAGCTCATTACAGAGAGTTTATTATTTGTTTTGAAAACAAAGATTGAAGTGTGTTATTGTTTACGAAGTTTTCAAAATAAAGGGATATTGATCCAAGTTTATTAGATATATCACATTTCAAGTATACTTTAAGTAAAACGTATCATTTAAAAGTTAAAATTTGTGATTGTACAAAATGAAGATGCTTTAAATTACAAAAATTAACGTTTCACTGGTTTGTTTGTTTATATAAAAAGACTCGAGTCTTTGTTTACATAACACAGAATCAAAGCTAAGATACTGCTCTTATCCTTGTATTCAGACGGTCCAAATTTTGATTGTCAACATTAAATGAGTTATATTTTTAATTTTTAACATCAAAAATGATAAACATTTCTTTCAAAAAACGTGAACCAGTCCCTTTAAGGACATATGCGATTTTTCTCAATAATTTTAATAGTATAATTTTTCTTTATATTTTACGTACAATTCACTTGCATTCTAACTCGGTTCTACAAAAATATCTTGAGAGGTATATTACCATGTCTGTTTTAGAGTTTTGATAGTTCCTGATTTTTTGCAGGTAAAAACCTTACGTATCAGAGAAGGATGTACATAAAGAAGGGAGAAAAATCCTTGGAACAATTGATGGTGGAACCCGGGCCCATTCCATTACTAGTTAGGTAATCTAACAGTGAGCTACCGAGGTCGATATACAAGCTATGGTAATATTACATGTACTACGATACATGTATAAAATTTAAACCTATTTCGAAAATCATACAAGAACTCTTCATATCGAGGAGGTGAAAAAATAATTGAGAAAATGTCAGAAACGTCACGTATGTCCTTAATTTTACATAGAAAGAGATTCAAGAGAACGAGAGTAAATTTGCTTATTATACCCCCGCAACAAGTTTGGGCGGGGGGGGGGGGGGTATACTGGAATCGGGTTGTCCGTCTGTCTGTCCGTCCGTCTGTAGACGCAATGGTTTCCGGGCTCTAAAGCATTATCCTTTCCATCTACCGTCACCATATCATATATATGGACTACCCATGGGATAAAGATGTTCCCTATCGATTTTGGGGTCAAAAGGTCAAGCGCACTGGAGATCGAAGTAGCAATATGGTTTCCGGGCTCTAAAGCGTTATCCTTTCCACCTACAGTCACCATATCATACATATGGACTACCCATGGGATGAAGATGTTCCCTATCGATTTGGGGGTCAAAAGGTCAAAGGTCACGCGCACTGGACATCAAAGTAGCAATATGGTTTCCATTTAAATTCTTTAACGGCTTTTTTCATCGCATGGAGATGCTGTGTTCCTAGATACCTTTTGGATCATAATACTGAAGTTTTACCTATTACCAACACCCTTTGGGAGATTGGGGTAAGCGGGGGGTATTCTTAGTGAGCATTGCTCACAGTACATCTTGTTTATTTAGAGTTGGGGGAAAATTGGGACGGGGAGATTACCTCGAGCTATCAGGAGTCACCTGTATTTTTTCTTTATCAACTCTGTTGTCGAATTTCGAGTTAATATATCAATACTTTTAAAGCAGTTGACTGCTTGGCGCGACAGCAAACCAAGATCCATGCAGGACACGTTTCTACTGTCGGAAAATTGAATATGACAGGTGTACGTTTTCCTTGATCTAAAGTATTTGTTGTATTCAAGCAAAAAATATACATGTAAACAAACAAAACCTGAGTTCTTAAAAATAGTTTTCAGTGAGTTATCACACGAACCCAAAAGGAACGAACCTCGGACTATTCCTTCGGTCAAAAATCATATGTCTTTGCCGCTTCATTTAATGTTCTCACTTTACATAACAAAAATTATAGACCCAAAACACGTTCTAGAGTCAGTTCAGTTGCTGTGGATGTAAACATAAACAGTGAGGTGTAGTTTTCTTGTTATCATTGGAAGACATGATGGTCGCCAGCGTTGTAGAAATTCAAATGCTGGCGACCGCCATATCCCAAATATTGACAACAAAATCAAATCTTTGTTCAATAATTGAATGCTCTGAATAAGAGTTCTTGGCTTGTACTATGTATATGTAATATAACATTCTATCATATACAATGTATCGGCTATTAAAAAATTAACGCAATTTATATAGAGCTTGAGATTCAACGGGGAAATAGCTTTTATGTAGGTCTCAGTGTATGCTTATTACGATATGGCGTGTTTTCAAAACGTTTTGGAAAGGGGTGGGGTATCCGAAGGTGTCGCTTGTAAAATTGGGTTAAAATTACAAATGAATGTTACTTTTCGTTTCATTGGAGTGTGAATTAAAAATAAAGTAATAAAACATAATAGAAATGCTCTCCATCCACAAATATATCATCCTTATAACAATGCCTACAGGATTTAACAGTAAATCATTTTGTATTTTCTTAAGGATTACATGTATATCTACTCATCTATTTGCAAAGAAATGTTACTCACGTCTGTCCATTCTTCCTTCCACGACCTGAGCTTCGGCGTAGATAAAGAAGCTAAACAGAATGAATGCCGCAGTCTCCCACATCTGTGACAGATACATACATGCGTATAAATATGTCATATGTCCACTAAAATACTATTTTTGATTCACTTTATTTTCCGATTACCCATTTTAACAGCAATTAAATTTGTGAAATACCAAACACCAAACTTATTCGTAAGTTATATAAAAAAAATTGTTTTGATACAGAAAGTCTCCACTTTAATTTCAACGCCCGAAAAAGTACTGTTAAAAAAATACCGGATATGAAAAGTAGTTAATTTTCAAAAAATGTTTTTAAAAAATGCCGGAAATGAAGTGCAACCCAAATCGGAACAGATTTGGTAAAGATCTTTTTCAACAATTTTTATATAAACTAAATTTTTGCATAATTCCACTCGACATTATGTTATTGTATTATTTCAGTAATATGATAGAGCTTAACAGAGTTACATTTGACTTTACTGAAAGTAGAAAATTCACAGACAATGCATAAAAACATATAAACTTTCATGCAAATAAACAACAAGAAATGTTTTAGGAACGTGTATGCCCTCATGGTGCAAATTTGAAAAGGGTTATACACCTGTGTCATTTAATTCATGGTAGTCCAAAACAATTCAAGATATTGAGCGGACATCTTCCTATCTTTAGAGTGGATTGGCCATGTGACCTCAAAATCAAGAGGGGTCGTCTACTCATTAGGATGTACAGGAGTACCAAGTTTGGTGTCAATCAAGCAGATAATTCTTAAAATATTGGAGATAGTATATATTTTACTATGACGAGTCTGACCGTTGACAATGTGAACCCAAAATTAATAGAGGCCATCTAATCCTCATGATGCACCTGTGTACCAAGTTTGATCTATTTCAAACAAAGGGTTCTCAAGATAGTCTTTCTGTGTCCAGAGTTGATTGATCATGTGACTTCAAAATCAATAGGGCCATCTACTCCTTAAGATGTACTAGTGTACCAAGTCTGATGTCTTTTAAGCAAAGGGTTCTCAAGACATTAAGCAAACAATATCTTTCTATGTCAGGAGTGGATTGACCCTTGACCATGTGACTTTAAAGTCAATATGGGTCATCTACTCCATAGGATGTACCAAGTTTGGTGTCTACCAAGCAAAGGGTTCTCAAGATATTGAGTGGACAATATCTTCCATGTCCCAAATGGATGGAAACTTGACCTTTGACTTCAAAATCAATAGTGGTCTTCCACTCCTTAAGATGTACCAGTGTACTTAGTTTGATGTCTGTCAAGCAAGGAGTTCTCAAGATGTTGGGCGAACAGTATCTTCCTTTGTCAAGAGTGGATTGACATTTGACCATGTGACCTCATAATCGATAAGGGTCCTTGTACACTCACAGCCAACCCACATATAAAATAGTATTACGATGAAGTGAATGGTTCTCAAGATATTGAGCGGACAACTTGTGGTCTACCGACCGACACGTGCAAAGCAATATACTCTTCTTGGAAGGGGCATAATAATACATGTTATCATTTTTTTAAAAGGCAGATGGAAAAAGAATAAAGATTGATGATTGAGGTGTGCATGTACGAGAAATGTGATCTTATTCTGGCGATTAGACACTTTGGGGGAGCTGATGCGACGATTGTTTTACACATTACGGATAACCGCCATCTGACCCCTTATTTTGCATTGGTGCCGGACGTGAAGTACATGTCTATGAATTAAAACTTTTGTTTTCGATATCAGAAGTATATATAAATATATATATAAATAAATGTCACACTGGCTTTCATCGGGATCCGAATCGTGAAGACCACGAACTAATAAAATATTGGCAATGCCGACTTGTACGGTAAATTCTAGATGCAGAGTGGATTTATTTATTGAGGTGTACGGGGATTGCTTCTGCCTGTATGTTATGCCACCAATAGCTTAAAACAACAAAATGTCAAATATTCATAACTATTAACAGTCTATATTTTTCTACCTATATGCACAGAAAAACTTATAGCACATATTAAAAAGAAGAAAAGAAAATGACATACATGCGCATACCACAACTTCATTACATGTATACCAGTTTTCGACATTTCTTGTTATATTTATTTCAAGGGATCTATAATGACTCGCATTTTTAATTCCAAGTATGCCTTTCTTTTCGTTTTGTTTGTTATTATGTCCCATTTTATAATTTTTCGCTCATATAGAGACGTCACCAGCTGTAGGTGAAGTGTCACATCTTTTGATCTATGCACAGCACTCAAAGCCGTAGCAGTGAGGTTTTTTATCGTACCAGCGCCTACCAAGATTTCCGTTTTGAAGGTCATATCCAAAAGACCCGTGACTTTCACTGCTAATGAAAACCTTGGCTAAGAAACAAACACTACATGGTATGTTAAACGTCTTAGTTTGACGCGGTGCAGGACCAAAAATATCCAGGACCGCCCATTTCCGAAAAGTCCTCTAACAATTATGGTACCGCGACTTGTTCAGGTATAATTAATATGATGATGAATTGATTTAAAGCGATTTTTCGCTAAATTATATATGCATGCTAGAAAAAAAGTTTCATTCTTTGAAGAAAAACAACCAAAAACAGGAATATCTCCACTAGATAAAAACTTTAATTTTGGAAGAGGGGCGTCTTTTGCATCGGCTGGCCGATCTTTCGTGGATAGACCTACATATATGTAATTTTCCCCAGAATTCCTGCTTGTAAATTTATGCATGTAATCAGATCACCACACCCTTATCCGAAAAAAGTCTCGGAAGAAAACTTATGAAAGATGGAGATAATAAACAGTGATAAATCTCATAACTCCTATAAGCAATACAAAATAGAGAGTTGGGCAAACACGGACCCCTGGATATACCAGAGGTGGGATCAGATGCCTAGGAGGAGTAAGCATTCCCTGTTGACCGGTGAACCCGCCGTGAGCCCAAAATCTTGATCAGGCAAATGGAGTTATCTGTAGTCAAAATCAGTGTGCCAAGAATGGCCTAACAATCGGTATAAAACACGCCCGACAACATTAGACCAAATGAATATGATTAATATATTGAATTTTAACTGGATATAATGTGGTTGAATATTTATATAAAAGTATACAAGTTTGTTTTCGAGGATTTTAAACAATTTTGACCTGTGTGAAATCATATCATCATGAAAGTGGTGACTTACCATGGAGAACGACCCGTTTCACTATAAACCATAGAATAAGGAGTTAAAAGGAGGATTTCATAATTTAGAGTACCCGTTCAATGATATCATTATTTTTGTAACCCCCACATTCACAATTCTATATGTACAATATGATTCAAACTCATGTAACGCATTTTGTAGATGATATATAGATTATGTCATCATGATGGTGTCATCAGAATAAATAGTATAAAAAGTTTCAAATAAAGAGATCATTCATTTTCTGTAGAGGTGATTATGCTATGTAAACCGCTTATGCTTTTTTTTCCGAAAGATTTTTTTTTCTAAATCATTACTACATGTACATGACGTAGATAAATTTGGGGATGAATGATCACCTTGACGTACTCCTATATCGCACAATAAAAATCAGTTCACATGCCGTTGATTTGATACCAATGTATTTATTTCTAATATACGTAAAACGTTTCACATTAATATCAATCATTATGAGCTTAATAAATAAACAATTTCTCCATTCCACATCGAAAGCTTGTTTAACATCGATGAACAGAGAATTATTTTTTCTTTCCCTTTTAAAATTATAATTGATAGATGCAGGGTTAAAACATGATTTAGTGTGGAGCACCCATATCTTGAAATCCGATTAATTTTGACTAATAAAACCTTTCTCTGTAGACTTCCAGACGATTACATATTATACATGTGAAAAGTTCACCAAGGTACCATAAAAATTATAGGTCGGTAATTTTCAGATTGTATAGGATCACTTTTGTATTTACAAATTGGTCGAACGATGCATGTTAAACATACATATGGTCTCTGAAAGATGCAATGTTTTAAAGAAAAATTCCATGTAATAATGGGCAGTGAAATGGTGGAGATTATTTGTTCATTAACAACATTGTCAAACCCAATCGCTTTGATGTTTTAAAATATTTCTCAAAACAACATCTGATATAACATCATGGCTAATTGCACAGTTAAGACTATCACAATTTTCATAGGAATCACGTGCACATTATCTCCAGTATTGCAATTAGGATTCTGTGATTGCTAAACATATTTAAACTGAAATATTTAATATATGAAATAGTATTTTGAGTTCAAACAATTTTCTCACCTTTTTGCCCATATTGGATTTTCAGTTGGTGCCCGCCCCTTGTTCCCTTTCGAACTGGTCAGTAAGTTTCCAACCGTCAGTGGTTGCTACTACGCGAATCGCCATGACAGATTGATTGACAAGCTATGACATACTTACATATTCTATATGAGGGAATGCATAAAACTGTTCGGGCATATACCTGCTGGTATAAGCGTTAATATGATAATGATAGACATAGTTTAATGTGATATTATCTCACTAGAGAATGACAATGAAAATGTCGTATTTTGTTTTTATTATTACAGAGTTTTTATGATTTATGAACACTTATAATTTGTCCATCTTTTTTTTCCACATGAATTTTGACTTAATTGGGCTTACTCGTTAATTTTATTTCAAGAACAGGAAAGTGAAGATAATGATTCATATACTGGAACATTTATGAAGTTATCATATATCATGTATTTCAGCAGTGTCTATAAGAAGAAAATGCATCTACATTTATATAGATTGAAATTACTTTGCAACAAACCAAGCAAAAAGCTCGTAAAGAGTTTACATGTCCATGAATATGGTTAAATTAATCACCTCGACTGTCAGAAGAATTATAGTTTAAATTAATTACGTGCTCCGGGCGCCGATAGTAGGCAAGCTCTACTGTTTGAACTTAGGGAGGGTTCAGTCACTTGTTCCATCAATTGTCACACTAGACACCGATGTTCTACTTTAAGATTCGAACTGAAGACCTACGTAATACCCACAACTTCTCCAAAAAACTAAACAAGAACGCCGTCACTTCCAAAATTATGAAACCCTTTCATCACATAAAGTAAATGGAATGTCAGTTCATTGCATATTGCAGTGTTCTATATATTTTATTTGAATTGTATGCAACAAGGGATGCTTACTTTTCCTAGGCACCTGGTCCCATATCTGGTGTGTCCAGGTATCCGTGTTTGCTTGACTCTCTATTTTTTTTTATTCCTAATAGGAGTTATGAGATTGATCACAGTTCGATATCTTCACCTTTACATACAAGTATATTCGTTGTTTTATTTCTTTAAGAGAGGAAATTAACAACATCATGTTAAAAGAAGAAACACATTTTGATTAATGAAAATAATGTACCTTTTACACTTCATGAAAAAAAACCTACTACATGTACCCCTCACTTCTCTGTGATGACTTGCACTTTTGGAACTGGAATGATTTTAAGTTTAATTGAAAATGCGGTGCCATCTTAAGTGCACAAAGATGTAATACCTAGGGATTTTAAAAAGCAGTGTGTGCTTGTTTGATTAATTAATTACATAGAATATCTCTAAGTGTAGACGTTGGTTTATTCCTCTAACTAAACTATTGTCTACTAAATATATATTGCGTCACCAAAAAGTGACAACCACACACAATAGTCACTATAGAGGGACTCATGTACCGTGTACAGTACAAATCATATTCTTCCTTACATACAATGACTTGGAAATTTGAATAATCTGCATAAACACGCATTCAATAACTTACAGTGTAGGCAGTTGGAGTAAATTTTTGTTGCAAATGCGAGAAAAAGTTATTACGTCAAGCACGCGCAAATATGTAGGTCACTGGCGTGTATATTGTCAATAAATTTCCGCCGATTGTGACCACACTGATGTATTTATAGTTCACCTTCGATGAAAGCTTTAGACATTGGTCACGGAAACTTAATAGCGACATTAAGAGAGGAAAAACATGTAGCACTGCATGCATCTGATTAATAATTATCTTAAGATGTTATACTGAAATTTATTCAAAGCGTAAATCCAGTATCTCAGATATTTTTATGAAGGTTTTGTTCACTTCTAAAATATGATATAGGATTTATTTAGTTCTCACTTTGTTGCACTTGTATCTTTACTGCAGTACTAGTCAATGTTACATTTACAAGACCGCTAAGGTTGGTTGCTGATATAATGTTTAAAGTCCCGCTCGAGAATTTTTCACTCATATTGAGATGTCACCATTGCCGGTGATGAGCTGCAAAATTTAAGCCTATGATCGGCGCTTATGGCCTTGTTTAGGGGGGTATTTGTTGTGCTACACATGCTGTGACACGGGACCTCGGTTTTTGCGGTCTCATCCGAAGGACCGCCCCATTTAGTTGTCTCTTACGACAAGCAAGGGATACTGAAGAGTTATTTTAACCCGGACCCCCACGGGATAGACCGCTAAAGAAAACAACCCTATATCAGTCGAAGGAAAAACACAATCTAAAAATGTGAAGAAATTAATAATTTGCGCACTGATGTATCAAAGAGCAGCTGTTTGATTTTCACGTTCGAAAACAGTATTTTAAACCGATTGTCGCTTCAATTAGTGATTGAGCAAGAATAAACACACTGTTTTTATGTGTAAAAAGCATGGGGTGAATATGGATGCATGACAATTTAATTGTCCATGTATTTGTAGTTATGATACTGAACCTGAATATTCGAAAAAAAAGTATCCCTTGCAACAGGGACAACGATATCTAGAAAAACCAGCATTCTGAGAGCATTGCATAGCAATACATAGTCCCCTACCGGTTGCAAAAATCACTGTACCACAATATTCAAAGTTCATTATGTAGGTTATGGTAAAAGGGAAAATTGGGGAACCAGGATAGGAATGATTGGAAATCAACTAATATTCGGGTAGAGACTAGACCAGGAAAAAACAAATTTATAAATAGGTTAAGGTCTTTAACCAAGTCAATAAACAGTGAAATTTAGGTGATCATGAATAATTTAGCTACATTGTTGTATTACATGTACTATGCTAGAAGTTTTAATGAGTGTAGTACTCTCATCTACAGAACAAGAAACTTGGATGTAAAATTCATGCTATTTCTCTAAGTCCAATAAATATCTGCAAGAACAGAGAAAAAAGTGTGGAAAACTGATCTGACGGACAGTAAACATAAAGTCCCCTTCGACTTCGTCGGTAGGGGACTAAAAATTCTGTTCTGAATATCTAAGCCGATACATGTATTTAAGCTAAATTCTTATATGCAACAACAGTAAATGCCATCGAAAGTACCGATACTGATAATATATGTAACATTAACACGATATGACTAATTTGAACCCACCCTAGAGTCAAAACCCAGGGGTTACGAAATTCACAATTTCGGTGCACCCTTTTCTGCTTTTCTTAAATCTGCAGTTAGTTTTTATACTATATCAGCAAACACAAGACGTCTGTCTTTCAAATGATAAAGACTATAATAAATTTGGCTCCACTCTGGAACCAAACCATTACCCCTTAGGATAATGAAATTTACAATTTTGGTGAAGGACTACCTATTCCTTCTAAATATCTATTTGGATTCAATTTAGTATCAATACCATTAAAGATATTATTTGAACATTTTATACATAATATATACTAAGTTTGGTCTCGCCCTGGAGTGAGAACCTTTATACTCCAAGGATCATGAAATTTTCAATTGTGGTAGATGTTCTCATGCTCTTTTCTTACTCATGTGCGGTTGTAGAGAGATGTTTGGAAAAGTGATCAATTTATGAGAGTTTTTGCACCGCCCCTAAGGCCCTGGGGATGCAGAAGTCCTTAAATTTACATGTACTGTGTATATCCACCTTGTCTCAAAGATACTTCCCAACAGATTTGCCAAAGAGAATTTACATTTATCAAAGATGAAATGCAGAAAATAACTACGGGGAATCACCCAATGAAAAGATGACTACGCAACATATATTTTGCAAGTTTATTGGCGATGATTGGCCATGGCTGCTTATAAATGTGGGATAGAATCATGAACGAGCAGCAAATCAACATACGTTTCCCTTTGATAAATGGATTTAACCTCAAGTGGTTAAATCTTAATAGTTTAATGACAAATTTAAAATCAGTTCAGGGAATTTTGAAGTGCACAATATTATCTTGCAGTGCATTTTTTTCCGCTTTGTGTGCTTTGGTGTTGCCATGAATACCAATGTGACTTCGGATCCAGCAGAACTCAACTATTTTACCTTGCTTAGTTAAAAGACAGTACCGGTGTAAGATATCTAAAATATATGTAAGATTAATATTTATGTTCTTTATTGACTGAAGACATGATAAGGAGTCTGATAATATAGTAAAATGTTTGTCATTAGAAGTTTTTATGCATTCAAACGCAAGCTGAATAACCGTTGCTTCGGTGGTATAAATTGTTGCTTCATTCGGAAGTCGTGCAGAGAAAACGTCGTTTGTAATTACTGCAGCAGCAGCGACTTTATTTTGGTCTTTTGAACCATCTGAATAGATATCAATTGTAGTATGTTTGGATTGTTTTATGTCGGATAATTTTTGTTTGAAAATAACGGAATTTGTTTAAGATTTCTTTATATTCAGAAAGTGATGTGTCTACTGTGGGTTTTAGTAGTTTCCTCGGTGTATTTTGAAACTGGGAGGTTGCTTATGAAAATCGTTCGATTCTTCAGAATGTTCAAATTTTAGTTTAAAGGGTTGAGTAGTGAAAATTGTATAATTAGAAATTGTTGCGATGAATTATATTACAACTGTGATAGAATGAAAAATTGTAGCAAAAATTGGGCCTATTGCATTAGGCCATCCTTAAAAAATTGTATGTTTGCTGTAACGCGACCGACCCACTCAAACACCGCGACTCAATTTTTTTTATGGCTACTCTGAAAGCTGGGTTTTTTTTGATCGAGATTTAAAAAAAAAAAACCAACATGGCGGACAAGTCCATGGTCACATTTACTGTGACTGTCAATTTAAAGCAATATATGCTGTAACTGACGGTAAATGAATTGAAAACTAAAAGAACAAATTGAATAACATAATTGTGATTGAATATTCTTCATAAACCTGTCGTATCAGTAAATTAATATGTCAATTCATGAATTATTGTCTTCATGACAGCAATTCCTGCTCATCATCTCCAATGTGCATTGACCTCGGAGGACATCAGTTGCTGCCAACCCACACACTGATTCTACATATCATGCGTGTCCATATGATTAATTAGTGTTTTAACAGACTTTGACAAAAAATTTAAAATGATACCCACTGTAAGGGACTTGGATTACCAGCAGTCCCAATTGCAAGTTAAAACTATAGGCCTAGCAGAAATGCATTCGACATTTTAATGCAGCCACCAAGTACCTAAAAAGTGCCTAACTTTTTGGTTGACAAACAACGATTCACAGGTTTTCAAAATGGAAGACATATAAACATTTAAATATAGTCATAGATAACTTTATTTCAGTATCTGTTGAAGATCGACTGGGACTGACAAATAATTACACTAGTAATGTATAATAGCAATGCCTTTCCATATTGCCCATATATACCTATATATTCATAAAGTCTGAATGCTGTCCGTGTCTTGTGTACCTTAGTGTGTAACAGTAGGCAGATTCAAAGTGAGAATTAGTATAATTATGTTATACCTATAAACTACAATACACACACAATAAACATAATGTATCACGATACAAATAAGGAATAACTCTTGTTTAGGAATAGATCACATGGTAATTGACATAAACGCTGGTGAAAGCACTATGTGGGCCAATCGCTTTATCAACTCGTTACGTAAAATTTGTCTAATATGTCTAACCTTCGGCTGAAAGCTAGCTTGAGTGACGTCACATTTGCACGAGAGAATGGTGATCGATTCATGAGACCATAAACCCATTGTCTACTTGGTAGTGTTATATAGAACAGAATGTAAATATAAATATATACCAGTACCTGTTTATCGCAATCTATTTACATTCTGCATTGAAAACTTGACTCCAGTTCAGTTCTTGAAGTAAATTTATTAGTTTTGAAATCTTTAATGTGTTGTCCTAGTGTACATCGCAATTTTGCTCATTTACAAATCAATCTAGTAAGTGATTTTCAAAAAAAAAAAAAAAAAAAAGCCTACCTACTTACCCACACTGAAAAATCTGAGTCGCGTTACAGCAAACATACAATTTTTTAAGGATGGCCTTAAACAAAAAATGTACGAGATCGGGTTAGGATATATTTGGTGTCATCAGGAGAATGCAACTTCTAATTTTTTCTTTCTTATTATAAAACAGAGGTTGACTGATATGTTTGTTCAATTTGATTGATTGATGTTTTTCCGCCACACTCAACAATTTTTCAGTTTGTTCAAAGTTTAGTTGAACAAATTAATTGTTCTTCAAAGTGTATTATTTACAAACATATTATTGATCACTTTTCTTTACAGTATTACCTTTGTAAACCTATACATAATATGTATAAAAGTCACATTTGTGGAATCAGACTATTTTCTCACAATCTTGAAATTGAAACATGCCGCCATACAATATACTTAGAGAAAATAGAGTATGTAAATTTTGTAAAAATGACATAGAGGACGAATACTTTGTATTAATTTGCACTCATTACGAGGAATTTTGTCACAGTGTCATGTTTTGTGGCCTGTTTATGCACCAACTTTCTGCATATTTATGTAAATATTGTGACGTATATACAATAATTGTGTCACTGGCTGGGATAAGACTTCATTTCTAGTCGTCTCTATTTTGGAATTATGTAACGCAAATTTTGCCATATTCCATGTCCTTGCATAATCTTATCCCAGACTTTATTTTGTTTTCAAGTCATTTGTTCAAGAATAAATCACAAACCTCACTCTAATTTCATGTTGTCTGTTGTATAGAAGTTCATCTGATTGGAAGATGCATAAACAAGCTGCGTCAAAGTCAGATAGCGCAAGTTTTCAAATAGTTGTGGATATTAAGGAAATTTATTTTTAAATAAATGTTTTTATGTACACACTATTTTTTCTTTGTTGTAAAACTACAAATTTTCAACATGAAGTAAACATATGCTACTTTTTGTATTTTGCTGTAAACCTATATATTTATACACTCATGATGCTCCTTACATTCAATATTGACGTCAGTGTGTCGTTAGCCAATGGTATTCATTCCTTGTTAGACTGTGTTTGCATTAGAAGCTTGTATATTTTGGAATACATTTGTTCACCTTCCTCAATTCCCACCTCCACCCGCCTGTTTATGCACCAACTTTTTGCATATTTATGTAAATATTGTGATATATATACAATAATTGTGTCATTGGCTGGGATAAGACTTCATTTCTAGTCGTCTCTATTTTACAATTATGTAACGCAAATTTTGTCATATTACTTGTTCTTGGCTGGGATAAGATTTCATTTCTAGTCGTCTCTATTTTGCAATTATGTAACGCAAATTTTGTCATATTACATGTTCTTGCATAATCTTATCCCAGCCTTTACTTTGTTTTCAAGTCATTTGTTCAAGAATAGATGACCAAACCTCACTCTAATTTCATGTTGTCTATTGTATAGAAGTTCATCTGATAGGAAGATGCAAAAACAATCTGCATCAAAGTCAGATAGCGCAAGTTTTCAAATAGTTGTGGATATAAATTATTATTGGCAAAAACAATCTGTTTTCAAATTTGTACAAGTATTAAGTGTTGATAATGTACACGAACTTTGTAATTTAGGGAAATATTTATATTATGCACTTAAGTTGCGAGAAAACCTTGTTTAAAAGTTATTCTCCGTTGCTTGCTTGAATTTGTACACCGCCATACAATGTCATTTTTATGTATTTATGAAATTGATGTGATAAGACATGTCTTAAGCAATAAAGAGAGATATTTGAGTATGATTGAGAATATAAGTAAAACAGTAAAACGTTTTGTTCACCCTAAAACTACGAACTTTATTTCCATGTACTACTTTCCACAATTGCACAACAAAGATTGACTGTATGGAATGTGCCATTGCGAAAATTTGAGTGTGGATGTTACCATTATCGCCAATTTGATTTTCGTTTGAAATACACAATTCAAAGTATAATAAAACATACACGTGTCCATTCACATCCAACAATTTCATTTTTTAACTGTCAATGGGTGCCATGCATTACTGTCTGCCGAAATGTAATTTTCTCTTCCTTTGTTTAGTCCACCTCCGACTATGTCCTGGCCCGTGCCTCCGCCTCCAAACATTTTCCTTAGGGCGCCTACTCTACTTCCTCCACCGACAGACTCTACTGGTAAGGTTAGGGACAGGTGGCTTTTGGGGTGAGGGGACATGCTATTTTTTGATACGACACTCCCTCTTGTCTTAAAACCACCACCCGGCTGGTCGTTCATCATGCTTTGTCTGTGGGATAGTGCGTTTGTCATACCACTCGTAAATCCAGAACCCATTCCTACTGGATGTTCCGCGCCTGTTCGTGCGGAGACAAAAGACGATCTGCTTGGACTGTCATCCATCATTCCTCCTGTTGATTGACCGGACAGTCTTAAAGATGTCCCCCCTACACCTCCCAATGCATTTCCATCGGAGGTTCCAAATACAGATGACAAGCGCCCATTTGCTCCAGCTGGAACTGACCTACTTCCACCAAGAACAAGGTTCGAGCCACCAAAAGGACGACCCTTACTCTCGCTTTCGGATGTTCCAAATATTTGTGAAAACTTTCCATTTGATGCTCCAACTGACCCCATTGGTGCTGAACTACGCCCACTCATTACTAACTTTGATCCACCCATTGGAACACCTGCGAAACTTCCTCCAGATGTACCCATCATAGATGAAAATTTCCCACCAGATGTTTGAACTGGCACAGACGTGCCCCCGCTTAAAACTAACCTTGACCCTCCCATTGGCTGTGCCTGGCTACTGGAAGACATTCCTGTGATTTTAAGTCTTTCTCCAAGTTGCTGTGGGAAAATATCTTTCGTACCTTGCTTTGCAACAAAATGCCAATGCTCTTTTTTATTAACATCAGGTGTTATGAATCGCATTATTCGGTTTGCTTGCGGGGTTCCACTCATCACATTCATGCGGTTCCCATGGAGCCACAGTGACTTGGATCCTGTAAACTTGTTTCCGTACTTTTGTGGATTGTAGAAATTATTTGTTTCAAAATGGATTGTACTTCCGCTTCCCCAGTTACTTCCACGAGGCTTTACCATTCCGGGAGCGGTTCCAACGCATGTAGCACGACAGTCCTCGTATGTTTGGAAATTGTTGCTGTTGCCCTGGCAGCCACCATAAGTAAATTTCTCACAGCAACCCGTTGTCGGATTGTAGAAATATTTCTCAATGGAAGATCTACAAGGTCCTGCATCCGGTGGAATGTGGCATACACAGTGCTTCCTGCAGGAGTTTTCCGTTCGAAACCGATTTTCATTACCTCCACACCCAGAGAACATGAAGCGATCGCATCGACCGGAAATTGGATTATAAAAGTAATTCTCAATCTGCGCTGAACAGGGTCCCCGTTTCTTTGGAAGTAAGCATACTACAATATAGGTATAAAATGTTATAATGTCTCGAATGAAATTCATGAAGTACATTTTCTTGGATTTTTTAAAATCAAATTTGCATACGGCATTTCTGAGCTTGAGTACAAGGCTCAAATGATTGGAATGTCCGGCATCTGAACGTCTTTCTAGCATGTATACACGTTTACACTTTTATATTCTCAACATAAACCTTTTGGCCATTCAAGTATTTTGTAATTTTTAATAGAAGATACTAATTGTTTAGGTATTTTAGTAAACCAGGGTGGTTTGATTTGACACAACCATTCGACTAGATACATGATTAAGCCATAGCAAGCATGAACGTTTCCTTGTATAATGGATATTAAGAGTTTAGAATTGACAGAGAATCTTTAAGATTTGTCATTTTTCATAAATAATACAATTAAGGTATTATATTGACGCATCCTCATTTAATGTAAATTCAAGTTTGTTCATACAATGATTTATAAGGCTAAAGTTTAAAGTTGTACATGGGAACATAAACAAATGTTATTTAAAATATTCATAAGAAACATAAAGGTGGACTTTGTCTAATAAGCATGTAAGCATCATATTGTAGTGTAGATACAAGTTTATTCAAATTATGACCCCTACGGTCAAAGCGGCGGTATTTTGTCAAAATCATACGCAAATGTCAAATGTAATATATCAAGTTTGCTAAAATTATGAAGTCTGCTACAAGAGCGAGACCGCAACAAGGGTTTTCTGCACAGAAATTATGAAATAACTAGAAATTTACATGGCATGAACTACAAGGTAAATTAAAATTAACTGAATCAAACACTCGTGTTGATTGATTGTATGTGGTTTAACGCCGTTTTTGGCAATATTACAAACCATTTTACGACACTCGTGTTGTGTTCAAAACTTTTCATGACCAGTACGAGAGCACTTGGGGTTTTTCTTACTTTTATATAGATGTATATTAATATTAGGTGAGCGTTGTGGGTCATGGGCCTCTTGCCTGAATGGAAATGTTGATGTAGTCAAAAGTAAAGGATTTTAAGCAATCTGCAGCCAGTTAAAAGAAAGAAAGCGAGAGAAGTTACCTCCTGGTGGCTTCCAGTCCTCCTTGCTGTAGGCCAGGGTAAAAAGGGCCACACAATACAACACCCCTCGCATTTTTGGAGAAATCTGTGAAATATGGTACACCTGACAATTCAAAATAAATGAAAATATTCTTACCCTTAGAGTAAACTTGATGTATATCTTTTTCAATCCTAAAAGATTTCACCAATATCAATACAAAACCCACAATTTGGGTGAAGTCCAAGAACATGACGTTTATACATCCCCACCTCTTTTCGGTTCATGGGTACAAATATACAGAATGAATACATGTAAACATCGGACCAATGTCTTCTCTGTCAATTACAGCTTCAAAATGTTATTGTGAGCTATTTAATGAAGGAAGTTTTGTAATTCATAAATCCCATGCGCGTTTCTCGAAATTTCCAAAACCCAGTACCATGCAGTATCGAGAACCCACGTCACAATAACCAGTTACATTATTTACCAGTTTTCCGTGGGGATAGGGGTTAGAATAAGTCATCAGTATCCCTTGCTTTTTTATGAGGCTACTACATGTAAATGGGACGGTCATTCGGATAAGACCGCAAAAACCGAGACCCCGTGTTACAGCAGGTGTGGCACGATAAAGATCCCCCCCCCTGCTCAAAGGCTGTAAGCGCCGAGCATAGGCCTAAAATTTGCAGCCCTTCACCGGCAATGGTGACGTCTCCATATGAGTGAGAGATTCTCAAAAAGGACGTTAACAATATTTAATCAACCAACCAACCAGTTTTGTAACGGGTTTAGTCCTGGTTACACGTAGGAGACCCGGAAGCGTACATTCTGCTTTTAAATTTAAAATCCTTCAGCTTGTAATAATGGCATGAACATATTGCAGTATGCATATATAGTATATTATTGTACTTATTTATTATCAAGATTGTGATATATATATATATATATATATATATATATATATATATATATATATATATATATAATATATATATTGTTACCGAATGCTTGTTTAATATGTTCTCTATGATGTGTTAACAGCGAATGAGAAAAAATAAAACTTGAAAATCAACGAATCTTGAAACTATTGAATTTATCAGTTAACCATAATATTAAGGTTCCAAGTCCTTGAGTGAATTACATTTTGTACATACTTTCAGAGTTTTAGAATGGATATTAAATTAAATTTTTCTTCTGACTAAGGCTAGACATTGCGGTGAGTAATGAACACTTAGTATAATGTATGTAGCTAGAATAATGTATTGAAAGACATATACATTGAATCTTGTTATGAAGCACTTTTTAAATTTATCATTCATTCGTGGTAAATTATCTAATTCTATAATTATTTCAAGTCAATCATAATACATACGAGAAACCAAAATTATCAAAAATGTCATGAAAACAAATGTAATAGTCTTACCGAACGGGTTTCCTTTTAATGAATATTAACTACGTAGTAAGACCCACTGTTCCAAAGCAGTTCATTTGATGTAGTCGCCCACTGCCCCCGAGGTCCACCATTTATAATATAGACATCCAGGAAACAGGGCCGTGAAAGTACACCGTCGAAAAAATATTTGGTTGATGTTAGCAAATTATGGATGTATGACCAGCAAGTCATCAACCCTCTACGTCTTTCAAAATTCTGTGTTAGAAATACAAATTAATATCTATATTTCCTAAATAGTTAATGAAAACTAAAGCGACCAGTGATCCTTGGCAATGTATCAGCAATGGCGGCGTAGCCGAAAGGAGTTCATGCCAACTCATGTCCTCTTCTGACGGGGTCTGCTTGAGTAATTAATTTACAAACCATGCACTTTGACTCAACTACCGTCTTTTTCTGACGGTGGCCGCTGGGTATACCGTTTTCTAATCTTTGTTGTAGGCATGCTGTATACACAAAGAGATTATTCACACTGTTGTAAAAATAGTATTGTGCCCTTAGACACCGATACGGTGAATATTTGCTCTCTCATTTCTCACTCCATCATGAAAAAAGTGTTACGTGTATTGTGTGTAAAATGTAAAACTTATACGGTACCAATTTTGATGCACCAGATGCGCATTTCGACAAATAATGTCTCTTCAGTGATGCTCAACCGAAATGTGTCCAGTGAATTAAAGTACAAAAAAGTCAACGAAACAACAAGCAAACAGAAAGATGTTCCAGCTAGGTGCAGGAAGGATGACCAGTTAGATTACTAATTAATTATACCCATTCATTTAACGGAAGTGTCACAGAACATGAAAAAAAAATCTTTTGAATAATAAACTTAAAAGACCTACTGAAGCTAAATAGTGTGGCCTAAGTCTCTATTTGGAGATTTTAACACTTAAACACTCTGAGTTAAAGATTTATGGAGGTCATATATTATTTCCCAGCATGCATCTGTGCTCTTACGTAGATGAGGCACATTGCTGATCTTGACTGGGTCACTGTTATACAACAGGAGTTTATGGATTAACATTAGAATTGATGGATAAGGTTTTAGGGGGGGGGGGGGGGGATTGCAATCATATTTAACAACAATGCAAGAAAACACTACCACAAAATATCTCCAGCTCCCCCAACATCTGAATTTACTCAGAAGCACTGTATAATTCAAGATTCAAAATCAATTGATTTTATTAGATATTAAAATATCTGGAGATAATTAACGTTATTGTGTCACATAAAAGTACTGCAAAATTATTAAAGCTAAATGGATATTTAGAAAGAGCAGGTAGTCCTTTACAAAATTTGTAAGTTTGATGATCCCAGGGGTGGGCGTTGGTATCAGGGTGGGGACAAAATAATCAATTATTGAATTTTTGAACAATAGAAATTTTAACATCTTCTTGATAACTACTATTCCAATTCTTTTCAAATTTGGTATGGAGCATTTTTGGGACAAGGGAGGGGGGCATAAATTGTAAATTTCAGGACTCTTGCACCTCTGGGGCTTTAGGGGTGGGGCAAAAACTGTCAACAAATTGACCAATTTTCAAAAGTCTTCTTCTCTACACCAATCTTTAAGAAAAAAACTAAATGCATAGTGATATAGAACAGGAATCCCTCTACCAAAATTGTAACTTTCAGGGTCCCCGGAGTAGAGTTTCTGACCCCAGGGCAGGGCCAAACTTGGCACATATAGTGTATGTGTGCAAAACATATGAATGTTATCTGCTTACAATGCTATCGATACTAAATTGAAACTAAATGGATATTTAGAGGAAGTAGATAGTCCTTTACCAAAATTGTAAATTTCATGATCCTAGGGGGTAAAGGTTTGGTTTCAAAATTATTATAATGATTTGAAGGACTTCTTTAAGTTTGCTGATACCGTATAAAATTTAAAATAAATAATAGCACAAAAGGATGTGCAAAAATGGTGAATTTCGCATCCCCAATGTTTTGACTCTACGATGGGTCCAAATTAGTAATATCGTTTAATGTTAATACATATATTACGTAAAACCTTTCATCAGTGTATGCACTTTTGTGGGCATTGAGGTTTTAAGAATACATCTTGTTTTATACTGTTGCTGAACATTAGAATATAGCTTATATATTCAGAACAGTATATTATTTCTAGATTTTATAACCCTTGGGAGCAGTGATACTTTTAACTCAGGTGACCGATAAGGCATGTGGGCCTCGTTTTTCTGCGGTCTGCATCTACTAGTAAACTTTGCAGATTGTTTTTATCTTATACTTACGAGGTTTGAAAAAATGCAGGAAGAAGCCACTACTTGGGAAACATTTGAAGATGATGATGAACCATCAAATCTACAAATCTTTTGCTCCGAATCCAAAACAGTTTCTTTTTTTTTTGCGATTCTGTGGGCAATGTTTTTGTCGTGGTGTTGATGAAAAAAGTGGATGTTACAGTGCTTTCAGAACACACAGTCAGAATGCTAATGTGTACCTCCACAATAGAATACAACATTTCTTTGAAAATATTAATGGAGCTTCACTTTGTAACATCAACTTGTTTATCAGTAGCCGGTTTCGATTTAAAAACTTATCATATGCAGAAAAAGCTCTTGCGTATTGAATCGGTTAAAAAACATAAACACCATATGCAGTTACCATGGAATATTGGAATATGGAAAGTTGACGACGAAGAAGCTGAAATCATCCCTTTTTGCCATAAAGTTGAGTTGTTAAGTTTGCCGTTAACATCTATGTTCAATAAAATATCTAAGTACGAAGCAGATTTGGAAGACTCGGTGTCTTTTATTTTTAGTTCACTGGAATATATCGAATAAACTAACTCTACATCATGAATGTCAGAAACCAACACATCATTGCAAGTATACATCTACCCCACTATGGAGATTGATTGAAAACAATTCACATGTTTCAGACACGAACACATTATCATGTTTTAATAGAATTTAATAGCTACTAATTTCATATTGGGTGAAGAGTTTCTATATGGAGGTTTGTATTTTGATTCTACACAGTAACCTAGAGACCAAATCTAATAAGTGATACCACAAAATTCCATAGTGTGTCTTTGGTATACTGGATTTCTTTCTTCGTTACAGACAGAATGATCCATCTCAAATGAGGCATTTCCCGTGTTTGTTTTAACAAGACTTCTGAATGTTTAGATTCACTGCCAGTATATGAAAGATAAAAACTGCTTGTTGATGGTATAAAAGAGGGAAAAGAAATAAGGGTCAAATGCTGAAAACGATTAACTAAATATATGGAAAAACTTAAGGTAGTGATTGCATGGGTCATTGAACATTAATGAATCTATGATTTTTTTTTGATTTTTACATATTTTGTAGTTGACAGTATCTGTAACTCATTATGAAAGTATCATATATGATTTTCACGGAAATTGTGACGCTATGGTTGTCATAGTAACCCCTCTTGTCGACTTTCTGTAATAAATGATACAGGTATTTCAGGTGGTGTTTAAGATTGATACAAAAAGAGTGATATAAATTTTATATCAAATTGAAGTTAAAGCCTTAAATAATATATAATTTGTATTAATATATACATTTATTTTCTTATGAAGTAGAAGCAGGGCTGCTTTTGAGCACATTCACCAAAGCAGACATATTTTCACCCCCGAAAATAATGACCAATGATTTTTTTTTTAATTTTTAAATATGTTTTAACATATGTTAGTAGGAATTTTCCCTGAAAGTATCAATATTAGTTTTCAGGTTTACTATGGCGCTATGTGCACTATAGCTACCCACTCCCCTTCCTTACGTCAATGCTGCAGGTGATATCTTCCTTGCATTTATTTTAACTCATATCAAAACTATGTTTTGTTGTTTATTATTAAATTTATTCCACATAGCATGATATTACTGTTGCTTTGGAGATGTTTTTATTACTTCTGTTTGAAATTACTGCTATACTCATGCTCTGGGAGTATATGTTAAAAACGCGGGAAATATAAACCATCCGATGTAAACTGCATTGTGACGTCGATACCTGCAATGTTTTCATTATTTTTTTTTTTCTACTTTCAAACTAAACGATTATCAAACAACAACGAAATTTTCTTATTTTTTATATTATAAAAAGTAACTGACAGCAAGTGCTGCTTTTCAGAATACACACTTCTTGATTTTTCTTAACATCCACGTTACATAGTAGCATTTTAGATTTATGTGCACTAACACCATACACATGTTATTAAATTCATAGCATTATATATTATGAATTTAATAGGCCTAGTGGTTTATGCATTAAATTTACGTGCTGTAAGACTGAAAATTAACAGGGGTGGGTGGGTGATATGCATCATGGGGACTTGGGGCCTAATGACTATTATTTAAAAGATAATTAAAACATAAGGGATTTTTCAGTTGTATTGTATTTTATTTGTATATATTTCTAAACATATTTTCACTTTACCCTGTATCTGGTTATAGCTGAGAAGTCTTTGTTTCCATTGTCTATCATTATTACTGATGCTTAAGCGCTTGACGTATTCCGGAATTGAAAACGAAAATAGTCGCTTTTTAGATACTACATGAATGATCCACTTGATGTCTTGCAATTACTACCTTAAAAGCAGAATGCATTACAGCAGAAGTAGAAGAGAGTCTTGGAAATTAAATCCAGCATACAAATGATATCTTGTACGATGGCATGTGGTAAAAAGCAGAAGAAATTTTAATTTATAATGTCCTGGGTGATTTGGAATGTTCCGCAGAAGAAAGGAAAGCACTAACAGCACACATTAGGTTTAGACAGAAAGTACTGAAACAAGTTGTCAAAGATAAGAAACTTTATAAAAAGGGAAAGTGATGTTGATTGAGGATGCAGCAGAAGGCCCATATGAGAAAGGGTGTTCAAATGAGACCTCACCGTTCGTTGAGAAGAAAGTGCATCACACATTCAGTGTAGGGAAATGGAAAAGTCGGATCATCAGTGTAGTCAAAGGTTTTCCCAACTTTTACAATATTGTATATTACCATGGATATTGCTGACACTAGTAACCCAGCAGCAAAGAGAATTACAGAGATGACAATCTTTAAATTATTCCTTCCCGTGGGGATCCGGGTTAGAATAAGTCCTCAGTATCCCTTGCTTGTCGTAAGAGGCGAGTGAAGGGGCGGTCCTTCGGATGAGACCGCAAAAAACATTTTTTCTACTTTAAAAGTACAAATGGGGAATAGTAACCAATTTAATCTAGAACCAAACTTATATTACTGCATCCATATGAAAGATCGCAATTGAGAGATTTTTCATAAAGAGAAGTGCACGAAAATAACTTTTTATTTTGAAACTACACCGTCCTTTTTTTCCCCATACAAAGCAATGAAAAAAATTATTTTATATAATTGAGATCGCCCTTTTTTTCTGGGACTGAAGCATCTGTGTCCTCCTTTCTCCTGATAATGTATACTCCATCTCGCAGGGGAAGCATCACCTTTTCAATAGAAAACATTACTTTTGTTTACTTCCTACGTCCCCCTGAAAAATCAGTGAGAATAAAAAAAAAAAAATTCAGACGTCGATCAAATGTATTTAAAAAAACACACCAAACACCCACCCCCATAAAAGAAAAAATAAGAGGCCCACAGGCCTTATCGGTCACCCGAGTACTAGTTAGAAGTATCATTAATCCCAGGAGCTATGAAAGCTTAAAAAAAACACCTGTTTCTGAATATCTAAGCTAAATTCTAATATTCAGCAACAGTTTAAAAAGATGTGTTCTTACATGTAATACTTCAATGCCCTCAAAAGTACATACACAGATGAGAGGCTTTACATGATATATGTAGTGCATACACAGATGAGAGGCTTTACATGATATATGTAGTGCATACACAGATGAGAGGCTTTACATGATATATGTAGTGCATACACAGATGAGAGGCTTTACATGATATATGTAGTGCATACACAGATGAGAGGCTTTACATGATATATGTAGTGCATACACAGATGAGAGGCTTTACATGATATATGTAGTGTATACACAGATGAGAGGCTTTACATGATATATGTAGTGCATACACAGATGAGAGGCTTTACATGATATATGTAGTGCATACACAGATGAGAGGCTTTACATGATATATGTAGTGCATACACAGATGAGAGGCTTTACATGATATATGTAGTGCATACACAGATGAGAGGCTTTACATGATATATGTAGTGCATACACAGATGAGAGGCTTTACATGATATATATATCAAAAGTGCATACACAGATGAGAGGCTTTACATGATATATATATCAAAAGTGCATACACAGATGAGAGGCTTTACATGATATATGTAGTGCATACACAGATGAGAGGCTTTACATGATATATGTAGTGCATACACAGATGAGAGGCTTTACATGATATATGTAGTGCATACACAGATGAGAGGCTTTACATGATATATGTAGTGCATACACAGATGAGAGGCTTTACATGATATATGTAGTGCATACACTGATGAGAGGCTTTACATGATATATGTAGTGCATACACAGATGAGAGGCTTTACATGATATATGTAGTGCATACACAGATGAGAGGCTTTACATGATATATGTAGTGCATACACAGATGAGAGGCTTTACATGATATATGTAGTGCATACACAGATGAGAGGCTTTACATGATATATGTAGTGCATACACAGATGAGAGGCTTTACATGATATATGTATTTTAAACAATATCACTAATTTGGACTCATCCTAGAAACAAAACCCCGGGGTTGCGAAATTCACCATTTTTTTTATGCCCCGAGATCGAAGATCGGGGGGTGGGGTGGGGGGGGGGGGTATTGTTTTTGTCCTGTCTGTCGTTCTGTCATCTTGTCTGAAACTTTAACCTTGCTAATAACTTTTTTGACCTTGACCTTTAAGTTTGACCCACTTTTTGAAAACTTTAACCTTGCTAATAACTTTTGAACAGTAAGAGCTGGAGCTTTGATATTTCACATGAGTATTCCTTGTGACAAGACCTTTCCGTGGGTACTAAATCTTTTGACCATGACATTTACCATACTTTTAAATAATTTGACATTGGTCATAACTTCTAAATGGTAAAACCGCCGCGGTGCCCGAGAGGTTAAAGCGTTCACCCCGCATGCGGAAGGCCGGGATTCGAATTCCGGCCGCGACAGACCCAAGTCGTTAAAACAGGTAGTGACAGTTCCATCGCCAAACGCTCGGCATCAGGTGTGAATGTCACGGGTCCACGGAAATGACCTTAAAAAACGATGACCCGTGTCACAGTAGGTATGGCACGCTAAAGAACCCTCACTGCTCAATGGCCGTAAGCGCCAAGCATAGACCTAAATTTGAAGGCTTTCACCGGTCTTGGTGACGTCTCCATATGAGTGAAAAATTCTCGAGCGAGACGTTAAGCAAGATACAATCAATCATACAATCTAAATAGTAAATATTAGAGCCTTCATATTGCACATGAGCATTTCTTATGACAAGATCTTTCTACTGGTACCAAAATATTTGTCCTTGTGACATTGGCCATTTTTGGAATTGACCATTATCGGGGGGCATTTTTGTTTCACAAACACATCTTGTTTGTACATCATTTTCTGCTATTGCTAAATTATAAATATACATTTACATTTTATACGGTATCAGCAAACTTAAAGAAATCCTTCAAATCACTATAATAATTTAGTCACCACCCTGAAACCAAACCCCTCCCTTATCCCCTGCCCTCCTTTACCCCCTGGGATAATGAAATTTACAATTTTGTTAAAGGACTACATACTTCTCCTTAATATCCATTCAGTTTCAATTTAGTATCAATATATTTAAAGCAGGTATCATTATGTTTACACATGTACACTATATATACCAAGTTTGGCCCTACCCTGGGACCAGAACCTCTATCCCAGGGATCCTGGAAGTTACAATTTTGGAAGAGGCCTTCCTGTTCTACATCATTATGCATTTAATTTTTCTTATGCAGGTGTAGAAAAGATTTTTGAAAATAGGTAAATTTTTGGCTGTTTTTACCCCATCCCTAAGGCCCCAGGGGTTCAAGAGTACTGAAATTAACAATTTATGTCCCTTTGTCCCAAAGGTGCTTTCATAGAGGTCTTGAAAAGAATTGGAATTATAGTTATCAAGAAGTTAAAAATTTCTATTGTTCACAAACTTAATAACTGACCATTATGGCCCCACCCTGATACCAAAACCCCTACCCCAGGGATCATCAAATTTATAATTTTGGTAAAAGATTTTACCTGCTATTCCTAAATATACATTTAGTTTAAAAATAGTATTAGTAGCAATAAAGAAGATGTTATTTAAGTGTTTTACACATAAACACTATATACTAAATTTGGCCCCGCTCTGGGGTCAGAACCCCTACCCCGGGGATCATGAAATTTACAATTTTGGTAGAGGCCTTCCTGCTCTACATCACTAAGCATTTAGTTTTTCTTACACAGTGCGGTTGTAGAGAAGAAGATTTTTAAAAATGGATCAACTTTAGGCAGTTTTTACCCCACCCCTCAGTGTTTCATACCAGATTTGAAAAGAATTGGAATGGTAGTTATCAATAAGTTAGAAATGTTCAATTGTTAACGCACGACGACGGACGACAACCAATTGCAATATGTCACCTGAGTTTAATCAGGTGACCTAAAACCATATATCACTTATGAATATATGCACAGAATAAAACAGAAAATAACATTATTGTCTAATAAAGGTATCCGTGGTAACCGCGGCTCTTTATCAAGCTGAAAGACACTGCCTACAATTGTAAGTGGGTCATTTAACACTGGACACTCGTGAGAATGTTCTGCCTATGATAAATTTTGAAATCGAGGCAGACTACTGACAAATAAGTTGATGTAACAGGTGTTACAGTAGTCTCGATTGAATTCAACATTTAGCAAATTATATGGTCGTTATAATGATACAACCTGTAACCTGTCATTAGGTCTAATGCTATGCGAGGTATTTCATAACAATTGTTAGGCCGTTCTTTTCATTCTGACTACTACTTCCCGTGGGAATCCGGGTTAGAATAGATCCTCAGTGCCCCCTTGCTTGTCGTAAGAGGCAACTAAATGGAGCGGTCCTTTGGATGAGACCGCAAAAACTGAGGTCCCGTGTCACAGCAAGTGTGGCACGATAAAGATCCATCCCTGCTCAATGGCCATAAGCACCGAGCATAGGCCTAAATTTTGCAGCCTTCACCGGCAGTGGTGACGTCTCCATATGAGTGAAATATTCTCGAGAGGGACATTAAACAATATTCAACCAATCATACTGACTACGGATTGCTCCATTTACCTGCTCAAAATATAGGGCTCACGACGGATGTAAACGGTCCTTACTCCTCCAAGGCACCTAACCCCACCTCTGGTGTCTCCAAAGGTCGGTGTTTGTCTTGTTCTCAATTGTGTATTCTTTATGGTATTTATGAGATTGTTACAGACCCTGAAGCGTGCTAATACACCCCCAAAGCGTTTCGTTTCGTGCAAACCGTTCATCGTTCCGGGCAAATCGTTCAGCGTTTCGTGCAGACCGTTCACAGTTTCATGCAGACCGAACAGCTTTCCGTGCAAGAATCGATCAAGCCACACCCACAGGGGCTAAGCCCGTTTTGGGCCCGAACTCTGTGATACCATAAATATAGAAAGGGGTCTAACTCTGACACATAAAAAACTAACCACTCGCTTCAAATGCCTAAAAAATCTTAAACTAGGTAAGCTATGTGTAATTTGTCGTTTTCCTTGCATAGATTAATGTTTTAACTACTTGCATGCCAAATTTCAAGTCACTGGTTCTTAAAATAACAAAGATATACGTCATCGATCTCTCGATTTCACTTGTATATTTTTACTAGGACATTTACCGGTCCAGGTCACGGAGTCGTTTCTCGCCTATGACAGCAGCGAAATTCAGACTAGTATGGAAGATTTCGGACCTGTCAATTAAAATTTCACATCAATTATACGCTACTTACTTCCTCATATTTTAATAATGTTCTTCGTGTAGACGTTACACGACTTATTTTTCCTCAGCAGCGTCAACTGTTGACAAGAGCTGCCATTTTAATGAATACACTAAATACCCGAAATGTCTAAAACTTTAAAGAAGGGGAAAATGGGTAATAATAATCTAAATGAAATAGAATAAACAAAAACAAAAAATTAAAAAAGCCAAGAAATAATGTTCAATTTCCTTCTCTAAGTGCAATATCACAAGAATAATGTTTTGATAAGTTTTAAGGTATTTGAGATTTTAAGTCTATCGGGTATTTAGTGCGTTCATTAAAACGGCAGCTCTTGTCAACAGTTGATGCTGCTGAGGAAAAATAAGTCGTGTAACGTCTACACGAAGAACATTATTAAAATATGAGGAAGTAAGTAGCGTATAATTGATTTGAAATTTTAATTGAGTTCGGGCCCAAAACGGGCTTAGCCCCTGTGGCCACACCCATTCAAACGTGCAGACCGTCCAAACCATGCCCTTAAAAACTTAGCAATTATTTCTCCAAGACGGTACGGTGAAAATCTGCACATAATCTAAACATAACCGTTATTTTAAAACTACAAGACAAAACAAAATTCGATACATTCGTAGTCCTCGAAGCAATTTCAACACCCTTGGCAGTCTCCAGCAAGTGCATAGACATGGTAAATATCTCTGCCCTCGGTAGTTTCCTTTTTGTATAAAGGAATAATTTATCTTGTTTTGATCAAGTTTCTTTTTTTTTTAATAAAAAATATTTCTATAAAAATTGTTAAATCAGCACTGTCTGCATAATGCAAAGATCGACCTGTGTATAACTTGTACATGTATATTGTACGCAAATTCTGAGGTTTTCTTTTAACCATAATGGAGGTATTTGAAATTAACTTTCGTACAGAAGGTGTGAAAATGGGAAGGGGCAATTGAGTATGAAAGAAGAGGTTTTTATAATTTTTTGTCTCTCAAAAATTAATGCAGTTTTCTTTAGGTTTAAAAATGAGGTAAATACCACAATGTAATTGAAATTAGATATTAGATCTGCTCGCATACATAATTGAAGAATCTGTTGATAATTCCTGTAGTTAAGTCATCAGGTTTTTTTTTTTATCTATTTATATATTTGATTTATTTCTCAATCTATTTCAATCATATTCTGAATTTTTCTTTTCGTTTTGTATTGTTCCTTCTATTTATTTCTTTACGTTTTAGATTTTGTGATTTTCCGTATATACATTTCGCGGGTTTATGAGCTCATGCACGAGCGTTTTTACGCTTAGTATATATACTACTACTGGTCAGTTTTCGGGCAGTGCGAGGTTCGTTCAAGCAACAAAGGTCGCTTTTGTATTTCTGTGCCTTGGCCTTCCCTCCCACCCAGGCCATTTTCAGTTTTGAAGCTTTGTCGATTTGATGTTTGCTTATTAAAAGCGATCTTGTAACGAACGCAACCAACCTATTCACTTTTTCTGTTTTGTTTTATTATCAAATAGTCAAGAAAATATTTGTTTTCGGACGAGGGCACTGAGGGAGAAAATAATATCCAAGATGGCAGGTTCTTATCGACTGGCTAATACGATATCTCTATGCACCCCCTATGTTTCAGTAATGCCTAATGAGAAGTTTTTTTAAAAATCATTTTATCTGTTGTCATACACATATACAAAAATGTTTAACATCTGTCTTTCAGAAGAGGCCTGGAATACGTGTATTTTAACGACACTCAGATTGAATGTACAAAAATAGCGAAACAGACGCAACCATTTCATCATCAGTTTGACGGAATTGAATAGAGCAATGAATCACTAAAAGTTGAATAATCAATATTCCATATCGATACAATTTTTACATATTTTTCTTTTATTTCCGAAGGTAAAAAATATTCTTTTTTTTATCCGAACGTGTTCATAAGTCATTTAGCTAATACGTAACAATGGAATTTACCGCGCCGTACATTAGCAATCAATTTAAAATTGATAATTATCATTTCTTTCTCAAACGTTTTTAATATCTAGAATATTATCATTGTATTGAAATTATTTATGTTTAAACTAACCCCAGGGAGAACCAAAATAATGCCAAAATAATCAAAGCGTGCAGGCTATGCCTACATGTACCATTTCGTGCAGACCGAATCACAAAGCGTGCAAGTCACGCCTACAAAGTGGTCAGCGTTTCGTGCGAAGCGTTCCGTGCAAACCGTTCACTGTTCCGTACAAGTAGTATGCTGAAGGATCTGTACATTCTTCGTCATCTTCACTTTCCACATAAAAGTCCAGAGGTTTTGCCACCCTTTCATCAGTGATACCGAGTAATATTTATCAACTTCTCATAACTAAAAGCTTAACTCAAATATAATTTGTAAATTAGATAGTAAAAACGAGCGAAATGGTTCCTTTAAACGAGACTGTTTAAACCCCTGTAACATCAATTACTTGTCAGTAGCTTGCTTGCCTCGACAAAAACTGATGACCGCAGAACAAGCTCTTGTGTATAGAATCAGTTGAGAGACATAATCATATGTAGTTAGCCGTTAACATCTATGTTCGATAAGATATCGAAGTATAAAACAAATGTGGAAGACTCGTATTGACCAAAAAATGTCAATGATTATAAAATATCTCTTTGTTGGTCTGTATGATGATTTTGTAGTCTTTTTCTGTTAAAATGCTTAATGATGATTGATTGTATATTGTTTAACGTCCTGGTTGAGAATTTTCCACTCATGGAGATGTCAACATTGTCGGTGAAGGGCTGCAAAATTTAGGCCTATGCTCGGCGCTTACGGCCTTTGAGCAGGGAGGGATCTTTATTGTGCCACTACAGCTGTGACACGGAGCCTTAGTTTTTGCGGTCTCATCTGACGGACCTTTTATGACAAGCAAGGGGTACTGCTTAATGAGGATTACTTGTACACACACTGAGATATAACGTTTTGTCTTTGATAAATGTAAATTTTTATGAAAAACTACTGAAATTGGGTAGTGTATGAAGTGACACACACATGCCGGAACATCTTCTCATCGCACTAACCCTTGATATCAGTGACTATCAAAAGGTTGGGCTCATTAGACCATTACGCAATCCACAATAAATAAAACATCCAATGAAATCACTGCATCTTGTTATGGTGTACATGGATACAAATGACGCGATTTCGTACTGCTGTTTTGATAATCACCCGCAATTGAAAAATTTACACCACTACTTACGTCTATTGATAGTAGATCAAGTTTGGAAACCTTTTTGCTTAAGACAATATTACTTAAGGTAAGGTTTTCGACATTTTGACATGTAGCAAACAAAGTCATGTTGCATATCAGTAATAATATATTAGATCGACATATGAATGAAAATGAATATTGTTGATAGATAAGTCCTAGTCGAAATATTTTAAAAGTTGAAGACCACAGTAAGATATTTTTCTTATATAGAAGCTTATGAATTAATTCTGCCTCGTACAGTGAGTTATAAATTAAGATTAATCAAACTGCTTTACACATACAAGTGCAGTACTAGTTTCAGAAACTGGATAATTCAAAGTGAATACATATGAAATTATAATGAATATCAATTTACGAGTGAAGTACATGTAGCTTCAGTTTGTAAGCACGGGATCCAAATGTTTTATGTCTAAATCAGGTAGGTTAGAATTATTATCTCTAAATGAAAATAATTGTACTATATGATTAACAAGAAATGTTTGTAAAACATACATACCTCCATGGTGCAAAATTGAAAAGGGTTATACACATACATCATTTAATTGATAGTAGTGTCAAACCAATTCAAAATTTTGAGCAGACAATATCTTGATATGTCTAGAGTGGATTGACCATGTGACCTAAAAATCGATAGGGTCATCTACTACTTATGCTGTACCAGTGTACCAAGTTTGTGTCAATCAAGCAAATGATTCTTAAAATATAGAAGACAATATCTTACTATGTCCAGTTTAACCGTTGACCTTTGACCATGTGACCTCAAAGTCAGTAGGGGTCATCTACTCTTTAAGATGCACCCTTGTACCAAGTTTGATGTCTGTCAAGCAAAGGGTTCTCAAGATACTGAGCAGACAGTATTTTCCTATGTTCAGTTTGATTTTTGACCTTTGACCAAGTAACCTCAAAATCAATAACGGTCATCTTCTTCTGAAGATATACCAGTGTACCAAATTTGATGTCTGTCAAGCAAAGGTTTATCAAGATATTGAGTAGACAGTGTATTCCTATCTCCAGTTTGACCCTTGACCTTTAATCATGTGACCTCAAAATCAATAGGGGCCATTTTCTCCGGAAGATGCACCAGTGTACCAAGTTTGATGCCTGTCAAGCAAAGGTTTCTCAAGATATTGACCGGAGAGTATATTCCTATGTCCAGTTTGACCTTTGACCATGTGACCTCAAAATCAATAGGGTCATCTTCTCCTGGAGATGTATAAGTGTACCAAGTTTAATGACTGTCAAGCGAAGGGGTTTCAAGATATTGAGCGGAAAGTATCTTCCTATGTCCAAAGTGGATTGACCCTTGACCTTTGGACCTGTAAACATTTGGGGTTCTCTTCTACTCATAACCAACCACTTATGAAATATCATTACGATCAAGTTAATGGTTCTCAAGATATTGAGCGGGCAACATGTGGTATACCAACCGACCTACAGGTGCAAAGCAATATGCCTTTCTTCTTTGAGGGGGGGGGGGGGGTGGCATAAAATGGTTTAGGAAGCATGTTTTATTGGCCTGATTACAAGCATTCATTGCGTCTTACCCTGCATTGCACATTGCGCGGTGCACTGTACTTTGTAGTCCGAAATATCTGACATTTTCTTGGCTCTCTTATGATTTTGATATTTTCCGTACCAGGAAAACGACAGAACCGGTGCCATTACGTAAACTGGAAATTTCGCCGCCTCCAGGTGAAGGCGTCATTCTTGGGCCGATTTTAAATACTTGCGAGTCGAATTCAATGTTAAACTCACTTTCAAATATATTGTCATTTGTAATTATGAAAGGCGAAGATTACGAACAGTGATCAATCTCATAACTCCTGTGAGCAATACAAAATAGATAGTTGCGCAAACACGGGCCCCTGGACACACCATAGGTGGGATCAGGTGCTTAGGAGGAATAAGCATCCCCTGTCGCCTGGTCACACCCGCCGTGAGCCCTATATCTTGATCATGTAAACGGAGTTATCCGTAGTAAAAATCAGTGTGCCAAAAACGGCATAACAATCGGTATGAAACACGTCAGACAGCATATGCCCCAATGGTGGGTACCTGTAAAGTGCGAAACGAAACGAAATCTACCGAAACAAAACGAAATCTACCGAAACGAAAGGAAACCTACCGAAACGAAACAGATTGTATGATCGAACTCTTTTTATAATAATTGAAAATGGTATCTTAGGCCCCTGTTAAAGTTTACACATATAAATAAAATTCGCCTCCCCTTTGATGTAGGCTTTCGGCTTGACTGATACAAAGTTTTAAGAGTTGGAAAAGGGGGGGGGGGGGGGGGGGGGGTAAGCACAAAGTACATAAATACCATGTGCAATTAGCTTCGGATCCATAAATTTCAGAACGGAAGGTTACAGTCTCACAGGTCAGAGGTCTGGGGAAACACACTAAACGAGGGATGGGGTCGTCGGCGTTGAATCCGACTTTGGGCATAAATACATGTTTCAGTATTTTTTGCTCTAAAGACAAATATATGTATACATGTGGATATTGTGTATTTGTATGTAGTATATCAAACGGTGGATTCTGAATATGTCCTCCCGTTCTCTTTGTGATTTCTGCTTAAAATCTCCTTGTTCATTAGCCTTTTCAGTTTACAAAATGCCCACCTCCTCCTAATATTATTGCATTAAAAAAATATCCGTTTTCCGTCCCGTTTTCAATTCCCCGTCTGAGCAACATCCCAAATGTATAGAGTTTTTCCATTATTGAAAGTACTCGCACCTCAGCAGTTAGAGATAAAATAAGAGGTTAAGTGCTCTTCCTGCTTTCAATTTTCTCAGACACCAGCTTCTTCAAACAATGTATCTATGCCCAAAGGCGGATCCAACGTCGGCGACCCCACCCCTCGTATAGTGTGTTTCCTCAGATCTCTGAGACTGTAACCCTCGGTTCTGAAATGTATGGATCCGAAACTAATTGTACATGGCATTTAATCAACTACGGATATGTACTTTGTGCTTACTCCCCCCTTTCCAACTTTTAAAACTTTGTAACAGTCAAGCCGAAAGCCTACATCAAAGGGGAGGCGAATTTTATTTATATGTGGTAACTTTCACATGGGCCTAAGATACCATTTTTAATTATTATAATTAAAAGAGTTCGGTTATACAATCTGTTTCGTTTCGTTTCGGTGGGTTTCGTTTCGGTAGATTTCGTTTCGTTAGATTTCGTTTCGTTTCGCACTTTACAGGTACCCCCCAATGGTAGGTTATATTGACGAACTAGATCGTTATAACGACCATAGAATTTGCGAAATGCTGACATCAATCGAGATTGTTGAAACCCCTGTACCATCAAGTTGTTTGTCAGTAGCTTGCCTCGATTTAAAAACTGACTATACGCAGAACAAGCTCTTGCGTATCGAATCAGCTGAGAGATATAAACACCATATGCAGGTGATAATGGATTATTGCTACATAAATATGGGAAGTTGACGATGGAGAAGCTGAAATCATCCCGTTTGTCATACAGTTGAGTTGTTAGTTTGCCGTCAATGTCTACTTTCAATAAAATATCCAAGTACATGTATAAAGCAGAAGTGGACGACTCTGTGGTGTCTTTTATTTCGAGCTCACAGGGATATATCGAATCGACATATGAATGAAAGTTATTATTGTTAATAGACAAAACGTCGTCGATATATATAAATGTCGAATTGAAGGCCACAGCAGGAGATATTTTCTTCTCGCATAGAAGATTTTCAATAAATTCTGCTTCATATGAATATAAAAACAGGTCTGCTAACAAAAGAGCACAATTCGTACCCATGAGAATTCCAACAGACTGTTGGAAGACCTGATCACCAAAGACCACGAAGATATTGTCAATGAGGAACTCTACCATATTTTTTATGTCAACTTCAGAGTACTTGTGCGTGGAATCAGAGTAAGTTTTTGGATGGTTGATCACTAGATATTAATATTTCCTTTTTCCATTTTTGTTGAAGAAGCAATTATAAAATGCTAAAGGATGCCTTGGAAAAGATTAACCAAGGTATCGTCACAAGGGGCATCAGAAATACAGACCACATACACGTACCTTATGAACACGGTTGTCTTGAAGAACCAGTTCATTGAAATTTGTTATTGCCCATGATTTTGAATCTGAATGTTCTCCAGAATATGTATCACCGTTTTTCAGAACGTTATCAACAATGAGTGTTCCACCGGAGGCCAGCAAGTCTTTCTCAAATATCATCTAAAATATATATTGATCAATAATATGCACATATATAGTAAACAAATAAGACAAAACAAGAACATTACATACATGTATGAGTTTATCCGACTGTGAAAAAATAATGAACATTTTAATATGCATCTGATTTTTCTTAAAAGAAGGAACATACAAGATGTATCAAACAAAACTTTGAAGCAGCTGCTAAGATAATCATTGAATAAGTAGATTTATGTACAAAATACAGAGCGAATACATGTATTATTACATTTTTATTCAAATATAACTGGTAAATTCATTATACAACAAGAGCAGACCATATATTATAAACCCCGCCTTGTAATATGGCACATATCCCTCCTTATTTGCATCCATGAAGATAACATCAAACTTCGTCTTCTTCTCGGCCAACTTTTCAAGGCTTTCTATTGCTGGTCCTGTTTCAACAATTATGAACATTTGATGAAAAAACTGTGCCTTGTTATTGTTGAATGGATGGCCTGCTAATCGGCTGCTATGGGTAATTGTTTAATGAATGCCCTTTTGAGGGTATCTTTGAATGAATGCTTTTTGGTATGCCCATTATGGGTGATGTTGAATGAATGCCCTTTTGTGGGTGATGTTGAATGAATGCCCAGTTGGGAGTTATGTTGAATGAATGCCATGTTATGTGGGTATTGAATAAATACCCTGTTGTGGGTGATGTTAAAAGAATGCCCTGTTGTGAGTGATGTTCAATATATGCCTTGTTGTAGGTTAATTTGAATAAATGGCCTTTTCAGGGTATCGTTCAATGAATGCTTGATTTGCCCTGTTGTAGGCGATGTTTAATGAATGACGTGTTGTGGGTGATGTTGAATGAATGCTCTGTTGTGTGTGATGTTGAATGAATGCCCTATTGTGGGCGATGTTGAATTAATGCCGTGTTATGGGTTAATTTGAAGGAATGTCCTTTAGTGGGTATCGTTAAATGAATGCTTGTTGATTTGCCCATTGTAGGTGATGCTAATTGATTGATTGTATATTGTTTAACGTCCCTCTCGAGATTATTTCTTGGTGATGTTGAATGAATGCCCAGTTGTGGATGATGTTGAATGAATGTCCTGTTGTGAGTTATGTTGAATGAATGCCATGTTGTGGGCTATTTTGAATAAATCCCCAGTTGGGAGTGATGTTGAATGAATACCTTGTTGTGAATTATTTTGAAAGAATATCCTGTTGTGGGTGATGTTGAATGAATGCCGTGTTGTGGGTTATTTTGAAGGAATGCCTTGTTGTGAATTATTTTGAAAGAATACCCTATTGTGGGTGATGTTGAACGAATGCCGTGTTGTGGGTGATGTTGAACGAATGCCGTGTTGTGGGTTATGTTGAATGAATGCCGTGTTGTAGGTTTTGTTGAATGAATGCCCTGTTGTAGGTTTTGTTGAATGAATGCCCTATTGTGGGTTATGCTGAATTAATGCCGTGTTTTAGGTTTTGTTGAATTAATGCCCTATTGTGGGTTATGCTGAATTATGCCGTGTTTTAGGTTTTGTTGAACGAATGCCCTATTGTAGGTTTTGTTGAATGAATGTCCCATTGTGGGCTATGTTGAATGAATACCCCATTGCGAGCTATTGTTAAATAAATGTCAAGGGGCCGCCATTGTAGGCTCATATCTAAAAGTGGAGCTACGAGCTCAGATGTGTGTACAAAACAATGAAGGCATTCTTTTACAGATGGCATAAAATAATAATTCAAGTTCAATCACATTTCGGGGTACCCGTAAAATGCAAAACAAAATTAAACGAAAAATACCGAAACGAAATAAAATCGAAACAAAATATGACGAAAGAAACGAAACAGATTGTATTACCAAACTCTTTAATTATAATGATGTTAAAATGGCAATATAGGCGATCATCTCAAGACCCTGTGAAAATTGTCCCAAAGAAATTAAATTGCCCCCCCCCCCCCCTCCTTGACTGGTCTCTCGGGTTGACTAACATTTTAAGCAAGCCTTCGGTTAGCATTAAACATTATTTGAAGAAGCTGATATCTAAGAAAGTAAATATTACAGTTATTAACTTTGTGCTTAGCTCCTTTCCCCGCCCCACCTTTTTTTAACGTTTACAACTTTTATAATTTTGCCCGCTTTTTAACTAGCCTTCCGCCGCGTTCAACTGTGTATCTCTATTTATGAAAGGTGAAGATAACGAACAGTGATCAATCCCATAACTCCTATAAACAATACAAAATAGATAGTTGGGCAAACACGGACCCCTGGGCATAGTGCGATGGTGTGACATGACAAAATCCGACAGCACACGCTAATGCTCCAAAGTGCGATGGAGTGACACGCCGAAGTCCGTTGGTTTGTAATCGACACTGTTTTTGTACAGACTGTACCAATCATGTGTTTTTCACTAATATAGGATATATCCTATATGTCCTCGAGCACCTATGTTTTAAGACACACGCAAACACAGATTGTCAAAACTCTTGTTTGTTTAGAATTAACGGGAGTATCCACCCCGGAAGTTGCCTGTTAGTGTATATAACGTTAATGGGATCAGCTGAAAATATATATAGATATACATGTACAAGTTGAACGCGGGAGGGTGGAGGGGCTAGTTAAAAAGAGGGCAAGATTATAAAACTTTTAAAATTTGGGAAGGGAGGGAGCTAAAGACAAAGTAAATATTCGTAGTTGATTAAATTATAACAGGCGCAATCAGTTTTGGATCCAGAAATTTCGGAACGGGGGGTTGGGTTACAGGTCAGAGGTAACATAATAAACGAGGGGGGGGGGGGGGGGGGTTCACCGGTGCTGGATCCGCCTATGGATGAAAATACATGTTTTAGTATTTTTAGCTCTAAATACAAATGTATGTACATGTTGGTTTTTACAAGATAGACAGACAAGTTCTAATAATAAATTGGCACAAATGCTCATAGATAATGATTGTATTCATATAATATGGTACTATTTCATTCTTCCATGAATGAAAGTACTCACACCTCAGCAGTTATAGATGAAATAAGATGTTGCACGTGTTCTTGCTTTCTACTTTTTCAGATACCAGCTTCTTCAAACAAGTTTAATGCTAACCGATGGACCACATAAAATATTTCAGTCAACCCGAGACCACGTCAAAGGAAAGGGGGGGGGGGGGGGGCAATTTCATTTTCATGTGGCAACTTTGACAGGGGCCTGAGATGCTCGCCCATATTACTATTTTAATATCATGTAATTAAGAGTTCGGTAATACAATCTGTTTCGTTTCATTGTTTCGTTACATTCGATTTGAAGTCGTTTCGATTCGGTATGTTTTGTTTCGTTAGGTTTCGTTTCGCATTTTACAGGTACCCCACATTTCGCGATTCTGTGCCTAGCACTTCAAAATTTTATTCAATTTCAAACAATATTAACTGCTATTAAATCATTCACATTAAAATTGTTCAGGCAATTAAAATGGTTACAATAGTGTGTGTGTGCTCATTTTTGTTACGCGGTAGGTTTCTTTAACACATAAATCCATTCGAGAAAATCAATGAATCATTCATTAGATACATATGTACCTGTTATTATTTCTATTTTATTCCCAGCTGGCGATTTGTCAAGAAATGACCGTGCCACATCGGCAATACCTTGGTCAAGCTCTAGAGCCACTACTTTGCCCTCTGCCGGAAGCGCCTCTGCCATCGCCAAAGACGCACACCCGGTAAATAAACCAATTTCAAGAACCATGCGGGCTTTGCTCGCACTGGTTATGGATTTAATTAGTTGGGCTACAAGACAATGATAGAGTAAAATGTAGTTGCAAGATCAAATATTACATGTAAGTACAGTGTATTATGATCTACATACAGTCAAGCAAGACGAAAAACAGGACGCCTTAAAATTAACATAAAAATATGGATACCTTCGCTATTCCCAGAGAGCATTGCAGTATCTACCGAATACGATACCCTGCCTTCTTTGTAGGCATCGCTCCATGGATAAGCCAGTGTATCAGTGATCAAGCTATGAAGGGCTGGACTCGGTGGTATTGTTTGGTCATCACAGTAATTGATCTTTTGCTACCAAAAATAAAATTCAGTTATTGAAATTTTCTGTCTTTGAGAATATATCTGTAACATTTATCTTCGGACATACAGAATTTATATTAACATACATGTGGGAAGTTGACGATGAAGAAGCAGAAGCAATGTCGTTTGTTATAAAGTTGAATTGTTATCATTAGTACAGGGTAAATTGAAGGTGCAATGCAAGAAAAAGTGAGAAAACGGTCTTCAAACAATTAATGAACGAGAGTGTGATTGTTATCCAGAATACCCGTGACATGTCCAGTAATTGTTCAACTGTGACTTGAGTCTACTTGACATCAACAGAAGCAAAACGGAGAAGCACAGGGAAAGTAAAGCATGATTTTGGAGAAAATGCATGCTAAAGCAAACCTACCGTACACCATACATGTATATATATGTAAGTGGTCCGATATGTCCGTTCCAAGTTTTGATTATGCTCACAAATTTCCATTGCAAACTTTTGTTTTGACATCTCGGCTTTGCTGTCGGAATCGACTCGTGACCTTTTATACATGGTCGTGGAAAACCTGAGCGAACATGTTACCCTTTTGGACAATGTCGTCGTATGTGCCCCGTTTGCTTATAATCATAAAATATAACTGGCTTTGAATTCCCAGAACGATTTAGGCTAGACTCCCCATGTAACCTTTGATATTGTCTCGGGCTACTCCTCGTTCTTCATTTCCCCTATACTTTGAATCCCTAGACCTGTCAGTTTGTTGCCCTCTACCTTCATAACCTGAGGTAGGAGAACCTGACCTTGACTGCCTAATATCTTCTGAAGCTGACGGCGAGCAATAGCATGTCGACTTAGCTGGGATGTCTTGACTCTCTTTATTGTCTCTTCTTATGTACTCGGGGGGGGGGATTAATTGCTGACCTACTTCACCATCTCTACACCCTAATACAAACCTCATGATCAATTGTCTCTAAAATATTTCTGGTGAGGTTTCTCACCCAAAGGCTTTCTGAGCTGTGTTCATCACCCGGTCCCCCCCCCCCCCCCCTGTTCCATAGGTTCCTCGGGTCCCCGAGTAATATAATTAAACTCTAATTGTGATGCTGCTCGCAAGGATATCTTTCCGAACCTTTTTCTCCATTCGGAGTATGACCTTGCGGAAAGTTAGTCTTATTCCCCTGCGACGCAATATGTCAATGCATTTCAGGGCTGCCCCGTCCCCGTCCAGAGTCAAACTATGCGCAAACCAACAATCAGGTTCCCCCCAACCATGACATTATGCTATGGTGGAAAATTTCGAGAAAACGGGCCCACTCTATATCGCCATTATACTTGACACCCTTAAACTCTGCAGGAATGCTCCTGCTAATTCCACTTCTACATACTTCCTGGGGGTATAAGACTTGACAACTGAGACCTGTGAGTACTTGATTGTATGGGACTTGGAATATTCCTGGTTTGTCACTCAACACTTGACATAACCGGCTGTCTGTTTTCCAATGTAGTGTGTGAGGCTAATGGGGTTCCAGTGGAATTAGGTTCCCTATAACCCTGCCAATTTCCAATGGGGTTAGTATGGGTGATGGGCATCTTCACATGGGTTCCCCTTATACAACTATAAACTTGCCCACTAACCCCCGAGATTGGATGGTTACTAACACAACCACTAACAACCCCTTATGCCCTGATGATACTAAACCTAATGACATATTACTACACTGTACATATGACAATATATTTATCTATTTTACAATTGTAGATTAATACAATTCATGAATCTAAATTATTCATAAATTAGTTTATTGTTTGCAATATGTCATATTCTTAATAGTCGAGCCATTATATATCAGGGTTTCCCCCATTTTTATATTGTATACTCAAAGTAATCCATGTGCTTCCTTTTTGTGGATTATATACATTTATGGGCTTCCATACATTAGATATATCAATGTGGACAACGATTTTTATGTTGAAATAATTACTAACTCAAGATTTCATATATATCATATAAAGATAAGGTCTGTGGATTATGGTATCTAGGAATGAACCGTTTTTCATACTGTTTATTTAGTATTGAACATGTTAATAGGTACATGTACATGTTATTTTAGGAATGTAATATACACTGTATAATTTTGTAAGACATGAATTTGTAGACATTTAAAAATATGTACCACTTTCCATAATACACTGTCTTCTATTTTTTTTTTTACACGTATTTCTCACAAGCGTCCTCTGGGAGGCCCCTATCCCGTTTGTGTTTACAATGTGTCGTCTTTAATGCGGTATGGAACACCGTAACAGCCATGTTGAATTTGCCAAAATTTTTATAAATTCAAATGGCTATATCTTGAAACGCCCCAACATAAATTTATCAAACAACCTTCATTTACCTTTATTTTATAGAGACTTTCAAAAAATCATAGTGTAGCAAAATCCCTAGAGGGGGAGGTAATGTGTTACTGGCCCATGGTCAACTTTAAGATTCGCAATTTTTTTTAATCCATTGGCCATTATTATATCGCATTAAAACTTAAATCTGAAAGACATATTTCCATGCTGTATTTGAATTTCGCTGGATCCATGGGCACATTCTGAAACTTCTTCACAATGCTCCTTTTATGTTTTCTTTATTAGCATATTCTAATTCTGAATTATTATTTTCGTATTCATGAATAATTTCATATCATTTCATGAGATGGGCGTATTGGTTTCTTTAGGCTGGCGTTAATTATTTCCTCATCCAAATATTTGAATACACAATGCTTTTCAGATCAAAATTTGGCTCCATAACTTTCTCATCCTCCATATCCAGATTGAAAGGTGAAGATAACGAACAAGTGATCAATCACATAACTCCTACAAACCATATAAAATAGATATTTGGGGAAACACGGACCCCTGGACACATCGGAGGTGGGATCAGGTGCCTAGAAGGAGTAAGCATTCCCTGTCAACCGATCACATCCGCCATGAGCCCTATATCCTGATCAGGTTAACGGAGTTATGTGTAGTCAAAATCAGTGTGCCAAGAACGGCACTACAATCGGTATGAAACACGTCAGACAGTATTTGAGTTCGTTCACAGTCATCCAGGTTCAGACACTCGCTATGCATTCCTCCATAATGTTGACTTGATAGTTACATGTACGCATGGCAATGTTTTGTACACTCAAACGGCTGTAAAGTTGAGTGTCATCTGCGGTCCCATGACGGTTTATGGCATACTAGTTGATAACTCTCCTGATTGAAGAGAAGGGGGCCGAGAACAGACCCATGGGGCACTCCGATGAACATTGGTACATCTGAAGACACACTGGTGTTGATGTTCACCGCTTAGATGCGGCCACTTAGGTAAGACTGTACTCAACGGAGTGCTATGTAAGTCAATACAGCCTCCTCACGTAGTCTCTCCGGCAAAAGGGTATGATCGATGGTATCAAATGCCGCACTTAGGTCAAGAAGGACTAGTAGCATAGCGTCACCTTCATCCAGTACTGCTTCTACGTCTGTTTTTATTCGCAGGAGGGCTGTCTCAGTGCTGGTACCGGTCTTATAAGCTGACTGTATATCATTATGTAGACCATTCCTGGTGAGATGACTATAAAGCTTTTGTGCAACAACACGCTCGATGACCTTGCTGATTGGTGGGATATTTGAGACTGGTCAATAGTTACTAAAAGTTCTTATATCAAGTCCAGGCTTTTTCAGACGTAATGTAACAAGTGCACGTTTCAGCTCATTTGGAAAGACCCCGGTTGAAAGTGATGTATTCACCGGTTCAGTAATGGTCGGTAGCACCACAGAGAGAAAAGTGCTGTTCTTCAAGGTCGCAGTTGGGATGGCATCCAGTGAGCAGGTCTTATTAGCACAGCTCCTTATAACCTTGTGCACTTTTTCTTGCGTCTGGATCTTAAAGTAACCAAGATGAGACACTGGTATGTCCACGTCTAGAGAAGCTGTATTGTCATGGAGATCTGAGGCATCGAGACCCTGTCTGATCTTTTCAACTTTGCTGTAGAAGAACTACACAAAATCGTCGGCAATCTGGTCACTGGTAGCCGGTGGTAAGGGAGTCCCTGCATTATAATTCACCAGACTGCTAATAACTCTGAAAGTCTCTTTACTGTCCGCTGTGGTGAGCTTTTCCTGATAATAGCTGGACTTGGAGGAGTTGATCATATGTATCACAGCCCGGGTCTGCTCCGCAAGCATCTGTCTATGCACATCCAGGCCCGAGATCATGGCTTTACGCTCCAACTGTCTTCTCCATTGCCTGGTTTCATGGATTGAGTCATTGTACTACGGTTTGAGGGAGTCGCCTTTGATGGTGATAGTTCGAAGGGGTGCTATGTTGTCCAGAACCTCTTTTGCTTTGGAATCGAAATCTGACAGCAGATCGTCGACATTGCTCCCCTCTTTGATGGAGGACAGCAATTATCCTATCTGCTGTGGCAATATTTCCATGGGGATGCGCTTCAATTGCCTAGCTAGCCGAGTTTTGTTTGCCATGTGTAATGGACAGGTATGGAGTTGGCATGTAAAAGCATAATGGTCTGATATTCCTATATCAATCACAGAGATTGACTTTACTAGTGAGTACATAGGATCATCCCTTGTGAACACGTCCAGAGTGTGTCCAGCTGCATGTGTATTCACAGTACTTTTATTAAACTCTTTAAAAATTTTATTGTGCAATGAAAATACTCTCCCCATCAGAGGACGACATGTTCATATGGCTCAGTACTATAGAGTGAGTGAATATAAACCTGCAGTAGAAGACTACTTACCTGACACTGTCCAATAAGTGAACAAAAGAAACAGACTTCTACGCAAGGCTGGTTATATTGTCAGACTATTCAAAAATAGCCTTATTCATAATTATCATTGTCAATGGGTTTACCTGAGCCTGTCCATTCTCATCTTCACAAGTCAAGGGTTATTGATTCGTTACCTCGCACTAACCCTTGACATCAGTCGCTATTTAAAAGTTGGGCTCGAGAAGAAGGATGACGCAATACGCTAAAATTAATCAGCCAATGGGATTTCTTGTTTCAGATGAAAGTTTGGTAAGGGAATAAACAGAAAGTAAAAAATGGCGTCCGTTGACGAAAAGATATGTGAAAAACATCAAATCGATCATTTGACTGAAAACCAAAAGCTTTCGATATCATGTATCAGAGAAGGAAAAGATGTTTTTATTGGGACTAAAACCGGCAGTGGTAAATCGCTATCTTACGAAGTTGTTCCCATTATTTTGGACAATTTGTTTAATTTGTTAAAACATAGTCGACAAACGTACTTCGACAATCCATCATTTTCATTCGGCTCATACCCCAAAACCTCGTCTAATTGTTTCTTCAAGCAAAAAGAACTCCCGAAAATCAATCGACGGTATCTGTCTTGTACTAATTGGCCACAAATTTTACACCATAATGCCGTCGCCATGCGTGTTTACTGTTTAGTTTTGTTTTCGACCGATTATAAAAGCCGTTGTCTGATTGGTTTGCAGCTTCAGGCTGCAAACCAATCATATGCTTCTTCTCGAGCCCAACTTTTAAATAGCGACTGATGTCAAGGGTTAGTGCGAGGTAACGAATCAATAACCCTTGACTTGTGAAGATGGTCCATTCTTAGAACAAAAGTTGTAATGTATTAAGTAATGGTTATTTTCTAGCATCAAAGTAATATTCACATTATCAAATAGATGGGCGGTCCTTCTGTCACGAGTGCGGGGAGCGCACGAGTGAGAGTAAAACCACCCATCTCTTTGATAATGTGAATTTTACGAGGATGCTAGAAGATAACTGACTTGTCACATATTTCAAAAGCTTCTCATTTTACATTTATTGAACCATACATTCAATACAATGGTAGATTGCCATATACCATCGTCGGACGATGCATGTGTATATAAAATTTAATACGCTTTACCTGTAAAACAGCAAAAGTAACTTAGCGAAAATTGATTATCCCTGTCTATGGCACGCCAAATTCACAAAAATGAGCTAAACATAGTTTCACAGTTGATAAACTAGGTTTATCGACTGTAAACTATAGTTTACGGACCGTAAACTATAGTTAACGACGTTAATCTATATTTCACATCTGTAAACCATGATAGTTAACAGATAATCTATGTTTCACAGGCGTAAACTATAATTAACAATGAAAACAATCATTAGCGATTGCAAAACATAGTTTATCTGATAAATACGGTTTCACGATTGTAAACTACGGTTTACAAGTCTGATAAATATAGTATCACAATTTGTGAAACTAGGATTAACAATTGTGAACTATAGTTAACGAATGTAAATTATAGTTTACAAATGTGAATCTGTATTTATCAGCAAAATCTATTGTTAACGTTTATTTAAAGACAGATAAACTTGGATTAGCATTTGTAAACTATAGTTTACAACCGTTAAATATAGTTTTACGGATGAAAACTATAGTTAACGAATAGTTAATAATATCAACTGTGAAACTATGTTTAGCTCATTTTTGTGAATTTGGCGTGCCATACCTGTCAGTATCAATCACATATTGGTGGCTTCGTAAATAATTTTTCAGGAATTTAATTCTATACATGTATTTGTACAAATGTTTTAAGAAAACATGTATAACAAAAATATTACAGTAGGAAAAGGATTAAAGAATTGCATTAGCAAACTCTTTATAAAATGAGAGAGAGAGAGAGAGAGAGAGAGAGAGAGAGAGAGAGAGAGAGAGAGAGAGAGAGAGAGAGAGAAACGGTCACAGGTATGTGTATATCTGTTACATAACAATTCATGTCTGCTTCAACGCCCATCATCAATCTGCGCACGCTTTACCCGTAAAACAGCAAAACTAAATTAACGAAAACTGATTATCCCTGGCAGTATCTATCACATATTGGTGGCTGTATAACACAAATATTAAAGTGGGGAAAGGATTAAAGACTTACATTAGCAAACTCTTTATAAAATGAAAGAGAAAGAAAGAAAGAGAGAGAACTATTTGTGTATACATGTATTTGTTACATAACACTTCTCGTCTGTTTCATCGATCGGCGCACGCTTTACCCCTGAAACAGCAAAAGTAACTTCACGAAAACTGAATTATCTCTGTCTTGTTTCTATTGTGTAATTCTGATGTTAGTACCGCCCATGCGATATCAAGGTGGGAGGAGCTCGTTTTATCACATATGCGATCAGTTCTTTCTATCACAGAATGGACAGTTTTTTTTACTTATATCCTTTACCTCAAAGTCAGCAGTTTAAGAAAAGTCCAAGGAAGTTACAGTTTAAATTTGGGACGGAAAACTCTGGTACCCATGGTCAGTTTTTAAACAAGGCAAACTACTGACAAAAAAGTTGATGGTACAGGGCTTTCAACAGTCTCGTTTAAAGTCAGTATTTTGCAAATTCTATGGTCGTTATAACGATCTAGTTTGCCAATATACATGTAACCTATCATTGGGTCAAATGCTCACTGACATGTTTCATACCGATTGTTAGACCATTCTTGGCACATTGATTTTGACTACGGATAACTCCGTTTACCTAATCAAGATATAGGGCTCACGGCGAGTGTGAACGGTCGACGGGGGATGCTTACACCTCCAAGGCACAAGATTTCACCTCTGGCGTGTCCAGTGGTTCGTGTTTGCCCAACTACTGTTTTGTATTTGCTTATGGGATTTATGAGCTTGATCACTTTTCGTTATCTTCGCCTTTCCCTTACTGCGTTATCTTCGCCTTTCCCTTACTGGTAGCCATTTAGTCTTATGATATTATTTCCATTTTCTAATATTGCAGTCATACCACCAATATTCCAAATATCTCTCTTTTAAATACTTAGAATTAAATCAATTTGATTGGTAATCTATGTTATCATTCACAAGATTGGGAGCATAGCGTCATTTTTACATTTAATGTTATACATTGAACGAACTTTGCTTTTACTCACTACAAATTTATAAATGCTAGATTGTTTAACCCTTTGGCTCTCCAACAAATGGTGTGTATCACTGCTCTCTATTCTTACATACATGTATACATGGATTTTATCTTCAAAATCAAATACATACACATGTAATTAAAATTAAATGATTCTTATTCGTTTCAATATCAATCTAATTAAAATTAGATCCTTTGATCCGATCATGTATATCGCTACACAAAGCCTTGTGTATCGCTACACAAAGCCTTGTGTAGCGATATTCGTGAGCGGATCAAGGGATTTAATTTTAATTAGATTGTTTCAACATAAAACGCGCTTGCGCGAGTTAAATCTGGTATGATAATAAAAATATCCTCGTGTACCATTAACTTTTTATGCAGAAACGTTATCCTCAAATTCCATGACAAAACATTGATTTTGACTTTTCAATTGCTAGGTTTTTAATTCCGAAAGAGGGCTTTTATTGCACGCGACGTAATCAAAGGTTATTTAAAGCTTTTATATATATATATACACACACACTGGATTGTCTACTGTCAGACGTAAAGTTTCAATAATAGTTCTGTAAAGACTTACAATATGTCTGAAATGTACTCCAGTAAAAAGTATTCAAAATGTACTCCAGTGGCTATATGCATATGGCTTGTATGGTTCATTCTTTCACGTTGCGATGGATTCCGCACATCATATTTTAGATTTGTACCCGATGCAGTTGATACGGAACCGAAAACAGGAATCATGGAGGATTTCCTAAATTGTCAAAGCGTACCTCTTTGTAACACTCGATGTATTATCCATGGTAATTGTCGATCATTCTTTTACAATCGTTTTCAAAAACGATGTATACTAACCGGGACAGTAAATATTTCAACATTGCGAACATCTTTCGGATTTTCATATTACGCCATTGATGGTGAGTATTTGTTAAATACTTATTTCTGATTCAACGTATAATTAAAGTAAATGTTACATTTAAAAAGTTCTAATCCGTTTAGTCTTTAATATAGAAAGCATCCTGGATTTACCGATAATAAATTTTCATTAAGTGAGTTACGAGTCACTATTTATTCTAGATTCCCACTATCACGTTTCGCGGCATGATTGAAATCGTGGTCTTATAATCGTGAAATAATCGTAACAAATCTTGACATCAGTCATGACAATCGTGTTCATCGTTAACTATTAAAAACATTTCTATGATCAACACCATTAATTTTGTCTCCCCTTCCCAGAAGGGGACACTGATTCTTCATCTTACGTTTCTAATACAAACTTTGTCCAGGCCATATCTTTTTGGGGCCTTTGATATTTGTCTACGGATAACTCCGTTTACCTTATCAAGATATAGGGCTCATGGCGGATGTGACCGGTCGACAGGGGATGCTTATTCCTCCTAGGCACCTGGTCCCAACTCTGGCATGTCCAGGGGTTCGTGTTTCCCAACTATCTATTTTTTTATTGCCTTTAGGAGTTGAGATTGATCACTTTTCGTGCAAGAGAAATGCCAAGAACAGAACGCCAGTCTCTATACAACATTTGTAGTTGGTTTATGGGTAATCATGGATAAAATTGGCTGCCCATCAAGGTTCATCACGATGTTACGTCAATTGCATGATGGCATGCAGGCACACGTTCTCGATGATGGCAATCAATCTTCATTCTTTATGCCTACGGAAATTTTTCGGCATCAGATAGCAGGACAAGATCCAAAAAAAACTGAGGTTTTATTTAAGCCGTGCTAACATGTACAGCATCTACACGATGCTGCGGTCAGGCCAACTCCGCCGGTCTGGTCATGTTCGAAGAATGAATGACACACGTATCCCGAAACAGCTGTTGTGCTGGGAGTTAGAAAATGGCTCATGCCCCAGAGGTGGTTAGAAAAGACTCCTTGAAAGTATCACATGGGAAGATCTAGCTCTTGACTGAAGAGCCTTGCGCTCTAGCATGAAGATGGGAGCAAAGACACACGTGGAGAATCGTACCTGCCTGACAAAACAGAAGAGGGCTATGCAAAAGGAGAGAAAAGCATCGATAGCAGCTCCAACCGGACCGTCTTGTCCGGAATGTGGAAGGATGTTCCATGAGAGGATTGGACTTGTCAGCCATCTTCGAACCCACAACACTAAACGCAGAAATTAGCAGAGGTGAATGTATGGTCCTCTTCGACATCAAAGGACGAAAACTACCAATTCGTATCAAAACTGAAATTCCAAAAAACTTCCGCGATTAGCTACGAATGGTCAATTGTGGCGTTCGTATTGCCCGATAGTGGGAACCAGGCATAAAGAATGCCTTTCTAAAGAATGTTTTCAAACAAAAACATTTTATCTCTTTTATCATTTTCAAAAGCAACTACCGGGTATTACGCATACGTGTAATTCTTGTTCCCCCTATCGACCTAGTGGGAAAAAATGCCTAATCTTGAAACTTTTTTCGGACATGATCAACGGTTTCTTGTTCTACTTGCTTCGACTTGATTTTACAAACGCTCTATCTAAAAAAAACACTACCTCTTTCCCTACTTACTTGCTCATTGGATTGACCGCGGTAGTACTGTGGCACAGCGTTCAATCCGTGACCGGAAGGTCGTGAGTTCGAACCCCGCTCGTGCTATGGCCACGTCAAACATGAGACGTTAACATATGTAGTGATTGCTCCTTCGTCAAACGCATGACATCTAGAAGTGAGAAGCACGAGTCTTTCGGATATGATCTTAAAAACGGAGGTCCCATGTCGCTTCGGGCACATTATGGAACCCTCACTGCTACGGCCCTGAGTCTATGCTTGTGGTACTTCAAGTACAGCTGGTGACGTCTCAATATGAGTAAAAAATTCTCGACAAGACTGTTCGTTATCTTCACCTTTCATACGAGTACAGATAAATAAGGATATACAGTAAAACTCTGATAAAGCGAATTTCTGCGGACACTTTATAAAACTTTGCTATATACTTATAGCGAATTCATAATTCAAACATAACGAATTCGTTATAAAACTGATTTGTTCTACATGTATATCAGTTGTATCTGAAAGCAGCAATCGATATACTTGCGTTTGTATTGACTCAAAGAGAAATTAAGCCTTAATATTTTCGAGAAGTATTTCTATAAAAGAAATATACGCACTGATTTATATATAATAATTCATTTTGATGGATTATCAAGTCATGCAAGAACATGTCGAAAGGAAATGTGAACAACATTATGTGCAATACATACAAACAGTCTATCGCAGTTGTCAGTTACTTGTTGCTTTACACAAATAAAGGAGTGCACGATAAAATAAATGCAATCAAACTTCAAATTTAATTAACGAGAATAGTAAACAATAACGACAATATATTTGTTAAATGTATGTGTAAATATTGTTTTGCGTTAACAACCTCTTTTGAAAAAATTCAAACAGAAATTTCGTAATAAGTGTGGATCCTTTATGGCAATAGAAAGCGATTGTTTAAAATCTCAACGAGTTTTAAATGAAAAAAAAAAGCGTTATGAAAGCGTTCATTTTTCATTTAAGGGGAATATGATTGATTGAATATTGAGAGGGACTCTCGATAATATTTCACTCATGTGGAGACGTCACCAATGCCGGTGAAGGGCTGCAAAATTTAGGCCTATGCTCGGCGCTTAAAGGACACATAGCATGTTTTTAAACTTTTTAATTTTTTCAGCAAAATTAATACATTTCATGTCTAAAACTACTTTATATATGTTTTAAATGAAACAGTTTGCGTAGTTTTCGAGTTTGAAAGCGATGAAATTCAAATCTTGCGATATGCATATTTTCTTCGATATTTTACGCGCCATTATCTGTGACGTCATATGCGACCTCGAGCGAGAAGATTAATTTGAAAACAGTTGTTAGCCATTTCATAAACAGATAAGATTTAATTGACAAACAAACAATTATCACATTAACGGCTTGTAAATAACACTGCATCAATGTGTTTTGTGACGCTTAAGGATGTACATGCTGTCAGTAGAAAGGATTAAGACTGTTTATTTTTCAATTTTCGAAGGAAGGTATGCCAGGACAAGCCGTGAATATTTTTGTCGGCACAACAACTTTGCCTTTTAAAAAAACCCAGTAGAATTTGTCCCTGTACTTATTTAAACAAGCACTTGGACAAAGACGTAGATAAACTGCGAGAAAATGGTTCTATCGAAGCTACGCACTGTTACATATAGGCCAACGGCATATGCTTTCCGTTCTGCTCTCAAATTCAATACACACTCGCACCAACTGACCTTCACCTTGTAACAACATATTGGCAGAACTTCACTAGCAATGTCTACCAACTGGTAGTCTTAAAAAAGAAATTTAAAAATAAAAGATAATTGAACTTTCAATTATAAATAATAAAATATGATATTTCACAACTTTGAATTGAATTATAATGCTTTCATTTTTTTTTTTAAAGGAACGAGTACGTGTTTACAACAACAGCACGCCGCGCTCCCATTTCCTAAGTAACAACGTGTATATAACAAAATATAATGATTAATAAAATTGCTTGAATAATATAATTTTAAAGTATTGTGATTTTCACAATAAGTTTGATCATTATTATTATTATTTTCTTTTCGAAATGCACCCGTGGCAGTAGGCCTAGTTGTCAATGATACATAATCGTATCATAATTTAGGCCTATCTAACTTCTCCAAAAATAAATTTAATAATAATTGCACTGTTTATTTTAGAAAAACAACAACGCTAATTACAGTTGTTTACAGAAATGGCATTACCAAATAGTGTTTAGATAGTGATCCCAAGTAAACATTATTTACTCGCAAATTTATGCAGATTTCATACTCGCTTTTCTCGCTACATTTGAGTCGCTATTTGTATGCACTGATGACTAAATGAAATAAGACTCGGGAAATTTGTCAACATCGAAATAAATGTTATCCATGGTAAATAAATTAGGCCCCTAAAATCCGAGTTTTTGAAAATTTCTAACACTACTTTTACAACAAGTTGATCAACGAAGGTCGCATATGACGTCACTGTACCATATGACTACCTATCTAATTAACTAGGCTAATTATCACAATACTTCAGCGAGCGAACTATTACAATTAATTTCTATAAGTATTAGGAAGACAAAACACATATTATTCTGTATACTTTGAAAACACGAGATGTGTCCTTTAAATGGCCATTGAGCAGGGAGGGATTTTTATCGTGCCACACCTGCTGTGACACGGGACCTCGGTTTTTGCGGTCTCATCCGAAGGACCGCCCCGTTTAGTCGCCTCTTACGACAAGCAAGGGGGTATTGAGGATCTATTCTAACCCTGATCCCCACGGGATAGGAATTTACTTCGTTATATCCGTAAATTCGCTATATCCGTGTTCGTTATAGACCCAGATTTTATATAGAATATAAAACGAATTTGCCGGGGAAATCGATTTCACATCGCTATAGCCGTCATTTCGCTATATTCGAGATTTACTGTAAAAAGCACTAAAAATGACCAATGACACGGACAATATGAAATTGTCAAATTTCTGGGACGACCTACATCTTCTTCAGGAAGAAAAGGTATTTATTTAGGAATGAAAAATGAATAAACAAAATAAAAATGCAAATTAACATTAAAACTAAACTACAAAGGCTGAGAAAGAAACAGAGCGTCTACTATTAAGTATAGAATGAGGCAATAAAACTCTCTTCTAAACGAGGGTCTGGGCTGAAGCGAACTAATTAACGTTTACGCTAAATGAAATCATAAACAAAGAACGGGTGTAGTAATTAGTGTAATTAAGCGGTTTGTTTATTTGTTCTATTGACCTGTCATTATAAGTATTTAGTACATAGAGGTGTGAAGCTATAGCACTAGTGATGAATATTTTTTAAAAATGGATACCGATAATGACCGGTCATCAAAACGAGCTTTTTATTGCTCCATGTTACATTCGATTAATTTCAATATGTATACGTTCTGAGTTTTTTGTTCATTTTCTTAACCTGTGTACTTTAGTTAGGTCTATTGCTAGTTTGCAAGTTTATTCACAATTTTAATTTCAACTAAATTTCCCAGTATAACTTCTTTAAAAAATCACTCAGAATATATTAGGACGTGGATGCATTTCAGATTGTATACGGTCTAAAGCTGGCTGGGATTACAACGGAGAACTTCACCATACAGTGAACGGTCTGCTTTGTCAGCGATGGGATCAACAGAGTCCCCATGAACATAGTTATGAAAATCTCGCGGGCCACGACAACTTCTGTCGAAATGTTCACCTGGATTCTAGTGATAACGATGGGCCGTGGTGTTTCACAATGGATTCTAACGTTAGATGGGAATCGTGTGGAATCCCCCTTTGTTGTGAGTATGCAATGATATAGACTTTTTGTGTGAGTCGAATTATATCTCTGTGACTTAAGACTCAAGTTGTCATTTTTAATTTAGTTTGTCACAATTGCGGTATCACCATCAGCGTTAATTAAATCAAATTTAGGTCACCAAGATGCATTCATGCACATTTTATATGATCAAAACTATATCTATTTTCATGTAAAATCATAGCTGCGAACCTTCCCAGCTAGCTTTAAGGTTCTGATTAACATTCAGTTGTTTCCGAGATATCAGTTCTTCTGTTGAACGCTTGGGTGGGTACAATTATTGCGTGGGGCATATACATAAGCCAATAGCATGCATTATCCCGTAGCATCCCCTCACTGAAGTGAGGTGGATGTAACCCCAACCGCCTCCAGTGGTGGCCGCACAATAGCGGATTAACTTTATTTTAACTTGTTAAGTATTGCCCCCTGCTTTAAAAGCAAGTAGAGAGACGCCCAGGTTTTGGAGCAGAAACAGTCATCACATACCATTACCGACTCTCCAGTTCAGCCACAGACAATGGAACAATGTCCCCCACAACATTAACGTTTTGTTTTTGTTTTTTTGCTGAGTGGACAAAACAAGAGTCGGACAACCAAGATGAGCGTTGTGAAAGAACCACAATACATATACGTTAACTCGTTACTGACATTTTAAAATCATAAGGATAAGTCTACTTGCATCGTTGGAAACCCACGGTCGGTCGCTCTCCGTTTATCTCCCGTGGGACACAACGCCGATATTTTCGCATAACTCATTAAAATGCATGACCTTACGTGACCTATCGAGGACCAATGGGGATCGTCGTAAGTATTCCCGGAACTCAAAGTGTCAACTGTAACGACGGCGCCCATGATAGTGTGTGTGGTGTTGTTGTTACACTATCAAAGATATATAGATGAAAACTCCAGATTTGGCACTCAAAATGGCTGAGTGATATTGGCTAATACTTAACTTTCACATGTGCCCCTTTCAGAAATCACTGGTATGTTTATTATCTGTTATTCATCACTGCTACATGGCACGTGCATAAAATCAATCATGCATGATAAATTAAAAAATTAGATGCACATTTGAATTAAAACTTGGTCTTTCAATCCCGTTCACATGTCATTTTGCAATCAGCGTAGGTGAGACATCAGTTGTGTTTACACAATGTAAAGGTCATAATTACTAGTTCAAATTGTGCCGACAACACAACTGGAATAAATTACGGTAGCTTATTACACAAAGAAGTTTAACATACCTATATAAACCGATGAAATATCAAGTCCGTTAAAAAACACATTGCTCCCGTATCATGGACTACGAGTGCTGAACATGTAGACCTGTACATAGACTCGTACGGAGTAGTAAATGCTTGGTAACACAGGCTTTTTCCTCACCTTGTTCCTATAGACACAAATACACCCTCCGCTTCAATAATGCAGAGAAAGCATCTCGCTGAACGTTTGGTAACTTGTCCAACTTAAACGTTGTCAAAATCTTCGTTTCGAAAGCATGTTTTTCTATGCTCCCGAGAACTGGAAATAAGGGACTTTTTCGTTGGTTGAATATCGCAATAAGGAATGGCAAAGCGACCAATCGCATATAGAAGCCGAGACACATCTTCCAGCGAAAAGAGGCGTTGTGTCCCACAGAAGTTAAACGGAGAGCGACCGACCGTGGGTTTCCGACGATGGTCTAACTAAAAACACGGTACCTAATCCTAGAGTGGCATCGAGTTACATTAATACACACTTAGAGAATGACAATACACCCGCCACAATAAGAAGAAGTGAACAACAAAATGTAACTGAGATAATCTGCCTTTGATCAGTTTGTTGTTCAATATCTCATCTCGCCAATATAACACTTACTCTCATTCCATACCTCTCATAGACTTGCCTATCCGCCCTCTTTTTATTAGGTAATTTTAGCTATCGTACGGGGCAATCATACATATTGAAACAAAATGATGTTTCTATTCATTTTGCAGTAATACGTATGAATTGTGGGAATAATTACAGTATATGTTTTTTTACGATTCGGTTTCAAAAACTCTTCCACGGGTTATATTTCATTTTTAAAAATGCATGAGGGCATGAACTGCGAAGTTTCACGCCAGCATATTTCAGGAAGCGCGTTACTGTGGAATTTCACGCCAGCACATTTCAGGAAGCGCGTTACTGTGGAATTTCACGCCAGCATATTTCAGGAAGCACGTAACTGTGGAATTTCACGCCAGCATATTTCAGGAAGCGCGTTACTGTGGAATTTCACGCCAGCATACTGCATGAAGTATGCTGGAGTGAAGCAAAGCAGTTCATGCCCTCATGTATTTTAAAAAATGAAATTCATTTTTATATTTATATTTTACGTTCATCTCTGTCGGAAGATCAGCAGTTAAAATAGTGGTGCTTTATCTATCAATATTCATACGCGCATTGTTCACATTCACGAGGAAATGACTATCGAAGTAATTATTTTCTATTGACTTTGTCTCTTTCAACAACCAGTTGAATGGTATACTTTTGAAAATTTCAGACGATTTCACAAGAAATTGTTCGACGTCATCAAACGGGGTTGATTATTACGGAAAAGCCAACGTGACTAAAACTGGAGCAGCATGTACTTTCTGGTCAGATATCTCGACACATGCCCATCCCTACACTTTTTTAGCGGATCAACATAACTACTGTCGCAACCCCTTTGGAGAAGAGTCTGCCCCGTGGTGTTACACGGGTGCAACCTGGGATTACTTTGATATCAATGCTTGTTAATTCTACAATTAATTAGATTTCATTCATTTGCATTGGTATTTGAAAGATCATAAATTTCATTTTTATTCCATGAGGATGTTTCTCTTGAATCTTTAGAAGAACGATGCATTTTGTTGGTTTCGCCGTGAACTAAAATGACGCTCTGTCATTGGATAAAACGCGACACGTGATTTGATTTGTTATTTATTTCTGATACATATGTACATCTTAAACATATTGGTCCTAAACAAAACACTTATTTTGATTTGTTACTGATTGTCTACAAACTATTATATAAACGAACAGTATTCAACTGAAATTGTCGCAGAGAGAAGAAAAAAACTGACTCGAATCATCAGGAAAAAGCGTGAGGAAGGACACGAGGTTCGACTGGTCTGCAATAAACTTTACGTCGACAATAGGTTCTACCGTCCTAATGCACAGGGTAACGATACCATGCGATAGGAAAACACCGAGAATCAACAAAAAGTATGCTCCTGGAACATTAACCGGCAGATATACCATAAAATCAAAGACCCAGCCTATAAATCATTTATTGACTCGTACGGTATTAGTTTTCTATCAGAGTGTTCGCTTGATGTAGATACTGATGTAAATGACATATTTATCAATGATAGATATTTTTATAGGTGTTTCCCTAGAGAGGTTTTATTCTTATTTACAAAAAAATATAATTACATGAATGTTTGTGTGTGGAACAGGAAGCCATTTTGTACAGGAAGCCATTTTATGGGTAAATCTTCAAAACAGTATTAATTACTGTTGAAGTCCCGTGGGGATCCGGGTTAGAGTAGATCCTCAGTACCCCCTTGCTTGTCGTAAGAGGCGACTAAATGGGACGGTCCTTCGGATGAAACCGGGAAAAAACGAGGTCCCGTGTCACAGCAGGTGTGGTACGATAAAGATCCCTCCCTGCTCAATGGCCATAAGAGCCGAACATAGGCCGACATTTTGCAGCCCTTCACCGGCAGTGGTGACGTCTCCATATGAGTGAAATATTCTCAAGAAGGACGTAAAACAATATTCAATCAATCAATCACTGCCTATCTATTGGATTTGTTTACATCCCACATGAAAATAATGTATTTTACAGGAAAAAGGAAATTGATTTATCTAGTTTACTTATTTAGGATAGATCAAAGTGCATAGAAATAGATTGTGTTTTAATAAGAGGTGATTTCAAATCACGAATAGGCACTTCTCCAGACTTTATGGAATATGATTTTATGGGTATAGAGTTGATTAACTTTACATCACCCGTCATAGATTATAACAGTGATATTCCTATGCCTGGAAGGCAGTCACAGGATGTAGTTGTAAATAGTTTTGATAGGATTTTTTTTTAGATCGTTGTTGTTCAACATGTACACGAGTTTGTAATGGTCATACATTTGGTGATAAAGATGGTAGATATACATTTTTCAATCATTTTGGTGGGAGTGTTAATAGTTTTTCGATTTCATGTAGTGAATTACTTTAATGTTGGAGATTTTTAATGAATGGTCTGACCACGCATCATTACATCTTCACATTTGTGTAAATACACATACCATGCCTAAAATACAAATACACGTTTTGTTAGAATGAAGTGAGATGACTCGATATCATTACAGTAAAACATCAACTGTGTAATCATTTACAACATTCTGATGAAACTTTAGCTAATGTTGAAATGACAATAGACGATATAAACATTTACGCAGATACTTAATGTATTTTTGCTCTATTGTAGCATAGAATTTATCACTGATAATACTAATAATTGTGGGTGGTTTAATGAAAAATGCATAGAGCTTAGAAAAAATTGAAATTATTTAATTTCACACGAACTTATTTTCACCGAAATTTACTGGTGACTTCAAAACGTCATTATAAAAAAAATATGAAAGAAAACTTAACGGTGTATACTTCCGTTACCAGGGAGATCGAATGGAGTACATAAAGAAGAAAAATCCCCAAAAATTGTATCGTATCAGAAAGGACGCATGATTCATGAACCAAATCTACCCGAATACTTTAGTCATTTTCAAGAACTGTCCTCCTTGGATAACAAAGAATCCGCTTATATTAAAACGGACAATTCCGTCTACCCCGAATTCAACGGTCCAACATCAGCTGTGTGATCAAACGTTTGAAAAGGGAGATATTACCTTGAATAGATAATCTTTTAAACAAACATTTTATTGCATATAGTGTACACTTAATTGATATTTTTCATTGGGAAATTCCCTAACACCTGGTTAAAAGGTATTATAACAACAGTTCAAAAAAGGATAATTTCAATTACTGTAATAATTAAAGAGGTATTACACTTGTAAGTTGTTTATCTAAAATATTTACATCTCTACTTAATGAAAGATTGAGTAACTGTTCGAAAAACTACGATATTGTTTCTGACGCCCAATTTGGATTTAAAGCTGGTTAGAGTACAACAGGCTAATCAACCAAAATATTGCGAACGGGAAAAAATGTTTTAACGTTTTGTAGACTATTTGGTTTTAAATTAGCAAAACGTGTCGATGATTGCCAAATGTTGAATGTAATAAAATCTATGTATGTTAATATAAAATCATGTGTAAAACATAGAAATGAGATATCCGTTTTTAACTGCCAACAGGGCTTGATGCAGGGCGAATCTCTGTCTCCAATTTTTATTTTCTCTGTATGTAAATGATATTGAAATGCAATTGATTTGAAGTGAAACAAAGGTTAAGAAATATTACTATAAAAACCCCTCTGCCTTCAAACTTGTTAAACTGTTGTCAACATAAAATGTAAATTGGGAAACTATTTTTATAAGTGTTCAGAATTAAGAGCCGATATCAATATATTATTAAGAGATTATCCTCATCATCATTATTATCATTGCTGGATCCAGTAAATGTTCTACCAAGCCCCTATTTTTGATCCTCACGAAAATATTAACAGCTGTGAAGGAGAAACTTCAAACGTACTGTGCGACTACATATGCCGGATGAGGTGTAAATTAAATGTGGATTCTAAAAAAAATCTCAAGAACCTTCAGTAAACTTGAAATCACAAAACTTTTCTCAAATCAACAACATCAAAACGTATGACTTTTCAACTCTTTACACGATCATTTCTCACGATAAATTAAAGACTAGACTTTTTGACATCATAGACAGTTGCTTCTTCAACAAAAACGGAAAACGCAAATATGCCTATCTAGTGATCAGTCATCCAAAAATTTACTTTGTTAAACGCCACTCTGATTCCATGCACAAGTACCCTGAAGTTGAAATAAAAATATGCTGGAGTTCCTCATTGATAATATCTTCGTGGTCTTTGGTGATCAGGTCTTCAAACAGTCTGTTGGAATCCCTATGGACACGAATTGTGCTCCTTTGTTACATATAACTGACCCGCTTTCATATTCCTATGAAGCAGAATTTATTCAAAAACTTCTACGTGAGAAGGAAAAATCAATTCGACATTTAGATATACCGACGATGTATTATCTACTAACAAAAAATAATTTTTATTCATATGTCGATTCAATATATCCCAGTGAACTCGAAATAAAAAACATCATAGAATCGTCCATTTCTGCTTCATACTTGGATATTTCATTGAAAGTAGACATTAACGGCAAACTGATAACTCAACTGTATGACAAACGGGATGATTTCAGCTTCTCTATCGTCAACTTCCCATATTTATGTAGTAATATCCCATTATTACCTGCATATGGTGTTTATATCTCTCAACTTATTCCATACGTATATTTAATTGCTGTGGATAAAATTTAGAAATTCATTTCAAAATTAAGGATTATCTCCCTCACGCATAGCTCTTATCCTTAGACGAATTTGACTCTAATTTTTTGGCACACTGTTTTCCCCTATAATAGCTCTAAAACTTCATTGTCATTTCGGATTTCAAACATTTCGGTTGAGTATCACTGAAGAGACATTATTTGTCGAAATGCGCATCTGGTGCATCAAAATTGGTACCGTGTAAGTTTTACATACGCAAGAGCTTGTTCTGCGTATGGTCAGTTTTTTTTCATCGAGGCAAGCTACTGACAGACAAGTTGATGGTACAGGGGTTTCAACAGTCTCGATTAAAGTCAGCATTTCGCAAATTCTATGGTCTTTATAACGATCTAATTTGCCAATACAACCTATCATCGGGTCAAATGCTGTCTGACGTGTTTCATACCGATTGTTAGACCATTCTTCGCGCACTGATTTTGACTGCGGATAGCTCCGTTTACCTGATCATTATATAGGGCTCATGGCGGGTGTGACTAATCGAAGGGGATGCTTACTCCTCCTAGGCACCTGATTCCACCTCGGGTATATCCAGGGGTCCGTGTTTGCCCAACTCTATATTTTGTATAGCTTATAGGAGTTATGATCACTGTTCGCTATCTTGGCCTTTCATACATCATTTATCACACTACAGCTTATATAACATGTATTGACGCTTTATTACAATATGAAATTGTAATAATCGTACAATGTAATTATTCCACATAGCCTTCTTTATTGTATCATGCTTTATATGTTAAACATATTGTTATACAAATTACTTTATGTATATACGTTAAATCTGTTGACTGTATCGTTCTTGGTAATAAACAATACAATACAGAAATTTATGGAGTTGTAGTTTTTGCACAATCTTACATATTTATATGATCACTTTTGACGGAAAATGATTAAGAAGGCCACGAAGCTTGCTCTTCAATAATAGAAATAATTCATGTTTCCTGTTAAAGAAATGGAAATAAAACTTAGGGTATTTTTCTAGGTTGGTCGAATCTAACGTTTGATTTTTGTTTAAATATAGTGTATATATATATATATATATATATATATATATATATACACTAGCCGAGGATGTGTTTTATAGAGAGAGAGGGGGGGGGAGTTTAGGAAAACAGCTGACTGCTCCACCTTTCCATTGGGTATCAAACTTTTGTAATATGGGAGTGCACCACTCAAAGGCTTTAATAATGTAATCCATCCTGCTACATAAACATAGTTAGGTACCTAAGCCATAAAATAATAGTGTTTTTTCATCTCGCATTTATTTAAAATAAAACCAAAGATTAGTATTTCTTAGTATTAGCTATCAGTCTTATCTTCCAGAAAAGTTAATCTAAGCTCTAATCCGCCAGACCATGGTAGAATTTAAAATCAAGCATGGTGTATCTGTTTTCATTTTAAATACTTAATATAGACCATGGGCCAGTAACACATCACCCACCCACCCACCCACCCCCCTCTAGGGATTTTTCTACACTATGATTTTTTGAAAGTGTGTATAAAATAAAGGTAAATGAAGGTTGTTTCATAAATTTATGTTGGGATGTTTTCAAGATATGGCCATTTGAATTTATCAAATTTTGGGAAATTCAACATGGCTGTTACGGTGTTCCATACCGCATTAAAGACGACACATTGTAAACACAAACAACGGGATAGGGACTTCCCATAGAGGACATTTGTGAGAAATAAGTATAAAAAATAGAAGACAGTGTATTAAGGATACATATTTTTAAATGTCTACAAATTCATGTCTTACGAAATTATGCAGTGTATACTACATTTCCAAAATAACATGTAGACTACCTATTAACATGTTCAATACTAAATAAACAGTATGAAAAACTGTTCATTCCTAGATACTATACTCCACAGACCTTATCTTTATATGATATATATGCAATCTTGAGTTAGTAAATATAACTTTCAACATAAAAAATCGTTGTCCACATTTCAAAGTCTCATACGATATATCTAATGTATGTAAGCCCATAAATGTATATAATCAATAAAAAGAAAGCGCATGGATTACTTTTGAGTATACAATGCAAAAATGGGGGAAACCCTGATAAATAATGGCTCGACTATTGAGAATATGACATATTACAAACAATAAACTAATTTATGAATAATTCAAATTAATGAATTGTATTAATATACAATTGTAAAATAGATAAATATATTGTCATATGTAATATTGAACACCTTTTCAATTTTCAGCTTACTTATAAAGACGTCACATAAGACAGAGTCCCAGCAATAATAAAGGCATAAATTGTTTACTAGCTTAAAATGGTGCCTTGCATGGTTTCTATCGCTGGTGTTATGATAATTTACAAATATTAATTAGTTACTAGGGGTAAAACTTGAGCATTGACGAAGTTGCGCTGAGTCAAGTGAACTGTAAGACTAAGAGACGTTCACTCAACCTGTGTTCACTATTGACACTTTCCCCGCCCATAAATGTCTGTTCTGTAATAAAGAAACTCCAGTACAAGGAAAAAACACAAACTTGTTAAGTGTGTGACAAAAACAGTAGAAGCCATTTAAAAAACTCTGCATACAAAAAAAGTGACTATAACACAATAAATGAGTTGGTTGATTGTATATTGTTTAACGTAATGCTCGAGGATTTTTCACTCATATGGAAGCGTCACCATTACCGATGAAGGGCTGCAAGATTTAAGCCTATATGCTCGGCGCTTACGGTCATTGAGCAGGAAGAGATATTTATCATGCCACACCTGCTGTGAAACGAGACCTCGGTTTTTGCGATCTTATCCAAAGGACCGCCCCCATTTAGTCACCTATTACAATAAGCAAAGGGGTACTGAGGACCTATTCTAATCTGGATTCCCACGGGACAATGGTTTTCTTGCCCCATTATTCGCCTCTTACGAAAAGCAAAAGGTACCGAGGACCTATCCTTTCTAACCCAGATACCCAAGGGACAACTATAAGTAAAGTTCAGTATATTGATTTGTTTGCTAAAGTAGGGATGTTTTATCCAACCTGTAGAAAAACGTACACTAAGTCCGATGATCTAAACAAGTCAGAACCTAAAATTGATATAATTCTTGAGCAACATGGAAAGGCATTTGACTTTATCCAAATATATGGAGATAAATATCGTGTAGAATTATGTGGTTTAAAGTATGACAAAACTCAGAGAGATACTTGTCATTTACCCCGATTCATATAACAGTGATTACAAAACTTGAAACCTAAATAAACAAGAAGCCCATGGGCCACATCGCTCACCTGAGTCACCTTGGCCCATATCTGAAGACTTACCATATATATTTGCATGTAAAACCTTAGTCCCTATTATGGCCCAAACTACCCTTTGCAAACTTGAAAGCTTTCATGTAAATGTCAACTTCTTTGGCCCAATGGTTCTTGAGAAGAAGATTTTTAAAGCTTTTTCCTATATTTGTATGTAAAACTTTGACCCCCCCCCCCCCACTCGTGGCCCCATCCTACCCCCCGGGGGCCATGATTTGAACAAACTTGAATCTGCACTATGTCAGAAAATTTTCTTGTAAATATCAGCTTTTCTGACTCAGTGGTTATTGAGAAAAAGATTTTAACTATACATTTGTATGTAAAACTTTGATGCCCCTTGTGGCCCCATCCTACCCCCGGGGGCCATGATTTGAACAAACTTGAATCTGCACTATGTCAGAAAGTTTTCATGTAAAAATCAGCTTTTCTGACTCAGTGGTTCTTGAGAAGAAGATTTTTCCTATATATTTGTATGTAAAACTTTGATACCCTATTGTGGCCCCATCCAACCCCAGAAGCCCATGATTTGAACAGACTTGAATCTGCATTATGTCAGGAAGCTTTCATGTAAATCTCAGCTTTTCTGGCTTAGTGGTAAGATTTTTAAAGTTTTTCCCTATATATTTGTATGTAAAACTTTGATCCCCCCTTGTGGCCCCATCCTACCCTCGGGGGCCATGACTTGAACAAACTTGAATCTGCACTATGTCAGAAAGTTTTCATGTAAAAATCAGCTTTTCTGGCTCAGTGGTTCTTGAGAAGATTTTAAAAGATTTTTCCTATATATTTGTATGTAAAACTTTGATCCCCTATTGTGGCCCCATCCGACCCCCGGAGCCCATGATTTGAACAAACTTGAATCTGCATTATGTCAGGAAGCTTTCATGTAAATCTCAGGGGAAAAAAAATTATGAGAGAGAGAGAGAGAGAGAGAGAGAGAGAGAGAGAATAAATATATCAAGAGGCTGTTCAATTGAATAAAAGGTTCCATCCATTCCAGGTTGTGTCAAATTTTGTTTTTTCACCATTTTTATAGAAATGTATTTCAAGGTTTCATAGTTCTTTTTCAAATGAGATATCGCTACTACTATACTTAATGTCTTTTCTGTACACCTCATTGTATATATGTAGTACTTTAACCACAAAAAAAGTGTGTTTTGAATATATTTGTTTAAATTAAGAAAACCCAGCAAAAAGTTTCTTTTTGTAATAGATAACAGATATAGAATACTAATAGGCTTTGTAATCATTGGGTTTACAAATTGCTACACAAGATCTGACATTTTTCACATAGCTTCTGCATGCATGCATGTCATTTGATATCAATTAAACAAAATAAGCAAGATTCAAAATGTGAAATTACTTTGAACAAAACAAAAAAACACAATAAAAAACTTGAAGACTGATAATCTATAATATGCATGATAGATCGAATTTTTTATGAATATATATGTATATCAAATGATATGTCAGAACAATCAATTTGCTATTATTGTACGTACATGTATATGCTTTCATAATTTTGCTGTTGTGTGATAATGAAATATTGTCAAATTAAAAAAATATGTGAAATTACAATTTAGTGTCCTTAGGTGTGTAATCAAGAATGAAGGAGTAAATGATAACCCAGTGGTGGATCCAGAGGGGGGGGGGGGTGCTGGTTCAGGAAATTTTGCTAAAATAAAGTAAAAATAACACATTTTGAGGGTGGACTGCCCTCCCTTGATAACCAAAATTAATGGTAAAATTCCCCTCTCTCAAAAATTCCTGGATCCACCCCTGTAAGCATTAGACAATCATTAATTTGTCATTCCATTATTCATAATTTCTTCATTGGACACATGGAAGCCAACTCTCACATGTGTATATATAGACATAATTCCAATTATTTTGAAAATAAAGAGGTCAAAGTACCAAATTGAATTCAATATAAAATATATAAAGAATATCTTATCATGGATATAAAGATTAAAACATTTCAATCATGTTAAGTAATAGATTTTTAGGTCAATTGATTCTCTCATGTGACCTATTGCTAGTGGTCAGCTTCTGTTGTGACAGTAAACAAAACATCCAAGATTGTAAATATCATGATTCATAGGGTAGAAATTCTGACTCCAGGAGGAACCAAACTTGATATATAGTGTTTATGTGTAAAACATTTAAATTTAGATAACATCTTCCTTAATGCTATTGATGCTTTTAGGTAAAGAAGGAACAGGTAATTGTAAATTTCATGACTTCAGTGATAATAATAATAAAATTTATATACATGCAGCTTTATATAAAACAGTTTATTGCTTTACTTTAAGGCGCTTTACAAGGGCAAGAAGAGGAATGCAACAATAAAATAGAATTAAATGACATTATGACAACTTATACATGTATCTGTAAATTAAATTATCAAAATAAAACACTATGATTAAGATCAATAGCTAAAAGTTGGTTGGTTTTTTGGTTTTTTTTTTAGAATCTAAAGATGTTGATACTAGCTTTAAAATAGATGGAACCAAAATGGTCATAGTAATTACATGTCTTTATGATTTAAAAGAATCCTTCTTTAATTTTGTTGACACTAGAATATTATAAATGATGGATGCATTGTCAAGAAAAACAGAAAGAGATGTACAAAAATTGTGACGCTTGCAACTCCAGGGTTCTGATTCAAGGTCAGATCCAAATAGTGTTAAAAGTGTATATCAAGTTTATAATTGTAAAATGTTTCATCAGTATAGACGCTTTTGGGGGAACGAATTACACCTTATATTATACTTCTACTGAATATTAGAATTTAGCATATAAATGCATGTCTAGAGCAAGAAAAGTTACTGTATTATATAGATTTCATTCATATTGAGGTTAGTAATACATGTACTTTTAACTAAATAACTCAGGTGACTGGTAAGGTCAGTGTCTTGTTGATATTTTTTATGTGTGTATGCATGTACGTGTATGTGTGTGTGTGTGTGAAATACAAAAATATCCATAAAGATTTGTTTCAGAGTTTTGATTAGTGATCAGTTTTAGCAATCATCAACAGCTAGGGTATGAATCTGTACACTCATCTTTGTTAATTTCTAAGCGATTTAAAAAGATTTTGCATTTCAAAAGTAGTCAAGTGTTACGTGAAGGAGATTTGAGGAACATATGTTCCTGCTAAATGTGTGTGATCATACATTTGGGGTGTCAATGGATGGAAAATCATCTGAAGATCGAAGTTTTGAAGAAATTGAAATACTTTTTTGAATATTAATCAATCTTATTTTCATTCTAAAATCATGTACTCAAAGGAATTTTCTTTCAATTACATATGTAAGTGCATTAAATTGAATTATTTTTCTATTTCTGACTTACATTTACAACAGTTATGTTTGTCATTTTGTTTCTCAAAGTAGAAAATATTTTCATGTAGAATTTTCTTCCAAAATTATTATTCCTTAGATTTCAATTTAGAACATTCAAGTAAAAGAAAATAAGACTCTAAAAAAGGAGGTCTCCATGTGACTTGAGAGAAAGAAACGGAAATTATAAATTCTGTGGTGACATTAAATTTCATTTCATAATTTTGCTAGCTATAATAAGGTATGATATGAGATTCAGGGTGGTACATTTATGTGCATACATGTACCTTGTATCTCCAATTGAAAATTGATTGCTTTAAATCAATTTCAACATTATGAATATCCTACAAAAGTAAAACATAATGATTTGAAGTTAAAAAACCACATTGTTTCACTCCTGAAACCTTGACCTCACATGGATATATATTGGTATTTAGTGTTGGTAGGTTTTGGGTGGATTTTGGATAATGTAGTGAATTTCAGTTAGTTGTAGCACAGTAACATTGACCTCACATGGATATATATTGGTATTTAGTGTTGGTAGGTTTTGGTTCTTTTTGGGTGGATTTTGGATAATGTAGTAATTTTCAGTTAGTTGTAGCACAGTAACATGGAGTGAGCTTGCTTGCTTCCTGATATCTAGTCAATCACTTTTTAAGACATATTACATATTTTTCAAACTCGCATTGCACATATTTGTTTACATTTTTGGTAGGAGTGTTTTATATGCTCACTATATATGTCATCTTCATATATATATGTGTGTATATTGTTTGCAAAAAGAGGAGACATCTAAATTCCTAATAAAAATGATAATTACATTTAAATCATAATTGTGCACTACATGTACTTTTTACATGCAAAATCATTTCATATAATTATATGGTTTTTGTACTTTCTGTCCATATCTGTAAGTCTGTCTGTCACAAAGTCTTGTGCATTAAAATGATTCTCCTCCTGTATGGATTATCTGATAAACTTGAAACTTTGTACATGAAACTTTGTACAATGCTTCATTGCCATTTGCAGATGTGCACATTGTTGGGAGAGGATTTATTGTTATCCTAAAAGTTATAGTGGATCGATCCAAGAGGGATGCGGGTGTAAAATAGCTTGTGACCATTTCTCCTATTTGCAAACATATTGGAGAGTCTTTATTTTTTTTTTTTTTTTTTTTTATACAATACTTCATTATTATTTAATGATGTCTAGATTTCTCTGACCCAGGAATCTAATATTTTCCTAAAATCTACAGTGGATCAAAAACAAGTATTTTAAGTGTTGGTTTTTTTTTTTGAATAATCTTTGTAAAATTGCATGTGCATGAAAGTAAAGATGCCAAAATTCAATTACAAAATTAAACATTTCACTGGTTTGTTAAGGTACTCACTACACTAAAGCTTTATGACACTACGTTACAAGATGGCGATTTAAATGTTTTGGGAAAGTATTTGTATCGATCGATTTATTCGTCTATAACACCGTAGCTCAGTGGTTAATTAATAAAGCATTGGGCAAGAGAGAGAGAGAGAGAGAGAGAGAGAGAGAGAGAGAGAGAGAGAGAGCATTGGGCTGGTGAACTAGATCTTGAGCTCAAATCTGCCAGTCTTTTGTTCATGTGTTGAAATACTAATATTTTTGAAAATCATGTTTTTATCCAAATTTGCATTTTTTGCTGTTTTGGCATACATACTTATTGTATATCATCAGATCTTTTTTAAAATATTAAATCAATTTGTGCTGATTTGAGAAACTATTTCCCGGTGTAGTGAGCCACCTTAAATGTAAACATAAAAAGACCCCAGTCTTTGTTTACATAACACAGAATGAAGGCTAAAATATTGCTTTTATTCCTGCATCCAGAAGGTTAAAATTTTGGCTGTGAACACAGATTCAGTTATACTTTTCATGTTTAACATTTAAAAAAATGAAAACAAAATTTTCAAAAAAAACAACGTAAACGTCCTGCTTGATAATTTTTCACTTGTATGGAGACGTCACCATTGCCAGTGAAGGACTGCAAAATTTAGGTCTATGCTCGGTGCTTACGCCCCTTTGAGCAGGGGTGAATTAATATTGTGTCACACATTTAGGTAATGTCATATAACTGTGAACAATGTCTCTAGAGGATTTGGGTGTTGCTCAACCGGAAATTTAATAAATTAATGCATAAGATTGGGCCATACTTCTTTTTGGACTAGAACATCCAGGACTGAACTTTCTTAGGGTCGAGATATCTGTTAATCGTTTATTCGTATTTACCTGTCAAAGTCTTTTTGACGCTTAAGGTATAGGAGAAAGTACTTTGACTTCAGAATGAATGTGATTGTCAGAGGGAGAATGGTGGACCGAAGCATGCATTTTGTAAAATGATTCTTGTGTTGTTAAATCTTCGAGAATCTTGTTGGAGATGTCTGATTCGGTTCACGAAACAACTTAGCATCATCTAGCAGTAGCAGATTTCACCGTAAGCACTTAACACTAATTTTAATATATTGTAAACAAATTGAAACTGTAAGCTAGGCTATTCCAAAATTCCACAACATATCAGAGGAACCGGTGATTTAGCCTGTACATAATGATAAGAGTAGGGGTATATACCCCCCCCCCTAATAAAAGCACTGGGATTACTGAATCAGAATGACAATTGGGATGGGTGACGATAAAAGCAGAATTTTCGAATTATTTTGAAGCGAAGTTTTGAGTAAGAAATGGTGCCATTCCTTTTGGGTTATTTTTTTCATTGGGGATGGTACCATAGGGCCTACTATTATTATTACAGACAAAAATACCGGTTCCTGTGAATATTCACACCTGACGACCTGTAAAGGGTTGTAAATAGTGAATGTGAACAGCTGTATGTAAATAAGTTAGTGTTCTAACTGCATAATTTAATACCGTTCAATTTTATACTGATATTTTTGTGATAGGGTTATATGTATTCAATTAAAATTGCATGGGAAAGAGTTTAGTAATGCAGAGCTCTAATATAATTTAATTTCTCATGTTGTTTAGACATTTATCCATTAACACAAGTATAGGTCTACATAGTTTATGAGTTTAATTACTAGATATAAAGTTAATACCATTCCTTAGCTTGCAAGTACATTCTTAAGAATCATGACAAACAACACTCTTTAAGATACAATTTTCTGTTTTATTACTATATTCATGGGATAAAAGTCCCCATCGTGTGTTTTATTTGAGATATTTATTCCCATTCATGCTCAAATAGGATATTCACTGCCATTTCATGTTCATTATGGGACATTTCCTCCTATGGGACATTGTATCCCATTTTAAATTTAAATATGGGAGTTAAAATCCTATGGGAGAAATTATATTTTTTCTCCCATGGGATTTTTGGTGGGAGTGAAAATCCCCCAAGTGGGATTTTTTTTATTTCAGGTGAAATATCTTAAAAACTACAATAGTTACAAGTGTAAATGTTGGTGCATGTCTTGTGGACATAAAATCCCATCTTTTTTTGTAAAGGGTTTATTTGTATCCTTAATAAAAGGGTTGGCGAAACTCCGGACTTTTGTCGTGTCCAGAGTTAAATGTCGCACTGTTAACTGTAGATTTGTATTTTCTTCAACGTACGTTTCCAAAGTATCTAAAAAAAAAAAGATTGAACATTTACACATTCCCAGAAGAGGTGTTCCAATGTTTCTTCTTCCAATTTACAAAATGTACAGCTTTTTGTATCCTTCCTCTTAATTTTATGCAGGAAAGTGTTTGTAGCCAAAATTCTATTAATAAGTCTATATTGGAACCATTGAAATTTAATTTTTTGTTAACTTAAATGGTAACTTATAAATTGTTCTCCATTCACTTTCTTCAAGTCCAAATAGAGTGTTCCATTTTGTTTTACAGATTGGTTCAGTATCGTTATAGTTCAATATATCATAAATATGTTTTGATTTCTTACAACATGACAATTTATCGATATTAGGTAAAATCAAGGGATTTTGTACCTTAAATGTAGCCCCTTCATTATTTTTTGTTTTCATCCATGCTTTTACTGCTTGTACTATACCCATAAATTCTTTTTAAAAAAATTAATATATACACAAGGATAAATGGATGAAAATTTTTCGTATGTATAAAAAGTACCATCTTCATGTATGATATCATTTACATATTGTATGTTATACTCAAACAGATTTTTATTGAAATATGTTTTTTTTTACCTATCATAATGTTTGGATTTTAAAAAAGTGGTACGTCACCTTTTGCCTTTTCTATAAGAAGGCTGTCTTTCTGAACTAAGTCTATCCAAGCATTAACGACATCTATCCAAAAGACATTTTTGAGTGTTTTTTTTAATCTTATGTATATAATCTATTCCACATGTAGTTAATTTTGTCAAATCAAGCTTGGGAATGAAGAGTTCAAAGCCTTTATCTGTAAAGATTAATTGTCTCATCCAAAAAAATTTTAAAGATGCAATAAAGGCTTTTATATTAATCATTCGTAAACCACCATTTTCATATGTTTTTGTAATGATATCTTTCTTAATGCGGTGGCTAGGACCATCCCATACAAAGGAGTAAAAGAGTTTTTCTAATTCTTTACAAAAAGCATCAGACGGATTAGGAATAGACATCAGAATATGATTTAAAAGAGGTAGCACCAAAGCTTTAAGTACAGTTATCCTTCCTATTGGTGTTAGATATCTTTTACTCCACTGCCTAATAATTGCCTTCATCTGTATGCACAAGTTACAGTTATGGCTTTTGAATTTTTGGAAACTCTTAAGCCCAAGCCAATATTTCAAAAGGAAATCATATGGAAAGGTGCTGGAAAACATAACACCATCAAAGGGAGGATTGCAGAAAATTTCATATTAAGAATTGGGCAAATAGTACAAAGATGGGATGTGGTTGTTGGAGAGATAGCAGACTCTTTATTTCTTGGTCTTGATTTTATGAAAATGCACCATGGTATTGTCAATATGAGAAACATGACCCTAACATTAGATCAAGTAACAATACCCATTACCAAGATCAAAACAGAAAATGTTGAAATATATAGGGTTTGTCATGACCGTATCAAGCTCTATAAAGATCTGGAGCATCCTGGTTGGGTAAAAAGGATCCGAAATAGAATATTTAATCAGGTTAAATATGCTGGACTATGCAAAACACTATTCGTGTCTCTTCATCGGTTACACCGGAATCTAATGGAATTATCGTAGACATTCCCTATCTTCTCACTGCTTTGGGTGATGCATCGGATATTCTGATGCATCATCAAGACAGTGATGATTCAGATTCTTCCGCCGTAAAAGAGCAACAGGACTTTAGATTGAGAGGTCAAAGAAAATACAAAAACATAAATACTTGTCTGACTATTTTCAGGACTAAATTAACAGAACTGCATGTAACTAATCCACATTATCCAAAACCGTTTTAACCAGTTAAAAAAGTAAATAAATAATAATAAAATACTTTCAAAATGTAAATATAGATTTTAAATGCTGTTTATAATGTTATGTATTGTATATGTTAATTATTTTGGTGACATTAAGTCGGATGTTCTGATTTATGTCATCTATGATGGAAGTTAATTAGAATGGGAAGGAATGTAGTTTAATTATGTTCGGGAATCAGATCTATATATAGAAAAACGTAACAATCAGCTGTTAGTTGTACTCATACCCTGGACGAAGATGAATCCTCCTGTCCCTTCCAGAGTTTTCAACTTAGGTGGGTTGTAACTTGTAGTTACCCATCACCATTACTAACTTATTATTTTCCTATCTGCTAACAGCACTTCACAAAAATTCAAGCGCGAGCGCACAAGCGCTTCTTTCACTTTACGTGTGTTGATCTGGTTGTAAATAATTCATGTTCGTTTGAGTGGAACGAAGTTTGCAAAGTTTTTCGTTAAAACTTCATGCCCAGTAGAAATGATCTTTGAATGTTTTTCAATCAGTGTAAAATAAAATGACATAATTGGTTTAGTAAATTAATGTAAAAAAAATATTTACTATGATTTATGCTTTCAAAATTTGAAGGGCAATGATTCTTACTTATGATTAAAGTGTAAATTTTACAGTTTAATTTTTAGGTCGTCGTGGTGGCGGCTCGTAATTGGTATACTGTATTTCTCTTGTTAAATGCCCCAACAATGGTCTTAAGGTAGTTCACTACACTAAAGCTTATACTCTGACACCACGTCACAAGATGGCGATTTAAATGTTTTGTGAAATTATTTGTATCGATCATTTTGTTTGGCTATCATCGTAGCTCAGTGGTTAAAGCATTGGGCTGGTGAACCGCAGATCTCGAGTTCAAATCTCTCAGAGTCTTTTGTTTATATGTGTTGAAATAATTTTGTTTTTGAAAATCACGTTTTTATCGAAATTTGCATATTTTTTGCCTTTTTGGCATATATACTTATTGTATATCATCATATCTTTTATAATTAAATCAATTCGTACTGATTTGAGAAACTATTTCTGGGTGTAGTGGGCCATCTTAAATACAACTTTATAAACGTAAAAAGGTATCAAAACATCAAATCCTATACACCTATCAACACTTCGCCGCGAGTTACGTCCCTTTGCGGGGTCAGTCAAAGGTCAATCGGTGAAAAACCAAGTTTCCTTTCTTTACCTTACCAAATGTAAGATGTTATTATTTTGAATTTTAGCCAATTACCAAGTTTTCATACAAGTTAATGGGTTGCCCCAATCTGGAGCATATTGTAGTTGACTGCAATTGATGGAAAAATAACAGATGTCCAAGCTACAGATAGGAAAATTACAAAGGCCAACGTAGGGAAATACTATTTTTATCCGGGAGATGGCGGACAAGGGACGTAACTTTCGCGAAGTGTTGATACGTGTATTCTGAAAGTAGATCTTGTGTAGATAGACTAAAATGTATCAAAATGGTCAATACTTCAAAGAGTTCTTTCATTGACTGATAGTTTTGAAAAGTTCGGTTCGGATTTTAGTAGGTCATTGCAAGGTACATGCAGTATATGCAATTTATGTAATAAATGATTTTATGCTGACAACTGTACGTACCATATCATTGTTTACCCATGGCAAACCTCAATTATTTACCAATACAGAACCCCGTATGTTACCCCTTAGCGATACTTCATTTTGATTGGCTAAAAGATAGCGTCCCTTTTGTGAAAGATAATCCTGATAGAAGTCTAAGATCACAGAGAATATTTTTATTGCAAAAGTTTTGTTAAAGCCGATTTATTACGGTTTAAGAGTTGCTGCATCGTTTGAGGTTTGCAGTTCTACGCTATGTGAGCGGAACAGGACTTCTACAGGTAAAAAATGACATAAAACTGAGATTTGTTTTGTTTCACGCACAGCCGAGTGTGACCGCCCACAGGAGTTTGAAATTTTATCAATAAAGTCAATAAAATTCACTTGATTGACCAAGCCATGAGCTATGTGTTAGCATAGCGAACAGGAATGAAACGCCGTTTTGTAGAAATCTCGAGTTTCGCTTTGAACCGCCGCGCAATGAATATAACTCGTAAGTATTTATCACTAACAACATTTGCCTACTTAAATTTGCCTCCTAACCCCTCTCTAATTCTGTCAGTATCCACTTTATTCGGTTCCGTGTAAACATTGACTTTTCCGAGGACCCATTGTAATACGTCACATTCACTCCGGGCCTGACATTTTAGTAATCCTTATAATTTAAAGTTAAAAAATAAAATAAAATGCTATTAATCCTTCCACATTTTTTAATCAAATGAAATAAATCACAACATATAAAATTCTTAGCCATATCAATTATTATATTTTGAGGCCAGAAACTATGTTCAGAGTTTAAAAACAAAGGGCGATAATTGTGTAGAAAGTTGCATGTGCGGGAAATCATTGGATTACAAAAATGTCAGGCCCGGAGTGAATGTGACGTATTACAATGGGTCCTCGGTAAAGTCAATGTTTACACGGAACCGAATAAAGTGGATACTGACAGCATTAGTGAGGGGCTAGGTGGCAAATTTAAGTAGGCAAATGTTGTTAGTGATAAATACTTACGAGTTATATTCATTGCGCGGCGGTTCAAAGCGAAACTCGAGATTTCTACAAAACGGCGTTTCATTCCTGTTCGCTATGCTAACGCACAGCTCATGGCTTGGTCAATCAAGTGAATTTTATTGACTTTATTGATAAAATTTCAAACTCCTGTGGACCGACATACTGAACTCTGTCTTTGTTTACAAACATGGCGAAAGTTTTAGTGGTTGGCCACAGTTTCATACGTCGTCCCGAACGATCATTGGGGCAAACTGAAGGATGTATCAATAATTTGGGATTAGATTCATCTTTATGTACAGTGTATTTCTATGGAATTAGCGGTGGAAAGTTAGATACACTGGAAGTTGACTCTTTGTTATTTGAGAAGCTACGGGCATACAGACCGGACATTATCGTGATTCAGCTAGGTGGGAATGATATGTCCATTAAAGCAGTCAGACCAGAAGTCTTTGCATGCAGACTAGTAGACTGGGTTCAATCTTTGACTGAACAATTTTGCTTCATAAAAAACATTGTGGTTTGTGAACTTTTTATTCGCACTAAACCAAGACAGGTTAGTGTTGAATTATACGAGTTTAAGCGAGGCATTGTGAATCAAATGTTAAAGGACATGTTGGAAGACCATCCAAACCTCACATTTTGGCGTCATTTGCGGCTGATGCAAAGTCCCTTGGCTATTTTAAGTGGGGACGGTGTTCACCTCTCTGTGATAGGGACAAAGAAGTTTTATAGGAGCCTTAGATTAGCCGTTCTTCATGCTATACGGTATTCTTTAATATTTGATATTTGTATTGCTCTTGTGAATGGGTCAATAATCAGATTGATGTTGGTGCAATATATATTTTTGCATATATACAATATAGGTTGTATAGTGTTTGAATATTCAGATTGATGTTGGTTCACTAGTACATTTATGCATATATACAATATATGTTGTGTGGCATTTGAATACATTCTGGATTGCTGGGTTTACTTAACTCGGTTCTATGTGAGCTGATACATTGAGAATAACTAGTGTACTTTGACACAGTTTCTTTGTTTTTCTACAGTAAAACTACTACTATACAAGTGTCACATTTGCATCTACAATCAAAAGTTGAACATTATTATCAAAAATGATAATAACATTTACCTATTTAAGATTATGCCTTGTCTATACACTGGTAACTTGGTCAGTGACGTGCTGAATAAACAGTTTGTCTATGCTGGGCAGTTACATATGTGATATTATTTGATACCTATTAAAGGTTTATGATTTGTTTAGCATGGTTCAGGAGTCCTGGGCATGTATTGTTGCATATTTGATATTGTTTGATGCCTATTAAAGGGTTTATGATTTGTTTAGCAAGATTCAGGAGTCTTGGGCTTGTACAGTTACAGATTATTTGGCATGGTATGAATTTATCATGTTGTATACAGTATGTGTATACTGGTACTTTCAGATTTAAGCCTTGTAAGAGGTTGTAGCACTGTATACAGTCAAATAGATGTCAGGTTCACTTCTGAACAAGAATTTATGTCTGAAAATATGTAGTTATATAAAAATTAGCAGGTTAAATTACCTGTACCCTAATTAATGGCATGCAGATATATGCATGTATAGTAGCATGCTAATATTATTTTAGCATGTGCTTAATGAACATTTTGTTATTGTAGATCTTAACCATGGGCCCAAAGAAGAAGTCCGCTGGCACTGAGCCTCCAGCTAAGCGGAGAAGGACTGCACAAAATGGCAATGCTACAAACATTCTAAGTGCAAGTGACACTACAAATAGTGATATAATTCAATCCTTAACTAAAAACATTACAAGTAATATTATGGCAGAATTAGAGAAGGTCGGAGTTCTTCCTACACAGAATCCACAAGTGGAGCAAGCAGGAGGTCCAGATGAAGACAAGCAGCAACGAGTTGAAAGAAATACCAGTGGTACAATGCTGCAAGGTGAACAGATACCTGCATCAGCAGTTTGGGATTTGGAAAGACAGCTACCAAATACACAGGGTAATCAATCCGAATATAATTAAACCTTTGGGGAGACCCCTTCACACTTATGTTACGACAAAGAGAAGATTCTATCAAATGAGTTTGTGCAAATGAGTGATAATTTAGATCCTCCCACAGAGCTGGCGTTTGTTGACTTTCATTTGTCAGTGAAAGACAAAGGAAAAGTTGGGCTATCTTCTAACAAGAAGAAGAAATTTGTCACTATTGAGGAATGGACTGATGCTTTTAATATCTTTAGTTCAGTTTTAAGACAGGGCAGCCCAGGTGATTGAGATCTTCCAGAGTCGTTAGCAGTGTACATGCACTTGATTAGATCTATTCAAAAAGATGGGGGGGGGGGGACTGGTTTCATTATGATGTAACATTTAGGAAGGCCAGACAAGGGGTCTTGACAATGTCTTGGAGGCATGTCGATCAAGTGTTATATAGTCGTGCCCTTATGAAAAAGTTGGGGGGTCCAATCATTCATAGCCAGAATACAAGGTACCAGCTTTTTCGTCCCCATTTGTAAGACAGATATTCGGTCTGCATTTAAAATCCTTCCAGTATCTCCAAAGGACTATGAGCTATTAGGTTTTATGTGGGAGGGTAAATACTACTATGATAGATGTTTACCAATGGGTTGCAGAACTAGTTGTAAGATTTTTGAAGAATTTAGCTCAGCAATAGAATGGATTGCAAGAAATAAGTTAGGAATGAATGCTGTGGTTCACATATTAGATGATTTTCTGTTTATTGAAAGATCTAAATTTTCATGTCTCCAGAAATTCAACGAGTTTCTTGATGTTTGTGGGAATATTGGCATTCCACTTGCAGCAGATAAGACTGTGCTTCCTACGCAGGTTATTAAGTTTGTTGGAATTGAACTTGACGTTAGGCTCAGAGAAACTAGGTTACCTTTGGATAAGATTGAGAAATGCACACAGTTACTTCATTCATTTATGAGTACCGGTAAGGATAGGTGTACGATTAAGGAAATCCAATCGTTGATAGGTACGTTGAACTTCGCTTGCTCAGTCATTCTGCCAGGTCGTGCATTCCTCAGACGCTTTATCAATCTTTTTGATGGGGGTTTACAGCTGACAAGGAGTGTATTTAATAAGACCCTACAAAAATGTTTGCTCTGCTGTGGCTTGGATAGTACACGTTACAAAGGTCACAGTTTTAGGATAGGTGCTGCTACGGTGGCTGCACAGAATGGTTGCACAGATGCGCAAATTAGATCAGTGGGACGCTGGCATTCAAATGCATTTCAGAAATATATCCGATCAAATAACATACCTAGCAATAAGTAATAGTAAATTTTGTCAGAACCCTTGTTTGGCCTAGGATTGTGTATACCTGATGGGGCCGGTATATGCATTGGTACAATATGACACTTCTATTTAACCATGTTACTTGCTTGGACCAGTAACTAGTGCAGTTTTCATGTACGGATTAACATTCTTTTACGTGTTACCTGCTGGGGCCGGTAATGCAGTTGAAGTTCATTATATGTATATCATCATACTGTTGAATTATGTTTTGAGTTATGATCTTTTAAGAGTTAACCTGCTTGAGCTGGTAATATTATTGAAATTAAATTGTATGTACATATCAAAGGTTCACATGTTATCTGCTGGGGCCGGTAACATTATTTTTCTTAAGATTAGTTTAAAATACATGTACATTTTATATTATATCAATAGCCAAGATCTTTGGTACAATGTGCTTTTTATACGCCCGTCTTAAGACGGGACGTATTATGGTATGGCGTTCATGTCCGTCCGTCTGTCTGTCTGTCCGTCCGTCTGTTAGCTTTTTCGTGTCCGACCTGTAACTTAAATACTACAAGGCCTAGAATCATCAAACTTTGTCTGTAGATACATCTTGGGTAGAAAGTGTGTCGCACATTAAAACCAGGTCACTGTGACTTTTCATTAAGAAGATATCCGTCTGTCCGTCCGTCTGTTAGCTTTTTCGTGTCCGACCCGTAACTTAAATACTACAAGGCCTAGAATCATCAAACTTTGTCTGTAGATACATCTTGGGTAGAAGGTGTGTCGCACATTAAAACCAGGTCACTGTGACTTTTCATTAAGAAGATATGGCCATATATGGCAAAAACCTGTCCGGCTCATAACTTGAAAACTATTAGACCTAGAATCACCAAAATTGGTCAACTAATGCATCTTAGGTAGAAGGTGTGTCGCATCCTACTTTAAGGTCACTGTGACATTTAATTAAGTTGATATATAAAAAAATGTTTTAATGGGTACAATCTATACTGTTAACAATATGTGACGGGCGTATCATGTGCCGTGACGGTGGACTTTATTACCAGATAAGGTTATGGATAGTTTTTATGTTTCTTCTAACTTGTTAATGGATGATGTGTTGGCAGTGGCTTTGGTGGGGTCGTTTCAAAGACCATGATTGGCATGATCTTTTCAACTTGTGGGTAATGGACCCCACCTTTGCCCATTATTGGATTGTTGTTAAATATTAACAATATAACTTCTTATTTGTTAGTCCCATATACATGTTACCTTGATTATTATTTGTTTTCTTGACTTACATGGAATGCCAGTAATAGATATGTATTTTATATGTGTAAATTTTACTTCGGTCTGTCAGTTTTTCTGGAAAAATTCAGGGTAATTGTAAATTTTAGTATGTCCATTGTCTAAAGAGAAAGTAAGCTTTTGTATATTTATGTTTTGAATTGCTCGAGTGCAATTTTGTTATTTCTTTTGTATTTGCTTTATTCACATGTGTATTGGATAGTTGCATGTAGTCCTAGGAATATTTTTTGGTAGTTATTTTTTCTATTTGTTCCAATTACATGTTTGAATTGTTGATCAAGATTTATTTGATCAATAAATTTCTTTTTAACATACATAGAGTTTTTGTTGTAAAGTAAGGAGGAGGCATAAAATGTTTAATTATTATTGTATCGGCCTAGAATGACCGATGCCTATAGTTTTAGTGATAATCGCATCATCTTGTAAATTCAAAATTAGATTGTTTTTTATCCGGTGTAATTATTTGTTTCACAAACATTTCATTCCATCTGTCAATGAGAAACACCATTCATTTATAGTATTCTCTATTTAAGATGTGCAACATACGACTATCATGTAATTATGAGGCAGGACCTCGTCTGTTCACTGCATCAACAGCCGACCTTACAATTTTGAATAGGTCACTGAAATCTGCTTACTTTAGGCATTTTAAATAACCGTTACGCTTTGTGTTATGAAGTACTTATGGAGTACCTCGGAACAGATAACATTAATTCTTTGTCACAGGATTTATATTTAAGCAACAACTCACCTGAAACAGTTCAATACTTCTGTTGATTTCCGTTTGTAGTTCTGGAATGACATTTTCTTTTTGAGCAATTTCTTTCGCTTTAAGGAGATGACGGTACGCTGGGTCATACATGTAGTCTTGCATAACAGCCGATATGTTTGATAATATTGAACGCGTACTCGTGACTGAGCAGAATCACACGGGTAAACGCGTTATCGGCTATTCGGTTGTTACAATGTATAGGACATTCGGTTGTTATTGGACATTCGGTAGCTATCGGCTATTCGGTTGTTATCGGACATTCGGTTCAATGATGTTGTATGTTTGGGAAACATAGGTTAAGTTCATACGTGGTTTTTATTGATAAAGACACATTCTGTGCTACAGTAATTGTAATACTAAATAGGTATATGGTCATCCTTTCAACTGCTAAAAGCGCACTTCAAACAAATCTCATTTAAGAGATTAACAGCAAAGAAAATAGAAATTTCGTGATGTATTCTGAAAAAAGAAAACTATCACAAATGTGATACTAGAGCAGTAAAGAATAATATTGTATTTATTCAAGAGGGGATATGGATTTGCATGTTTAGGCTTAGATAATCCTTCAGAAAATGATAGATCGAAATAAACTTACAGTAAGCGAACAGTAAAGTTTATTAAAAACATCGGGTGGGATAAAAACATGTTATCAGCAATACGGTAGATGTCATCGGAAACTTCGGTTTTTCAGTATTTATGTTATCCGAAGTAAGGTTTCCATCGTGGTCCAAAATACCTTATACGGCATTAACTAGACACTAAATTGGTGTTTTAGTGCTAGAAAATTTGTGAAACTCGTGTTGTTAAGTGTCCGGAACGAAGTAATAGAGACTTATAATTATAGCATTTGCGTTGCGTCATCCTCATCTGCTGGGTACTGAGTTGATGGATCTAATGGAAATTAAGAGTTTTTCTGGTGACAATTTGATTGATAATATATTGTTTAACGTCCCTCTCGAGAATGTTTCACTTACATGGAGACGTAACCATTGCAGTTGAAGGGCTGCAAAATTAAGCCTATGCTAGGCGCTTACAGTCTTTGAGCAGGGAGGGATTTTTATAATGCCATACCTGCGGTGACAAGGGAACTTCGTTTAAGCAGTCTCGTCCAAAGTACCGCCCCCATTATTCGCCTCTTACGACAAGCAGGGGATACTTAGGGCCTATTCTAACCAGGATCCACACGGGCAATTTGTATATGTGTGATTAACTGTCAGACAAAATAGTATGATAGTAGATGTAAGATATGGAGCATTTTATACTTGGACTGATGTCAAATTATAAAATGATCGAATAAAAAACTTTTTTACCCAACAATGTGAATTTTTGAAAACATTTTTTTAAAAAATCTAAGACCTCATTGAATCCAAATATTATGCATAGAAGGGGGTCTGAAGAACCCTTGTGGAGGTCCAGTGGGAAGCTCCTGAGTTTTACCAATGAAATCACCTATTTTTTGTGCATAGAAACAGGGTTTATTTTCAATTTCAAAACCCAAAAGAATTCAGAAATTATTTTCTAAAGTGTTTTATTATGCCAACTCATCGTGTGTACGTGGACTGATTTTAAATTCGTTATATGATTTTCCCCGTTGATTTCGACAGCATGGTATAACGTTATTGATGAAAGGTGAAATAACGAACAGTGATCAATCTCAATATAAGCAATACAAAACAGAGAGTTGGGCAAACACGGACACCTAGATATACCAGAGGTGGGATCATGTGCCTAGGTAAACGGAAGTATCCGTTATCAAAATCAGTGAGCCAAGAACGAAGAATATCCTAATCTGTCTACTACATGTACATACACTGTATGCTGTACATTAAAATGATATTCAACATTGTTAATGATTTGAAATTGACTGAATGAACATTATGATGCAGATTAAATCATAAACCAGGATTATATAATGCAGTTATTTTAGGCACACATATCTAAGGTAAAATATATCTTTCTTCTCTCTCTCAAATAATGTGTACGCAGTTGCGTACTTGCGTATAGGTAGTCACGCTCCTGCAGAGTATTATATGTCTCTGTTATAAGATAAAAAGATGCAAAACTCCACGTATTTTTGTATCTGATAGTTATTTTTAATCTAACTTTCATGTAATATACATAGAAAATAAGCAAAGTCCGATGAAGAGATCATAGAACTTCTTTATTAAAGTAAAAAAAAAAAAGGTAATTGATTGTACTTTTTATTAGAAGAGAAGTCTTTATACCTTATTTCATTTAATATACAACTCATTAAATGATCAATGCTGAGTTATTCGTGTGATTCTTACTATCCAACCAAATTACCGATAACCAAATCTGGAGTTTACGATAACAATCAAAACAATCAACCGGATTTCCGATAACGAATTAAAATCAAAACTATTGGTTGTAGATTGGCAAAACTTGTTTCAACGACACTGACCATATCTTATATTGCTGACAGTACGTAATGGTTGATAAAGTGCTGAAAATATCGGGTTGCATTTAATTGCAATAAAAATTGTGACCAATATGCCTAACAAAATTGGTGAATTCTACTATTGTAAATTTCCTATTCTTCTACATCAACACTATAGAATACATCCGCGCATTTGTTCTTGAATTTTAATATTTACGGTTCAACGCAAACCGGTTGTCATGCCCTAAAAGAACGTCAATCACAATGATTTTAAGCAATGAAACTTACCAGTCAGAAACCACTTTCAACCGAGTGTCCAATAACAACCGAATAACCGATAACGCGTTTACCCGTGTGGAATCGGTGACCCTTTGTTTACCTGTGCGCGTTTGTCGTTTCTGGGTGTAGATTACGTAGTCGAGTTAGGTGTCCGTAAGCGTAATGCATGTAAACCACGACTTTACGCACAAGCGGATTTACCACACCAAGACACTCACTCGAAGTCAAACCATATAACTATTAAGATGTAATGTATTTTCCTATGTATTACCTGTGTCAAACATGCCTATGTTGAACCCATGTCATATGTCTGTCTGTCTGTATGCTTTGCATTAAATGTCATGCTACTATTTACTAAATAGTAGTTACATGTTCAAATACCCTCGCTTTGTAATTGCATGATATTCCAACACAGCAAATACGTCAACAATGGCGCTTGTATATGAACATGTAACTACTAACTCCGAGTCTTACCTTCCTACCCGTGCTTTGTATGTCTAGGCGTGGTCTCCTGCTTGTTTAGATAGCGATGTCTAGTGATTATATCTATCAATATACCTTCGCTTCGTAATTACTTGACATTTTAGCACAGCAGGAATGTCAACAATGGCGCTGCGAGCTTTATTCGAACTTTAATCGCGACTTGTTACCGTAATTTATTGTGGGCATTTTGCTTTGCAAAAGAACTTTTTGGTAGCAGTTTACTATTATTTTTTGCTTGCAAAACATTTTAACGCTGTGCTTTTTCTTTTTGTATGCCATACGTAATCTGTCTTCTATTTGGCATAATTTGTTATTTAAAGTTTAAAGAACAAATAAAAGATATTCAAATGAATATTGTTCCCGTGGGGATCCGGGTTAGAATAGGTCCTCAATACCCCCTTGCTTATCGTAAGAGGCGACTAAATGGGGCGTTCTTCGGATGAGACCGCAAAAACCGAGTTCCCGTGTCACAGCAGGTGTGGCACGATAAAGATCTCTCCTCGCTCAATGGCCATAAGTGCCGAGCATAGGCCTAAATTTTGCAGCCCTTCATCGGCAGTGGTCACGTCTCCATATGAGTGAAATATTCTAGAGAGGGACGTTAAACGATATTCAATCAATCAAATGAATATTGTCTTTAATAGTCTATAACAGTAATTTTGTAAACGGATAAAGCTGTTTCATTACAGAACATCTGTTTGATACAAGCTGTTTTGATTGTTATAGACAATATTTACATGGGATATGTCCTTCTTCAACAAATCATTTTTGGAGTGGTGAGGAAGTAGGTTCTATAGGTTATAGAACTAATTAGTTACAAATTGACAACTGTTTCTACTGTAGACTTTATTTAGTATAGTTATTTTCATGTAGCTTTACATGTAAGTTCACTTTACAGACGTTGCAGTGGATTTACGGCCTGCCGTTTTGGACATAATTAGTTAACGTCTGTCTTGTGCAATAGTTACTTGTGGATATATTTTATTATGTGCAGATTTAGCTGTACCCTATATTAGATCATTTTTGCAACCCATTTTTTAGATACGGTCTGCACATTAGTATTAATCCGCAGTGTCCACTAAATAATGTGTTGTTTACAATTAGCAGTACGTTGCTTTCTGCTTTTGAAAATCATTTTATAAGAAGGGGAGGAAGTACAGTAGAAATACTAAGCTATAAGTTATTTATCCACAAGATCAATAGTATATCTTCAGATTAATAGTTTATTAGATTCATTCATTCAGTGTGTACCAATACCGAGTTAGTACTCGGTCATTAAATAGCTGTCAGTCAAAACGTAATCTTTTCAGTTTGAAGAATAAAAGTTTGGGAAAGTATTTTATCACCCAAGCAGTAAAATACTATTTTTCTCCCAACTAAAACAATTAAAACATAGGAAATAATCTGATTGTCTGCAAGATGATAATTTTGAATATGCAAAACATCAATATATTTTAGATACAATTTCCAGGTTAATATTTTACCTGAAAAGTATCTCCATACTAATATTGTCTTTGATAATCTGTAACAGTAATTTTGTTAATAGATAAAGCTGTTTCATAACAGTATGTCTGTTTCTTAATATAAGCTTTGTTGATTGTTTTAGATAATATTTACAAAGTTTAAACAATAAATAGGAGATGCTCATCAAAATATGTTGTCTTTGAGAATTTATAACAGTAATTTGGTTAGCAGATAAAGCTGTTTCGTAACAGTACATTTGTTTCCAAATACAAGCTGTTTTGATTGTTTTAGACAACATTTACAAAGTTAATTCCAAAATGTCTGTGCCCATATGAATGACATCAACACCATAAATGCCTCAAACAAAAAACATACCACCTGAACATTTTTCAGAGGAATCACAATTGGACAAAAATTATTAATCATGGTAGGCATGATGGAACAAAGATTCCGCATCAGATTCGCTAATCTAGACAACAGACTCGCTAATCTAGAAAAAGTGGATGGATAAAATTGAATCGCGGTTGGATGCACAGGTACCAGATGTACAGGCTGGATTAAATCCAGTGCATCCAATGAAAGAAATCCCTAAAAAAAAAACCCAATGGATCAAGCTGTTCACATGCAACAGTCTAAATCATGGGTAGGCACAACAGAAAAATTATGCATCTCAGCACCTCTTCAGTTAAATTCAAAAGGATGTGCCTTATTTAAAAACAATGTGAAAACTGGTGCTGGACCTAGTGATGGCGCTGAGGACCCCTGTGAGAAAATGCTAGAGTCTGTTGGGGAAATGGCTATATCAGCTATATCTCCATTAACTAAGCATTGCACTGATATTATTGAGGGGGTGGATAGAGATAGTAAGGTTCCGCCAGTATCACAGCTGAATGAGACAATGGTCCTGTTGACTGCACTTCCAGTTACTGGTGCAGGGCATAGTGATAGCGCTGATGATCCCAATGAGAAAATGTCAGAGTCAGCTGGGGAAATAGTCGTAATGGCTATGCATCCAGTAACTAAGCTTTGCATTAAGACTATTGAGGGGGTTGAGCATCATAGTGAAGCCATGCCAGTGCCACATGTTGCTGGGACAACATCCATGTCAGATGTATCTCCCTATGTCTCAGAATATCTATTGCCCAGATGGTACAGGTCACATTTTACATCCTCAGACATTCACACGTGGCCTCGCAAACATGCTTTGTGTTTTATGGCATATTCACAAAACAAATGCATCTCGGGCTTACCTATAGAGAACAAGTGCTGGACTATACCTTGATGCGTTGACAATTTAGAAACATCGGTAATCTATTAGTTCATGCCAGAGTTGCTACACCTCTAGTAGAGACACAGGGCTTTACAGATATTGACAACCAAGATGCAATAGAAGAGTTCTTGCAAGTCAATTGTTACACCTTTCGTAGAGATTCCAGGCTTTACAGAAGGAGTGGAACTCTAGGTTGATATTGATTATCCTGAAGAGACTAAGGGCTTTGCATATGACACAGATCATTCCAATGCTACAGTCTTTTTAGGTGATTGCTGTGTCCTGAGATACAGACTGGTCCAATACTACAGTCTCTTGACTGGATTGGTGATTGCTGTCTTTGGATGCAGTTGTTTTTTTGTTAATATCTACAGCTATGGCTGTGGGTATTTAGTTAATTTAAGGGCATGTAGTTATTCTAAGTTGAGTATTTATCTGAACGTGTACAGTATCAATTATACATATCAATGTTATGTTTATGGGCTAATAGTAGTTATTGCCAGAAGTTGCGGTAACTGGTTTGTCCTAAGATATGTAGAACAGTTTGTTATATGGGTTAGCTGTACATGGGTAATCTTAAGGCTACATTAGGTATGGATACTTAACTTAATGTTTTACAATGAGCATTGTCTAGAAACATTAAATTAAATTACACGTTTTCTGAGCATTACTGTAATAAAATATTACACAGAGATACTGTAAGTTTCAGGAAAACAACAAAGTTATTCATGAGTTAAGTATTTCATTTGGACAATTCAGTTTCCTTTTGAAAAGTGTTAAAATAATCTTGATAATATACAGAAATGCTCATGGCTAGTTATATTTCATAGTTAGTATAATACTACTGCAGTAGAGTTAGTGTAATTAGTTTAGTACTTTCGTAAGTTATACCTTTAACAGTGTACCTTACGGTTTTTAGACTCCAGTGTTTGGTATTTATGTGGCAGAATCATTAATTCAATGGAATATAAGATTAAGTATGTATAACATATATTAAAGTTTAGAACAATGGTTTCCAATACACGTTTTTTCTTCCGAATGTTAGGGAATTGAAATGTGCTTTTCTTGTGCAGTTCAAACGTATGGTAAATGATGTTATGTACATGCATAAAACTGCAATTAGCAGACTATTCTCATACAAATCTACAGTTTTTGTACGAATAATGTCTTCATCAAAGTTTATATCTAACATTAGACCCCAGTTATTTCAAAATTGGCAGATGATGCATTCTAGTTTCTAGATTAATGGCAACCCACATATTCTGGCTGAATGTCGATGGTACTACATTTGCTGAATGTCACCACTGGTTCGATGTCGATAATGTGCTTTCACCGTCCAAGTGGGATGTCACGGATCTGGAGGGATATCACGATTCCGGATAAACTTCACCTTTCTGGAGGAATGCCACCGATTTGGATGGATGTCGCCGATCTGGAGGGATACCACATATTTGGATAGATGTCTCCAATTACTCTGGACTGATGTCACCCTTGAGGAATATCGCCATTCTACCTGGGTTTCCAGTTCATGGATATGACAGTTGGACTTGAGAAGTTCAATTCCTGTGATAACCTCCTACATATTTATGCATCTATGTCATTATAAAACGGGGAGGAGTGTAGTCGAGTTAGGTGTCCGTAAATAGACGGGTAATGCGTAGTGAACCACGACTTTGCGCACGAGCGGGTTTCCCGCAGTAAGATACTCACTCGAAGTCAAACCATGTAACCATTCAGATGTAATGTATTTTCCTATGTATTACCTGTGTGTCAGTCATGTCCAACATGCCTGTGTTGAACATCTGCCATATATATGTATGTATGCTTTGCATTGAATGCCATGCTACTATTTACTGAATAGTAGTTACATGTTCATATACCCTCGCTTTGTAATTGCTTGACATTCCAACACAGCAAGAATGTCAACAATTACGTCATCAATTTCACCATAGTGTTTTACAAACATACATAAAACACGTCTTCAATTCCCCCCCCCCCCCCCCTGAAAATGAACTACTAGAAGGAGAGTATGCAAAAAATCAACATGAGCACCCCAAAAATAAGCCCATTTACCTAATACTTTTTCAAGCAAACCTTCAAATTAATATAATCTACACCATGTTATTTTATTAATTGACGTTTAGTTGCACATTCCTCCTGTATATACGTTTTAAATAAATTGAAAAATAAAAGAACAAATATCAAATATATTTGTTATTGATTATATATAATTAAATAGAATCAGAGTGAATCTGAAGCAATAAATCTGTCAAATCAGTAAAAATGTCGATTCATGAATCATTGTCATCCTGTCAGTAATTCCTGCTCATAATCTCCGAGGTCACCAGTTCGGAAAAAAAGCGAAAGAGATGCACTGGGCACGTGTCAGATTTGTAAACAATTTTACATGTCATTTTTATAGAAAATTCACTATCAAATTTCATTTGAGTGGCACATTTGCGTAATTATTGTTTTCTTACACCCCCTCCCCTAAAGTTTCAAATTTAAGGTAAATCATGGTATCTTGTTTAAGAAAATGTACTAAACGATAAAAGAAGCAATACTTTCTTCCACTCCCGGAGAAATCAATGACAAAATCTTTTGATTTCTTGAATTACTTTATGGGGAGATGCTAAACATTTAGACAAGAAAATATTCGCATCTTATGATCAGTCATCCAAAATTACTTCGTTTTAAAAAGCAATACAAGTTATAACTGACGGCAAATAAATTGAAGAATTAAAGAACAAATATTTAATATATTTGTGATTGAATACATATAACTTAATAGAATCAGAGTGAATCTCATTATCTCCGGTGTGCATTGACCTCGAAGGTCACTAGTTCGGAAAAAAGCGAAAGAGAGACATTGAGTACGTGTCAGATTTGTAAACAATTTAACATGCCGATTTGATAGAAAATTCACTATCAAAATTTTATTTGAGTTGCACATTTGCATATTCTTTACTTTCTTACCATTCTTGTCATTCATGAAACGATGTAATATTTTAAAACAAACGACACGTGTAGTTACTCACGTCAGTTTCCGTCTTTGTATAGAACCTCAGCAACCTGATTATGTTCGGCAATCCTCATTCCCATGTCCTGGTATACGACGCAATGGCGGTTTATACGAAACGCTCATTGTAGGTATGATCTCAAACAATATTCCCTTGTTTATTTTTCTAAATTTTTCTTCAGATCTTGGGGATTATATTAGTGTATATACCGATAAGCGTTATTTAGTGCGTAATTGGATTGTTAAAAAAATGCCGTCAGTTACAGCTTGTATTGCTTTAAACACCACTCTGATTCCACGCATAAGTATTCTGAAGTTGAAATAAGAAATATGCTGGAGTTCCTCATTGACAATATCCTCGTGGTCTTTGGTGATCAGCTCTTCCAAAACTCTGTTGGAATTCCATGGGCACGAATTGTACCCCTTTGTTACTGACCTGTTTTTATATTCTCTTACTGTGGCCTTCAAATCGACCTTTAGATATATCGACGACGTTTTATCTATTAACAATAATCATTTTCATTCATATGTCGATTCGATATATCCCAGTGAACTCCAAATAAAAGACACCACAGAGTCCTCCACATCTGCTTTGTACTTAGAACTTAGATATTTTATTGAAAATGAATATTAACGGCAAAAAAAAAAAAATCTTCATGAGAAACAGGATGATTTCAGCTTCTCAATCGTCAACTTCCTACATTTAAGTAGCAATGTTCCCTTATCACCTCCATATAGTGTTTATATATCTCAACTGATTCGATACGGAAGAACTTGGTCAGTATATGATCAGTTTTTAAATCAAGACAGGCTAATGACAAACAAATTGATGTTACAGGGGTTTCAATAGCCTCGTTTAAAATCAGCATTTTGCAAATTCTATGGTTGTTATAATGATCTAGTTTGCCAACACAATTGCAACCTACATGTATCATTGGGTAAAATGCTGCCTGATGTGTTTCATAATTCATACCGATTGTTTGGCCGTTCTTGGCGCACTGACTGTCACTATGGATTACTCCGTTTACCTGATCAAGACAGGGTTCATGGCGGGTGTGACCAGTCGACAGGGGATGCTTAGTCTTCCTAGTCACCTGATTCCACCTCTGGAGTATCCAGGGGTTCGTTTTTGTCAAACTCTTTATTTTGTATTCCTTAGAGAAATTATGAGATTAATCACTATTCGTTATCTTCACCTTTCATAAGATTGACGCAGCGCCGAGATTGAGAATTGAACCCGGTCCTCCTGATTGCGATGCAAGCGCCTTGAACACTTAGGTACCACGACTATTATCTCCTTCATAAACGGCAACAAAAATAATTAGAACCTATTCCTTAGACGAATTTGACTCCACGTTTTTTGGCACGCTGTTTTTGGCTATAATAGCTCTAAAACTTCATTGTTATTTCGGATTTCAAACATTTCGGTTGAGCATTACTGAAGAGACATTATTTGTCGAAATGCGCATCTGGTGCATCAAAATTGGTACCGTATAAGTTTTACATTAGAGTAATAATGTTAGATGAAAATACTAGTTTAATTCATCACATGTCTTTGTCATGACATCACTGAATGGTACATTGCAATTGTCCCTTGGTAAATTACATCACTCAGGTAAACTATAAATTACAAATGAAATGCATAAACATTCAAAAAATTATCTAGCAGGATATACATGTATGTAGAAAGCTCTAAAGATAATCAAACACGTGTCAATTTTGTTATTCCGATCAATTGGTACAATCCTTTCTGAGAATATAGGCCTTCAATTCTCCAACTGATACATGTATCGTAGGTAACTTCATTTCATTTCCTCCCGACCATGTCCTCTTTCCTTCTGACTAACATAACACCGTCACGTATGGGAAGCAACACCTTGAAATTCATGACAAAAATATTAAACAGCAATCAACAATAATACCGATTATCTGACGTTTGTTTGAATCTTTATTTAACATTCATGCGAGAATGTTTCAAATCGTCTCCAGCTGTAGGTGAAGTGCCAGAAAGTGAGACCAATGTTTGACGATCAATGTCGTAACAGTGCGGGTTCTTTACCGTGGCAACGCCTACCATAACCCCTGTACTTTAATACACAATCCAAAAGATCCGTATCTTCACCTGCAATGCCGAGAGCTTAACGGAGAACCTCACTCTACCAATAAATGTAAAAGGTCTTAAGTTTGGCGCGTCGAACCAGGATCTCCAGGTTGCGAAGCTAGCGCCCTAATCACTACGCTACCGCATCAAATCATTTCAAGGTCGGTCTATTATCTTCAAGTTACGTAACAACATTGTGTATACACAATAATACAAACCGTTTTCATATTAAGGTATTCAATGTATAATGACCATATTTCATATCTAATAAATGGATGGTGGAATATTTGTAATCATGGTATCATTTTGAAGGGTCAATCAAATAAAAATAATCCACCATAGGAATTTTCAAAATTTTGTTTACTGCCTGATTTATTTCACCTAGAATTTAACATTGAAGTATATGGGAAAAGCATGTTTTATTACAATATTTTAAAAACAAATTATATTTTCATAATTATCTCTTGGTAGAAAGTTACATATACTTTCTTTTTATGAAAATATGAAATAAAATTAATCATTGACCATACACATTTTTTAAAAATTAGAATTTTCTTATTTTTTACAAAGGGCAGACAACTCTTCCAAAAAGTATTAAGTGCAAAAAGGTCAGCTTCTAATCATTTACCAGTCATGTGAATTTCATCTGCTTCACTTTCATCATTATTTAACAATAAACTTTTATGTTGATCTAAATCCTTCAAAATTGTTCATTATCCTTTCATTATACATGGAATACCTTAACTGGAAAAACAGTATCCAGTATATTATATCTTGCAAGTATTTTCAACAAAGTGTAGTGGAAAAAAGAATATGTAATATAATATACATGTGTACTACAAGATGTACCTGGTGGACAAGGGTGTCTTGTTTGACCATTTCGTTAAAGTGCTTAATATTTTGACCACTTTCACCCTTGTATCCCTCGTTCGAGTAAGGATCCCCGAAGTAAAGAGCGTTGTCCACTATAATAGTTCCGTTTGGAGCCAGAAGCTTGTGTTGAAAAATCATCTGCAAAATCAGTTAACTTGATAAACTGATGTAGTTATAGGTACTACCAAAAGCAAATCGCGTGCTTATTGGACAAGAACGTAATCTTTTCTGTTGATCTAGCAGACATAGTGTTGTGGGTTGAAATAAAGGTTAGGCTTGTTCGACAAAAATATCTTTAGTAATGTGTGACCGAGAGTCATGAACACAGCGTTTTGAAAATACTACTTGAGGGTTAAAGTCCCTTGTACACAATTCTCTCAAAATAAGAGGTTCACAAAACCTACTAGAAATCGAGGACATTCATTGCTATTAGGAAGGGACAATATTGGCAAGAAAATGAACTCTCTCAAGCACATTTTCTTTTTCAAAAGACCAATAGTCTCTAGTGTTTAGATTCAAAATGGTTTGTACATCATATGATCTATTAACCAGATAAAAAGCTAAATTGTTTCATCTCGTAAAAATACACCTTGTAATTCCACTGCTTGATAACTATACGTTGCGTGAGGAAATACTATATAATATGCCATGAAACATCCTGGTACATATTGTAACTTCAAGTCCAGTTTAGAATGAGTAAGAATAACCTTTACTTTCATGAGACATAAGACACGCTGTATATGCCTAACGGACACTTTCCGTTGAAACGGACACTCTCAGGGATTTTTGTTGAAGGAGCAACTGTCTATGATGTCAAAAAGTCAGGCCTTTAATTTATCGTGAGGAATGTTCATTAAAGTGTTGAAAAGTCATACGTTTTGATGTTGTTGATTTGAAAAGTTTTGCGATTTCAAGTTTACTGAAAACAATTTTTTAAAAGAATTTTTTAGAATCCACATTGATTTATACCACTTCTGGCATATGTAGTCGTGCAATAAGTTTGAAGTTTCTCCTTCACAGCTGTTAATATTTTCGTTAGGAGCAAAGATAGGGGCTTGGTAAAACATTTACTGGATCCAGCAATGTATCTTTGTTTGTATTGGTTTTTATGAAGTTTAGGAACCCAGTATAACTACGGTAACTCATATTTATCCGACCCATTGACTGGGATATTAAATGTGTCTAAAGCTGAAGCATGGTTTTGAAGAATTTCATCTATTGAAAGGGCAGTTGGAGTATAAGTACGATTGCCAAAAGTGGAATTAATGCCAAGTTCTTTTAAAATACAGTTGTAATAATGAGCCTTACAATCAAAGATAATGTTATTACAAGATTTGTCAGCTGTACTTTGTAATCGTACTAGATTTTACCTAAGAGGTCTTATCCGATTATACCGAGTTAACGTAACTCTCAATACGTGTCGTTTGAAGTCTAGTATAAAATAGTGCAGATAACGAAAAGTAATTAATATCTTACAGAATACAAAATGAGACTAGGGGAGCCACGGACCCTTGGAAACACCAAAAGTGGGACCAGGTGCCCTGGAGGTATAAGCAACCCCTGTGCCCCGGTCACACCCGCCATGGTAATTCTATCTTGGTCAGGTAAACGGAGTAATCGGTAGTCCAAATCAGTGTGTAAAGAAAGGTTAACAATTAGGATGAAACTCGTCAAACCGAAATCAACTCAGACATGTTGTATTTGCGAATAACGACCAAAGAGATTGCTGACGAGATTGTTCAAAGTCTAGGAACGTATATTTTTCTGTAGTCTGTCGCGGATTAGAAATTCATCATACGCAGAACATGCTCTGAAAATCTTAAATCTTGTCAGGTTTTAAAAGAAAAATTGGTGTTATATTTCTTCTTTCTCCACAATATGTACTCTCTCCCATTGATTGATCTTGACAGGGTCGCTTTCATTTAAGTTATCCAGTTTCTTTAAGATGTAAAGTATTGCGACTTATGAATTAAGTAACAAATATGTTCTTTGGTCAACATCTGTAGAAAGTTGCACAGAAATTGGTATGCCAGGATTTTCGAATTTTAATTTTTTAAATAGATATGTAAAGAATCAATAAACACACATATCTGAGACTTAATTCCGTTTTCCGTGTTCTTCGTACATGTATTTACGAGGTTTGGAGACAGCTATTGTCTTCCCTTTCCATGAATTAGACTACTTTTTCTGATATTTGGTCAGACGCAACTGATTTTGAGCTGGCTTTTGACAAATCATTGGTGCTCAATATCGTCCTTGCTTCAAGGCAAGAGTTAGATATGCATCGATGTTTCCAAAAAAAAAATTCACTAAAGACGTAATAAATTTTTTTTTAGCTCACCAGTGCCGAAGGTTCAAATGAGTATGTCAGATCTAAATTTGTCTGTTGTCGTCTTTTCAACTTTTCACATTTCAATCTTCCCCAGAACTACTTAGCCAATTCCAATCAAACTTTGCACAAATCATCCTTGAATAGAGGAAATTCACGTTTCTTCAAATAAAGGACTATGCCACCTTCAAAGGGGGAGATAGAGAAGACAAGAGACCCACTGGCCCTATCGGTCACCGGATCGAGTATTAATTAAAAGCATCACTAGATTCAAGGGCTATGATATCTATAATACTTTTCCTGTTATGCAATCGAAGCTGAAGTCTAATATTCAGCAGCAATATAAGAGTCAGAACGTCTCTCCCGTGGATCATGAAATTTACAATTTGGTAGTGGCCGTCCTGCTCAAAATGAATATGCAGTTAGTTTTCCTTACAGTTGTAGAGAAGAAGAGTTTTGGAAATAGCTTAATTTTCGGCATTTTGCTCTTCTCCTTAGGTCTCGGAGTACAGGAGTCCTACAATTTACAAAAAGAATTGGAAGAGTAGTTAACATACATATTTAATCACTTCGACCATTTTATTCCCACCCTGGACCTGTAACCCCTACCCCTGGGATCATGAAATTTACATTATTGGTAGAGGCCTTCCTTATCTACATAACTATGAATTTAGTTTTTCTTACCGATGTGCGGTTGAAGCGAATTTTTTTGAAAATACAATACTATTTGCTCCGCCCCCAAGACCGCAGGTGTGCAAGAGTCCTGAAATTTCATTTTATGCCCCCCCCCCCCCCTTATCCCAAAAATGCTTTATACCAAAATTGAAAAGAATTAGAATGGTAGTGATCAAGAACTTAAAGATGTTCCATTGTTAACGCACGACGCACGTAGACCAATAGCAATAGGTCACTCAGGTGACCTAAAATTCGATTTACATACCTTGTAGTATGTGCTATAATTCGATTTATCGGCATCAAGAAAAATCAAATCAAACTCCATCTTTTGGTCGGAGAGTTTTTCCAAAGCATCTTTGGCTGGACCTAAGGATTCAACAATAGTTAATTTGATTGACATCATGCAGTTTATAAATGATTTTAGTGAGAAAAGTAATGATTCTCGTACTTGCTAATGCGTGAAAGTTTCAAAAATGGTTGCGTGATACACGAATGATCTAAACTTGGCTAAATCATATAGCTATGTACCAAATTGACCTTGAAATATGATCTTAATCAAACTATGGGTGATTGTGATCAATGACTTCCGGTACCGCCCTCCTTGTATTTTTAATTGTGCAATATGCCTTGGTTATTTAATTTACATCTTTCACAAAGTATTTGGCTTAAAGAGATTTGCACTTGAGATTTGGAGTAATGTAAATTTTTGGCGAAAATAGGGTTCGGGCCCAAAACGGGCTTGGCTCCTGTGATCATACTAGAGAAAGAAGGTTGGCAACTCGATCTGCTATTTTGATATTTAAAAAAAAACACCAAAAAAAAAAACAACCTGCATCTTGCATGATAATTCCCATCGAAAACAAGAGGCCCACAGGCCTTATGGGTCACCTGAGTACTAGTGAAAAAGTATCACTACTCCCAAGGGCTATGAAATCTAGAAAAAAAATATTTCCTGTTCTGAATATCTAAGCTAAATTTTAATGTTCAGCAACAGTATAAAACAAGATGTGTAGAATTACCACTTTTTTCTACATCCTTTTCTGCTATTCCGAAGTATGCATTTAGATTTTATACAGTATCAGCAAACTTACAGATAAATACTGTATACTAAGTTTGGTCCCACCCTGGGGTCAGAACCTCTACCCTGGAGATCATCAAATTTACAATTTTGGTACAGGACTAGCTGCGCTTTCTAAATATCCATTTAAATTTACAATTTTGGTGGAAGCTTTCCTGCTGTACATCACTAGGCATTTAGTTTTTCTTACAGGTGTGCTGTTGTAGAGAAGATTTTTGAAAATTGGTCAATTTTGGGAAATTTTTGCCCCACCCCCAAGAGTACAAGAATCCTGAAATTTACAATTTATGTCCCTCTTGTCCCACAGGTGCTTCATACCAAATTTGAAAAGAATTGGAATGATAGTTTTCAAGAAGAAATTAAAAATATCTATTGTTCACACATTTAATAACTGACCATTTTGGCCCCACCCTGATACCAAAACCCCTACCCTTGGGACATTAAATTTACAATTTCGGTAAAGGACTACCTTTTTTTTCCTTCTAAATATCCATTTAGTTTCAATTTAGTATCAATAACACTAAAGATGTTTTACACATAAACACTAGATAACAAGTTTGCCCCCCCCCCCTAGGGTCAGAACCCCTACCCCGGGGATCATGAAAGCTATAATTTTGGTAGATGCCTTCCTGCTCTACATAACTATGCATTTAGTTTTTCTTACTCGTGTGCGGTTGTAGAGAAGATTTTTGAAAATTGGTCAATTTTAGGCAGTTTTTGCCCCGCCCTAGAGCCCCAGGTGTGCTGGAGTCCTGAAATTTACAACTTATGCCCCCCCCCCCCCGTTCTAAAGATGCTTCATGCCAAATATGAAAAGAATTGGACTGGTAGTTAAGAAGAAGAAGTTAAAAATGTTCAATTGTTAACGCACGACGGACGACGACAACCAATTGCAATACATATATAGGTCACCTAAGTATACTCAGGTGACCTAAAAATATGAATTATTCACTTACCTACTGGAAGGAATAGCCACTTTAGATCAGTGATTAATTCTATATTAATAGCCAAATAACACCACATCAATCAGACACGTGGAATCAGAAGGCCCCCTGTGTTCATTTGCCGTTATATCTCAATGCAAAGTTAATTATTTACAAATGCAAATTAAGATTAAATTGGGTGATTGAACACCCCTCCTGCCAACTTTTAATTGTCGAATAAAATGGTGCATTGTACAAATGTAAGATTGAAGTGATGTAAATATTACAATTGCGCGTGTTTATCGATATCGCGTCATTTGTATCTATGTACATGCACCATGACAAGGTGCAGTGATTTCATTGGATGTTTTATTCATAGTGGATTGCGTAACGGACTAATAAGCCCAACTTTTATTTAGTGATTGATGTCAAAAGTGCAAAATCAATTCAAGAACAGAAATGGCCGGGTTGCTTTAAAATGTGTTATCTATCAACAACAACAAAAATAAATAAAAACAGAAGCACTTTTAAAATGACATATGTATGAATTATCTTCAATGTTTTTACACCTAAAATCTACAAGGTCTGAAAAATGTCAAGTAAAAGCTGTGAGAAGATTACACAAAGTAGGTACCATGCTTAAAAATTTCAAGTACATGTAATTTTTTCGAAGACTGTCCGATCACTTCCAAAATGACACATGCACATCTTCATTGTGTCCATAACATCTGTACAAAGTTTGAGGAATGTCAAGTAAGAGGTATGAGAGGAGTTGATTACATAAAGTAAGTACCCCCCACCGACACACACATTGTGCAACCCGGCCAAAAATCAACTGGACGACCGTCAGTTATCAAAGAAGAATTGACGTCAGCAGTGTAAAGTCATTGAGGAATGACGTGCGTCAAAACCTTACAGGAATCTCATTGCAGTTTGACATAGGAGTTCCAGCAACGCACAAACTTTTGACAAAATATATAAATGGAAAGAATTTGTACTCGTTATTACATGTAACAAGTGATGAGGGAGGAGAAAGAGTAAATGCTATCGAAGGAAGAACTACACAAATAATTGCCTAAAATATGTTTCCCCTCAAAATGACATCAGACCTTTGTCTGACGTCATTTTGAGGGGGCCAACCGTCTTCATCTATTATAATCAGTTAAGGACATTTGATACCCCAAAGATTTTTTGTAGAATTTTGTAAGGCTATTTGAAAATGTTTTAATATTACTAAAAACTAATATTTACCTTAAATTGTTCCAATGAAACCACCTTTATTTTTGCATTATGCAAATTGTTTTCTTTAAAATTCAATAGAAAAACATTATCTAAAGTTGAAAACCTTAAAAACGATATTTTGTTTGTGCATTTCATATATTAATGACTGTTACGCCGTTGTTTGATCAAATAATAGAAAATCTCGCATAAACCAGCAAAATCCTACTTCAATAACATTATATTTTCAGTTTTGATGTAAGATTTTAAATTGAATGCTTTGTGACAACAGTATATGCTAAATACCCAAAGGTATTGACCTAAAATTATATGGGGGACCAGATATCCTGTACACAAGCAGTTGTATGAATCAAACAAGTTTGAACGAAACTGTTCAATTTACCCAACTTTTACATGTACATACGACTTCGCCCTTCATTTGATGTAAAGTAACTTAAAAATATCTATAACGATATATCTGTTTTCTACATGCATTCAATATATAATATGGAACTTTCGCATCAAAACCAATGTTGTGGATGTCAAGAAAATACACCATCACATGATCAACGAAATCTAAAAATGACTCCCGATCTTCATTCTGAAGGCATAGTCACATTAAACAAAGGTTAAAAAAAATTCTATGAAGACTAAATCAAATACTATATAAGTAATGATAATTTCGTCTTTTTACCCGATGATAAACATAAACCCCCCTCTCTGTATCTCTCTCTCTCTCTCTCTCTCTCTCTCTCTCTCTGTTTTGATAATCACCAAACGCACATTTGACAACATCTACATGGTTATTGCTTTCTTACCCAACATAATATCAACTTTGTTGCCAACAGGTGATTTGTCCAAAAGTGACCTTGCAAGTTCTGCAATATATGGGTCAATTTCACAAGACACGACCCTACCGTCATCCGGAAGTGCTTCCGCAAGTGCTAAGGCAGAACATCCAGTAAATAATCCCAACTCCAGAACACGCTTAATATCCCCCATGCTTACCAGGGATTTAAGAAATTGAACTGCAAAAAAAAAACCAAAAAATATTTTCTTCATGTATCATACAGTGGCATGCGTATCAAGCTCTTACGAACGAAGAACAATTGATATACAAGAATGTTAGCTCATAACGTCATACAGATTGTCGCAACTCAATATTAAGGTTTTGTACATTGTGTAAGTCCCATTCGAGAATTGTTAATTCACGTAGAAACGACAACAGCTTTAGATGAAGTGCAATAAATTTTCACCTACGCATGACGCTTACAGATGGCGGCAGTGAGGACTCTAAATCATAACAAGAGGCCCACAGGCCTTATAGGTCACCTGAATACTAGTGAAAAAATATCATACTCCCACAGGCCTTATCGGTCACCGAAATACTAGTCAAAAAGTTAACTTCCATGGGCTATGAAATCTAGAAAACAATTTCCTGTTCTGAATATCTACATATGTAAGCTAAATTCTAATGTTCAACAACAGTATAAAAGATGTGTTCTTAAAACTTAACTGCCTTCAAAAGTGCATACACTGATGAAAGGCTTTAAATAATAGGTGTATTAACATTAAAACATCAAAAGATATTACTAATTCTGACTCATCCTAAAGTCAAAACCCTGGGTTTTGATTGAAATTCACCATTGTTTTGTACATCCTTTTCTGCTATTCCTAAGTATGCATTTAGATTTTATCAGCAAACTTGCACATAAATACTATATACTAAGATTGGCCCCACTCTGGGGTCAGAACCCTTACTCTGGAGATCATCAAAATTTACAATTTTGGTAAGAGACTACCTGCTCTATGCAAGGTGAAGATAACGAACAGTGATCAAATGAATCTCATAACTCCTATAAACAATACAAAATAGATAGTTAGGCAAACACGGACCCCTGGACACATCAGAGGTAGGATCAGGTGCCTAGGAGGAGTAAGCATCCCCTGTTGACCGGTCACACCTGCCGTGAGCCCTATATCCTGATCTGGTAAACGGAGTTATCCACAGTCAAAATCAGTGTACCAAGAACGGCTTAACAATTGGTATGAAACACGTCAGACAGCATTTGACCAATGATAGGTTGTATTGACGAACTAGCTCGTTATAACGACCATACAATTTGCGAAATGCTGACTTCAATCGAGACTGTTGAAACCCTGCACCATCTATTTAGTTTCAATTTAGTATCAATAGCACTGAAGAAGATGTTATTTAAGGATGCATATGCTCCAATTTTCATTCTATTTTTTTAAATAAAAATATTATTACTACGGTATTCTATGAATTAAAAAAAAAACCAAAAAGCTCTTTTAAACATGTATTTAAAAAATAACAGTTTAAAGATATAAATGAAAATATTTTCAAAAGTCTTCGTCTTTGTTATATAGACAGTCTTTTTGAAACTCTGTCTTTCCGAAAGAAGCCGAGTGCTGACCACGTGACCGTCTTATTAGCATACCGCGCGATAAACAAAACAAAAATGGCGGAAGACGAAGACAAAGACAAGAAAGCGAAATAAAGAGGGAGAGTTGCCACTCTAACGACATTAGAGAGAAAAAGAAGGAAGAAAGAGTACAACCAGAAACTGACAGCAAGTAGAATTTACATTGAAGGAGCAACTGAGAAGTGGAAAAGTCTTCAACAACAGACGAAGAAATGCTCTATCCATTTAGTTTCAATTTAGTACCAAAAGCACTAAAGAAAATATTATTTAAGTGTTTTACACATAAACACTATATAACAAGTTCGGTCCCACCCTGGGGTCAGAACCCCTACCCCGGGAATCATGAAATTTACAATTTTGAATTTCGTAGAGGCCTTCCTACTCTCCATCACCATGCATTTAGTTTTTCTTACACGTGTGCGGTTCCTGAGAACAAGATTTTTGAAAATTGGTCAATTTTGGACAGTTTTTGCCCCGCCCCTATGGCCCCAGGAATTCTGAAATTTATAATGTATGTCCCCCTTGTTCCAAAGATGCTTCATACCAAATATGAAAAGAATTGGTGGTAGTTATCAAGAAGGTAAAAATGTTCAATTGTTAACGCACGACGGACGATAACCGATTGCAAGGTGACCTAAAAACGCATACCGTGACCTCGGTTTAAAGATATCAAGAAGAAGTTTAAAATGTCTATTGTTCACACATTTAATAACTGACCATTTTGGCCCCACCCTGATATCAAACCCCTACCCCTGGGATCATCAAATTTACAATTTTGGTAAAGGAGTACCTGCTCTTTCTAAATATTTATTTAGTTTCAATAGACATGTACATGTAGTATCAACAGCACTAAAGATGTTATTTAACTGTTTTACACGTAAACACTATATACCAAGTTTGGCCCCGCCCTGGGGTCAGAACCCCTACTCCGGGGATCATGAAAGTTACAATTTTGATAGGGGCCTTCTTGCTCTCAATCACCATGCATTTAGTTTTTCTTACATATGTGCGGTTCTTGAGAAGAAGATTTTGAAAATTGGTCAATTTTGGACAGTTTTTGTCCCGCCTCTAAGGCCCCAGGGTGCTGGAGACCTGACATTTACAATTTATGCCCCCTTGTCCCAAAAATGCTTCATACCAAATTTGAGAAGAATTGGTGGTAGTTATCAAAAAGTTAAAAATGTTCAATTGTTAACGCACGACGGACGACAACCGATTGCAAGGTGACCTAAAGACGCCTACCGTAACTAGGTTTAAAGGTCCTACTTAACATGTCGGGTGCTTGGCGAAGGATTATGTTAGATGTCTAAGGTTTTTATGCGGTGCCGGGATTGTGAATCGAATGCAAAGCGAGCGCCCTAACCACTGGGGTGTTCCGACCGGTCATACATAGCATTGTACATATGGAACATAGTTGATCCACCGGCACTGTCACGTGTGTATGACATTGCACTTGTACACCCGATGTAATACCGTGTGCGGGCACGTTAAGTGCGCATAAGTTGACCTAAAAGCAAGACAAAAGTTGCACAACAGCCCCCCCCCCCCCCCGAGTCATCTAAACATAGATCGACATACAATTTTTTTTAATCATTCAGTAGCTCGTGATGTGTACAATAAATTTTATCCTATTTTCCTTAGTTGCATAAATAAGGAGAAAACATCACATATGTAGCTGGGAGATTAATAAAGTTTTTCCAAATAAAAGTTGTCTGGCCCCCTATGTCTACAATCCAACAGCATTCAATTTACAAAGGATGAGCTCTATTAATTTAGGCGAAATTCACACCAAAAGCTCCTTATGGGAACAGGTTAAGATAACGAACAGTGTTCAATCTCCTTATCCTATAACGATTGATTGATTAATTGTATCTTGCTTAACGTCTAGCTCGAGAATTTTTCACTCATGGAGACGTCACCAAGACCGGTGAAGGGCTTAAAATTTAGGCCTCTGCTCGGCGCTTATGGCCATTGAACAGTGAGGGTTCCTTAGCGTGCCACAACTACTGTGACACGGGTCATCCTTTTTTAAGGACATCTCCGAGGACCCGTGACATTCACACTTGATGCCGAGCGTTTGGCGATGGACTGTCACTACCTGTTGTTAACGACTTCGGTCTGTCACGGCCGGGATTCGAACCCCGGACTCCCGCGTGCGTGGCGAACGCTCTAACCTCTCAGCCACCGCGGTTATAACGAATGCAAAATCGAAAATAGGACAATCATGGACTCCTACAAACATAGGAGGTGGTATCAGGTGCCTAGGAAGAGTAAACATCCCCTGCTGACTGATCACACCAGTCACTGAGCCCTCTATCTTGATCAAGTAAATCTGAGGCTTTTTAATAGCAACTTCAGAGTGTTTATGCGTAAAATCAGAATGAGAATAAGAATTGTTTGGATGAATTTCCTACATTGCATTTAGTGCCGTAGACCAGCCCCTGGAACTGACAGGTAAAAAGGCAGTGGGTCAGCATCTATCAGTTTTACTGATATTTAATTTACTTGTTTTAAATGTCTCAGCCCTATCCCTTGGGCCCCCAAAAGGTAGGACCTACGAAATGCACAAGTCCCGATCACGAAACGTGTTAAACATAGCAAGGGGGGGGGGGGGGTGTCGGACACGCAATTTGATTGAGGAAATTAAAAAAAATTCAAACGAAGCCCAGCGACGACTGACGGGCTTACGACGATATCAATACGACGAACTCCGATATCAATAGATCCCCTGAGTGACTCGATTATTGTGAATAACAAGTGTATATAGTCTGAAGTGATCAGAGGGTTGGAATCGACAAGACAGTTTTTAGCATTGGATCAAAATACCTTCTAAATTTCCGGAGAGCATTATTGTAGTGGGTCTGTAACTCAGCTTTCCTTCGTCGTAAGCCATCTGCCAAGGGTGACTGTATGTACTGTCCATCACAAGCTGAAGATCATTGCTAGCTGCTGATGTCATCTGATCACAGTACCTAGCACGTATCTGTTCAATGTAGACGAAAATTGAGCTTTACATTGTACAAACATTTAAACATATTTGAAACAAGGCTTTATTCAGCTGTTATCGTCACAGTATTCTACGTTTCCAGGCTGAAGGTTTTGCAATACAATTGATTGATTGTATACTGTTTAACGTCCCTCTCGAGAAATTTTCACTCGTATGGAGACGTCACAATTGCCGTTGAAGGGCTGCAAAATTTAGGCCTATGCTCGGCGCCTACGACCTTTGAGCAGGGAAGGGGGTTTTATCGTCCCACACCTGCTGTCACGGGGTCTCGGTTTTTGCGGTCTCACCCGATGGACCGCCCCATTTAGTCGCCTCTTACGACAAGCAAGGGGTACTGAGGACCTATATTCTAACGGATCCCCACAGAACACAAGCCTAAAGCAATACCGGGTACCTTACGGGTGCCCTTATTCATTTGAGGGATGTCATTAGATACAGACGATGTATATTTAGATGAGCGAGCGAATATTATTTTTGTAATACCAAGAAATATAATTTCAATCTCTTGTAAATAGATGCAGCAAATCTGACGAACTCGATTACAAATTAATACAATGTATACCCTAAATTATAAAAATCTCAAACAATACATATGGAGAAATTCTTACCACTTTATTCATAACGTTGGTATTTTTAGTGAACAAGTTAAAAATATTCATGAAGCATGCAACTTTAAAAAGTTATTGTACCATGTACATTTAATGGCGACCAATAGTGTGAAAATTGATTTCTAAGAACTTAAAATAAGTTTTGATAACACAACATCTGAATCACGAAATAAATAAAAAAAATAAACCAACAAGATGTGCTTGTGAAACACTGATGCCCCATGAATTACAACAAAGTGGAACCAGGTCAAAGGTCAATGGATGTGTTTTCCCACAAGAAATACAGAGACTACTAACAAACAAGATGACATTACTGGTAAAAGTCGTTATATAAAAAATAATAATAAACCACCTCACTTTCAGTATTATTTTATGCCTTTTTCTATGTATTTATTCTTCTTTGTTTTAGTTTGTTTTTATTGTTTTACGTGTAAGGCGATTTAGTAATTGTCTTAATTAGATAAAGTGCTATATAAATGTATCATAATAATGAATAAATAATGATAGATAATTAACTCGTTTCCCATTACAACCTACATGTATCTTTGGGTCAAATGCTGTCTAACGTGTTTCATACCGATTGTTAGGCCGTTCTTAGCACACTAATGTTGACTACGGATTAATCCGTTTTCCTTATGAAGATCTAGGGTTCATGGCGGGCGTAACCATTCGACAGTGAATGCTTACTTCTCCCAGGCACCTGATGCCACCGCTGGTGTATCCAGGGGTCCATATTTGCCAAACTCTCTGTTTTGCGTTCCTTATAGATGTTATGAGATTGATCACTGATCGTTATCTTCACCTTTATAGGTGTTATGAGATTGATCACTGATCGTTATCTTCACCTTACACATATCAAATATGAATGCTCTACCTCTTGTATTGTAAATGGTATGATCAAAGTTAGAAGGGGCGTAAAAAGTACTTCCCGGCACTTAATCTCAATGAGATTGGTCAAGGCTGGATATTTGGACTGACGCCTCTTCCGAATCTCAGACCAGTGTCACACAATGTGATTCGGTAAATCTTGCCTGAACTTCGGCCGCTTATTGCGCTTATAGTAAAATAGGTGATATTTTACATTTTATTTTTAAAGCTGTATGACCCGATGTTCATGTATTATTTTTGTACATAATTACTTTAAAGCAGATTAATTACTTTATAAAGTTATTAACTTTCCCTTAATTACATGCTTGAAAACATCTGCATGTAAAAGAAAACAGTGCAAATATTATTTAGAAAGTAAATATAGTGGATACATATATAAATCATCCCATAATAGACGTCTATAAATAGACCCACGCGCGTCAGGGGAATCCCAACATGATGTATTAACTCATACTCAACTGTCAAGTTTTAAGGCTGAAAGAGCGTAAAACAACGAATTACTAAGAGGTATTTGATATTTTTATTTCTATTTAACTTATGGTACGGTACTGTTATAATAAAATACACAGCTTTACACAGATAAGACCACCGATGATCTGAAAGTTTGAACTGGTCACGTGACTGTCACTTGAAATGGCAGAGTGACGCGGTTATTTGTAAACATCGATTTAAAATCAAATAATTTGGGTTAAAACAGGTGAAATAATTTATGATATGTCGTACAACCTCATAACTACATACGTGCGATGATTTAATAGCGGTTTTACGAGATGGAAAAAAATATTGTAATTCGGACCATACAGCTTTAACAAATCCATATCTTCATGCACATTTGTCGATGCTTGGAAAAGAGCTAGGGTAGTCCCATTGTACAAAGCAGGTGATGAGCATTTGGTAAATAATTAGAGACAAGTTTCTATTTTACCAGTTGTCAGTAAGATTATTGAACGACATGTCTTCAGTTCCTTTTATGAATATTTATCCACAAACAAATTAATTACAGATAGTAAATCTGGATTTAGGCCAAGTCATTCATGTGAGACAACGTTGAATGGTCTTACTGATAAATTGTTCAAAAACATGGACGATGGAAAACTTACAGGGGTTTTGTTCATTGACTTGCGTAAGGCCTTTGATACAGTCAACCATAAAGTACTTTTGCATAAACTTATGTCTTTTTGGAATTTGTCACAATACTTTTAAATGGTTTCAATCATATCTTACAAATCGTAAGCAATGTGTCAGTTGGAGAAGTATGTTATCTAGAGAAAAAAGTATATCCTTAGGAGTTCCTCAGGGGTCAATTTTAGGACCTTTTTATTTTGTACATTAACGATTATCCAAAATGTCTTTGCACTCTTCAGTTACAATGTATGCAGACGGCATTTCACAGGACGTGCATGATAAATCTGTTGATGTAATTGAATCAAAATTGCAAGAGGACCTTAATTGCATTGCAAAATGGATGCTTAAAATTAAAACTCAGTATAAATCTTCCAAAATCAGAATGTATGCTTATTGGCACGTCTCAAAGGTTACGGAAATGTCGAATGTTAAATATAGATTTTAATGGTGTACAAATTGAATTTGTGAAGCAGGCTGAACTATTAGGTTTTTATAGATAATACTTTATCATGGGATGCACACGTGGGGTTTATTTCTAAGAAAATTGTAGGAAAACTTGCTGTACTTAAGAGAGTGAGTTATTTTATGCCACCAAATGCACTTATAAAGGTTTTTAATATTATTGTGTTTTTTTTCGCATTTTATTTACTGCTGTACTGTCTGGTGTAACGTACAAAATCAGCTGTATTTAGAAAAACAATTCAAACTGCAAAAGAGGGCAGCAAGAATACTTTTAAATATTCGAGATATCAGGACCTCTACTGGCTTTTTATTTTCTTGTTTGAACTGGATGCCAATTAAGGATTATTTTATGTTTAGAAAGGGTGTCTTTCTCTTCAAAGTTTTAAACAATCAAATGTCAAATGACCTAAACGTGTTTAAATATACAAGAGATGTGAGCAGCCGCCAAACCAGGTCGAATGATTATACTTACTTAATCCTCTTCGTGCTAGGAAGCACATAAGGCCTTCACTGAGGATCACCATCTCTGTCTGTCTGCTGCCATGTTCTGAATCCGGCCCCAAGTCCATCCACACTCCTTCATCTCTTTCTCTACTGATCGCCGCCATGTTTCCTTTGGTCTCCCTCTATTTCTCTTTCCTGCTGGTGTCCACCTCATGGCGATCTTTGGGATTGATGTTGCTCCCATCCTGTGGACATGTCCGATCCATTTCCATCGTCTCATCTTGATCATCTCGGATATTGGTGATGTTGACGTTCTCTGATATAGATCTTTGTTGCTGATGGCGTTGGGCCAGAAGACCTTCAGAATCCGTCGTAGGCATTTGGTCTGGAAGACATCCAGTCAGTGGACAATACCTTTGGTCACCTTCCACGACTCGGCACCATATAGGAGGACTCCAATGATGTTACTCTTGAATATCCTGATCTTGGTCTTGATGCTGATGGCTGTTGACTTCCAGATGTTCCTCAGGCTTGTGAAGGCTGCTCTTGCTTTGGCTATTCTGCTCTCTACATCAGATGTTGAATCCCCATCGGCTGTGATCTTACTGCCGAGGTAAACAAACTCTGATACTTCCTCTACTACGTTGTTCCCAATATTCACTTCTCTTTCTGTTTTGTTGTTAACTTTCATGATCTTCGTCTTTCCGACGTTGATGTTGAGACCTATCTGGCTGCCGTAGTTTGTCAAGTCGGTTGTCTTCCCTTGGATGTGTTGGAAACGATGAGCCAGGATTGCAATGTCATCTGCGAAGTCTAGATCTTCTAGAGACTTTTCAAATGTCCAAAGCAATCCCCTGTTGTTCTGACTGGTTGTCTTCTTCATCACCCAGTCAATACACATCACAAAAAGTAGGGGAGATAGTAAACATTCCTGTCTCACTCCAGTCTGTAGTGGGAATCTGTTCGTGAGGTTTGTGGCACAGATCACTCTGGCCTGGAAGTCCTGATAGAGCATCTTGATGATGGATATGATCTTGTCTGGTATTCCGTAGTGTGCCATGATCTTCCACATTTCAGGTCGATGGATACTGTCAAATGCCTTGGCGAAGTCTATGAAATTGGCATATACTGTGGCGTTCCATTCGTTACTCTGTTCCATAATCTGTCTCAATGTGAAGATATGGTCTGCGCATGACCTTCCTCTCCGAAACCCTGCCTGCTCATTCCGTAGGAGAGGGTCCACCATGTCTGTTATTCTGTTCAAGATGACTCTGCAGAGGACCTTGCTTGTGATAGACAGTAGCATGATTCCCCTCCAGTTGTTGGTGTCTGTCAGGTCTCCTTTCTTGGGCAGCTTCACAATCAGGCCAATTTTCCATTGGCTGGGTGCTGTCTCTGTCTCCCAGATGTTCTACAGGATATCCGTCAGTACTCTTGGTGTTACCACGTCCTCTGCTTTCAGCATCTCTGCGTGTACCTGGTCACATCCCGGTGCTTTTCCATTTTTTTGAGGGTCCTGATGGCTTTGGTGACCTCTTCCAGTGTTGGTTTATGATTATATGTCTAATTTATTATATTTACCATGAGCTAAAACTGAAAATTATAAACGTTCATACAGCTACTCTTCTGCATTCCTTTGGAACAAAATGTTCGAGACTCTGGTTTGGTTGGCATTTTTAAAGCTGTGTATTTGATGGAATATTTTAATAGAAGTAGCACTTAAACATCGTGCGTTCGTCTTTTTGTTCAGGTGTGCTAAATGTAGTTGTGATATGTTACTGTGTGTGTGTGTGTCTTATGCTATTTGTTTCTTCTTCCTTTTATATCATATTTAGATAATAATTAAGGTCTTCCGTAACAACGGAAGACCTTCTACTGATTGTGCTGGTTAAGATTATTCTTATTATTCTTTTTTTCCGCTTTTTCCTAGACGCTAACTTTGAAGCTTCATATCTCGCTCATTTCTGCATGGATTTTGCTCAAATTTTCAGGGTTTATAAACTTTACAAAACAATTTTAAAATCATGTACTACATTTCAGAAATTCCCTTGTGTTCACGAGTTATTCCCCTTTGAATAAAATTGTAGGGGCTTTGGTTTCCAGACAAAGGCTCCGAGACTGTATAAGCTTGAGCAGAAAATGCATTGAAAATGAAAAGTAGGAGCATTGTAGTTGTGCACATCGTTTTTGGTTTTTTGATTACAGCGTTCGAAATGGTGGTTGACAGGGTTAAAAAATTAGGAAGCCTAAAGGAGCAAAAAATTACACATATTTTCCTTTGTATCTTTTAAACTAAAAATATTTTGTTAAGACGTGTAGAACAAAAGTTGTGCAAAATGTTAAGAGCTTTCTTTTGATATCCCTAAAAAGGGACTGACCCCTTAAATGAGGGATCTGAGGATCTTCAAAATTTTCGCTTTATAACTAAAAAACGGTAACTATTTCGATATGGCATTCGCTGGAAAAGTTGTTCTTTAACATCTTCTTGATCTCATAAACGTAATATTTTGCTCGAATATTATTATATATGAATAAAAAGCTTGACCCGCAAACAGGTAACCGTATCATTAGGTAGGTGAAAGGGGGGGGGGGGGATATGCGTATAACTTAAATAAACTTGCTTTAATTGATAAATCTGACTTCATGAAATGCTAATATTCTTTTAAAATAAGGTTTTAACGTGATCTATAGTTCCTTTAAAAATCATCTATCGACAACTTTCTTTTTTTATTATTTAGTAGCTTTAATATAAACAATCGTTCAAAAGAGAAAAAAAGAGGAAAAGGTTATCTCTTCTACGTTTGTTATTAAAACAACGATATATTTAATTGAAGAAACAAACCTTCAAGCATAGAATAACTCAGTCATTAACTACACGCATCTTACATACACCGCGGGGTTTGTTTTTGTTTACAATTACGTAACCGCCTCGAGGAACCATCGCGTGTGAACCAGGGCATGTACACAAAGTAAACATTGTCGTCCTAAATATAACACAGAATGTTATGTTTTTGATCATGTTGGATTTTTCGAATAATTCAGTCTTTCCGGGGATGTATATACTTGCTTATACGTCCCTGGTCTTACGTTTGATTTTTTTTAATTTCAAAACTCTAGAGTATTGAGTCAGGCATCAATTTTAAAATCTGCAATTTAATATACAGTTCGTTTCTCAATCGGAGATTCATCGCTGCTGGACTAGCGATCTGTGATTTCATACTACTTTAACTGAACACACACGCTTTACTCAAATTCTTCGTTGTGAAAAAAAAAAATGGATACATTTTACAAACATAACGAATTATTTCTGAACATGTTTTGAAATCAATAGTTTATAAGCATGATTAAACCAAATCTAAACATGCGTATAGAATATTCAGAAACCCATGGCCGACCAGTCTCATTTCAAATGATTTGTTGTTTTATTGTTTAAAAACAATGACTTTGATTAAACATTGATTCAGAACTCCTGGTCCAAATTATGTAACTTCGGCACGTGCCCCTGGCGTGAAATTCATACGCGACTTCTGTGCGCACTGTGTACATAATATACCTAAATGTATTTACGCAGATAGATATTAAAGTTTAATAAAATATTCAAGATTTGAGAGCAATTTATTTGATTTGTATGTATAAATAATTCAAACTCGATGAATTTTTCTCTTCAGTCTGAATATTATGCTATCATAATTTTGTTGTATGATAAAATATTGGTAACAGCAATAAACCTTTATTGTATGTCCTGAGCCATAAATTTAAATAGTAATTTTTTCTTCATTATTGGGACTGAAAAGTTAAATGCTGGAAGAATTTAATCCCACATACACGCGCGCCTCAAAAGACTGATTCGTGGAATGAGATCATACACGCATGTACTTGAGTAGTATAAATTTATTAAACACCTTACGATAAAATTTTTTAGTACACCTTTATTAAAAGTTCAAGGTTTTTATGTCACACAACTCCGACGGAAGACCTCTCGTTGCTTTGCAACGAGCTTTGCTCTAGTTATTATTATAATTGCGATTAAAATGGGTTAAACTGAATGTCTTGTCCGCTTCAACTTTTCGCCTTAGACACCCTATTAACTTCGTATCACAATAAAACATGCATTTCTTACATGTACATGGTGTAAATTCCACAGTAAATAAAGTTGGCTGTTTTTTGAAGCCTTTACAAGCGGCCACCATTTCATATTTACCTTCTCAACACTGAAGAGTTCCGATAGTTTAGGATGCCCTCCAATAGATTGATTAAAATTTCTAATGTTTTCTTTTTATTAGTCACCTACCGACGAAGTCGAAGGGGACTTTAGGTTTGCGCTCCGTCCGTCTGTCCAGTTTTCCGCACTTTTTTCTATGTTCTTCTAGATATTTATTTTATATTTGGTACATTGCTTTGCCATAACAAGTTACTGATCAAGTTCGAATTTGGTCCCGGTCCGTTGATTTTTTTTACTTATTTATGGCCCTTGGACTTAATTAGAGAAATACATATGTAGTGTGAATTATCAGTTTTCCAGACTTTTTTGGGTTGTGCTTGCAAATATTCATTTGATATTTGGTACTTTGCTTTGCCATAACAAGTTACATCAAGTTCGAGTTTCGTCTCGGTCCGTTGATTTTTCACTAAGTTATGGCCCTTGAACTTAGAAAAATAGCATGAAATATCAGTTTTCCGGACTTATTTTGGTTTATGCTTGCAGATATTTATTTGATATTTGGTACATTGCTTAGCCATAACAAGTTACAGATTAAGTTCGAATTTTGTATCGGGCCGTTGATTTTTCATTAAGTTATGGCCCTTGAACTTAGAAAAATAGCATAAATTGTTAGTTTACATCCAAGTTTCTTATCTCTGTAAAAAAGAGTACTACACTCATTAAAACTTCTAGCATAGTAATACAACAATATAGCTAAATTATTCATGATCACCGACATGTCACA